>NC_057930.1:12727272-13030303 GCF_017639315.1 Drosophila ananassae
TTTGTAAATAGATTCTCCACCATTCTGCATCAAAATCTCAGAACAAAATATTTTTTGGATTTTTTGTGAAAATTTCCAGGGGATCCCCTTCGAAAATTGTTGGAAGTCCATGGCAGGACAATATGGCCCCCCGCGATGTCTGTATGTCTCACACCAATTTTCACCCGATTCTTGAGCGGAGTACCTTAAACGATTTGTAGATAGATTCTCCATCATTCTGCATCAAAATCTCAGAACAAAATATTTTTTAGATTTTTTGTGAAAATTTCCAGGGGATCCCCTTCGAAAATTGTTGGCAGTCCATGGCAGGACAATATGGCCCCCCGCGATGCCTGTATCTTGGCCAATTTTCTCCCGATTCTTGAGCGGAATACCTTAAACGATTTGTAAATAGATTCTCCACCATTCTGCATCAAAATCTCAGAACAAAATATTTTTTGGATTTTTTGTGAAAATTTCCAGGGGATCCCCTTCGAAAATTGTTGGAAGTCCATGGCAGGACAATACGGCCCCAGCGACGGCTATATCTTGGCCAATTTCCATCCGATTCTTGAGCGGAATACCTAAAACGATTTGTAGATAGATTCTTAATCATTCTACGAAAAGGTTCAGATAATATCAGAGAGAATACATTATATGTTCACACTATTATATTCGTGTAAACATACCCTTATCTCTACAAGTACCGACTGTAACAAGAGGAAAAAACACTCGGCCATTTCCATATCCTTTATTATGTTTTGTGCAAATAACAATTTTATTTTTATACTCTAACATGTATTGGTATTTCTATAGCTTCCTTAATTTGTTTTGGGTTTCTTTTTAAATTACCTAGTATAATATTATTATTTTATTAAACAGCAGATGTGCTACATAATTCTGCTTTACACAAATATTCCGTTTATATAAAAGTATTCCTTGTTATTGTTTTCGTTGATATTCCGTTTATAGTTTGTGTGTTTTTAGTTTATTTATACTGAGTGTGGGTACATTATTTTTTGTCTACTTCAACGCAAAAAATCATCTAAAAATTGTCGAGTATTCATATTTGTATTATATATAATATTTAAATATATTATATACTTGCTCTGCTAAAATCTGTGTGGTTGCAGAGTAAGGATGTGCACATCCTTAAAATGCAAACACATTAATAGTATGCCATTTTGATTATTTTAATTTATATATTTCGGTTAAAATCGGTGTATAAAATTGTGGTATCTTATTCGTTTACTCCTTAGCTTTGCGGTTTGCTTTGCTTTGTGTCGTTTTGCTTTGCTTTCTTTGCTGTCTAGCATAATGCTTGCTTATTTTTCAAATCCATACTCTCAAATCAACAAATACACAGCGCTTCCTTCATTACGAGTACAGTACGTTTCAGTAATGCAATGTTCATCCAAAACTTATGTATATAAAAAATATTTTTCATGCTAAGGCAACGTTCAACATCGATATGGGATAGTTTAGTTTTCTTTTTGTTTTATTTGTAATATTTTTAATTTTTAGGTGTAAAGGGTTCCTCTATAAAGCATCTGCATGATATGTGTGTGCTCAGGAGGTTCAGGTGATGTATCATTTGGAAATGGATTTTTTAGAAACTAAATTTGTAGAATAATCAAACAAGATTAAGGCTTGAGGTCTGTGGTGCAAAGTATTTGTGTCTTCAGATATCGTGTGTTTGGTGCTTTTTGATTTTCTGATATTTATTTCTAATCGAGGTGAGGTACTTTAAGATCTAGGCTGTGTTGGTTAGTTTTTGGTTAGCTATCTCTGGTTATTGTGTCTTCATATCAAAAATGCCAACAACTTGTGTCTGTATAGTATCGTATTTGTATAATATGCTTTTGGTTGCGCTATTCCAAAAATTAGCTGCCTTTCTTTTTGGTATTTGCTCTGGAATATCCTTACCCAATGGCCCCCGTGTTCGATACACAACTATTGCTGATCAATGGTTCCCGAGAGTTCACAGAAGTATTGGATGGATCAATGGACAGCGTAAAGGTTGATGTCTCCACCGAATCGTGCTGGCTTTGGGTCTGTTCGTGCCGCCTCGGCTTCACCAACTGAGCCGGATCCTTGTTTTGTACTCCGGCTTCGGCTGCCGGATAGCTGGAAACTCGTTTCAGGGTCTAAAAAGATATAATTTATAAAATTTTATATATAAATAACATTTAATCTGAAATATACCTTATCACTTAGTATTTCAGCAGCATTGGCAGCTGCCACAGATTCCGTAACTGGACAAATATTTTTGCTTGAAGAGAACTTTTTGCGTTTCCGTTTTAGAGCGGCAATGGCAGTGAGTCCTTAAATGTATATTTATTATTAATAATTTTTTGGCATATTAAAAGATATTAGAAACCCACCGCTTGTTGTGTGAAAGAAGTGTGTTCCCACGCTCACATGTCCAGCAGATCCTGTGGAGCCTGTAGCTGGTGAACTGCTGGCCACCGAAGGAGTTGTGGAACTGTTTGACTCTCCATGGTATCCGTATCCCTGCTGGGTGGAATTTTGGGCATAGGAGACCCTCGTTTGCCCATGAACCGGAGTGGATGCATGAGAGGAATTGCAAACGGAGTCCTCGGACTTTGAGCGACCCAACATTTTGCTCACATTTCCCACCTTGGCGGCTTCTATTAGGGTGCCTGTGGAATACGGGGCGTATGAGTGATATTGTTGTTTAAATTCATGCTCCACCTTACCCCATCTCTTTTTGTGTCCTGCTATGCGTTTGTTGTAAGGCTTTAAAGTGGACTTGTTGTACTTGGTGGTGACCTGTCCAGTGACCCCCAAGGCCGCTCCCTGAACTCCCTGAGTGGGCGAGGTGGGTGAGTCTCCGGATCCTCCGCCTCCACTGCCAGCCTGACTTTGCTGTCGTTTGTGCATAAAGTTCGGTGTAAATAAAGTAGACAATGTGGAGCTCAAAATCTCGTGCTGATTATCATAGTTGTCGAGGGACGTGGAAAATTCTGCCACAGGAGCCAAGGATCCTGTCGAGCCTGGCGGGGCTATATTGAAGCCTTTCATCAAGCGACGCTCCTTTTGGCGATTCTTTTTACCTCCACCTCCTAATGGAAAAATAATAAAAATATAAAGAATTAGTTTTTGAATCTTAATATCCCACTTCAGAGGGCTTACCACCACCTTGACCAGCCGTGACATTTGTGTCCATTCCACTATTTTTCAGAATTTCCACCAGCTCGCAACGGAAAGCCGAGATGTCCTGTTTGATCTCGTTGACATCGTCCTCAGTGACTCCCTGGGACTCAGCTTTGCGCTGCTCCACGGTTACATATCTCCTCACCAGATTTCGCATTATTTGCTGATATTTAAAGTCCCGATCACTTGCCTGCTGAGCTTTTCGCTAAGGATATTTATTTAATTTAGTAGGATTACTATTTTGTAAACTTCAACTTACTCTTATAGTTTTCAAATGCTCTCGTCGAGCGGCTGAGGATCCACTACAAAATACACGACGCATCCACTTGCCGGCATACCAAATGGACTTGGGGGTGGGGATGATATTGAAGGGTGGTGGACAGGTGCCACCCTCTTCAAAGTAACTAATCCAGAGCTTGGAGCGAGCAAACTTCCACTCTACATCGGCTCGTTCCTTAAAGAATTATGCATTATAATTTCAAACCTTAAAAAAGGCAGTAGGATTACCCACCGATATAAGTTGATAGGAATGATTCATCATAGCTATGAGCAAGTTGAGCAGGACCACAATGTTGATCACCGAGTAAGTACCAAACATCAGCATTCCCCAGAAACGAGTGAAGATCTTAATGCCATCCAACTCAAAACTGTCCAAATCAATCAGGCCAAAGACTGCCCAAAACAGGGTCTGTGTGGTTTCAAAAAGACTATAAAAGTCGAACATTAAAACTTTGATTTAAAGTATAGGTAAAAAATGCTATATCTTACTTGGAAAATCTCCGCCAAACAATACAAGCATTGGGATCATTAGTGCCATTCATATTAAGTAAAGCACTCATGGGTGAAACCTCGGGACATCGCTTCTTTTCCAGATCCGCATAGTACCTGGAATAATTATTTAAAATATTTTACTAATTTATTATGGCAGTTTAAAGGACCACCCACCATAGCAACTGATTTAGACCACTTCCAAAGGCAAATAGCACCAGGACATAGAGGAAAAAGAACTTCATAATGTCCATTACCATCCGGGACAGCGACACCTGCAGTGGCCCCAAATGCGGGTTAACCGAGAATATGTAAACCAGCTTCAGGCTACTGAAGATGTTCGCCGCACTGAACAGGCCCTCGGAGATCAGCATCGGATCCCAGGCATCCCATCTCTCTCGCGGCAGATCCGTGGCATGTGAGTTAAAGATCATTTCCTTCTGAACCTGAAAAAAGGACACCACCCTGAGAGCCACCGTGGCCACGTAAAGGGAGTTTGTGACAAAGTCGATCACATTCCACATGTCATTCAGATACTCCTGGAGGCCCACGTCCCACAGCTGCTTCACCTCGCTCCAGATGAGTCCACTGACCCAGGCCAGGATCAGCCACTCGATGAAGGTGGGCTTGGCGCCGCGTTTGGTGGGCACCTCCACCTCCTCCACTTTGTTGAGCAGCCCCGAAGTGTCGGCAAAAAACCAGCCGCCAATAAATGTCTCAATTCTTTGAGAGGCCAGCATCAATAGAACTGTTCAGATATTAATTTTATAATTATTTTTCATTAAAGGATTTTAAAAATTTACTTACACAAGAAAGTAAAGTAAGAGGCACTGTGACAAATGAACTTAATGAAGGGCTTTCGCATGGTCTGTCCAATGCTGGAATAGGGCGCCAGGATGTAGGCCAGTGAGAAGATGGGAAACATGATGCCAATCCTAATAATGTCCACTGCCTGGAGGGCCATGTTCTTTCTTCGGAAACCGGGCAATCCCTCATACCAAATGCTTGCCAGCAATTGTTGAACATTGGAATGGGCCACGAACTGAAAATTATATTAACTTTTAACTTCTAAATCTTTAAGCCAAAAACAAAGAGAGATAACCTTCTTCTGGCGCAACTTGATGGCCAACTTTAAGCGGTTTAAATGCATCCTTTCGCCGTGCTCGTACACCGGACCGGTGGGATCATGGTTGAGCAGGATCTCCAGCTCGTGGGAGGTGCGAGTGTGGTCCAGCAGGGCGGTGGCAAAGTCCTGGCACTGCTTGCGCAGCTCCTGATACTCGTTCTGAGGTAATCGAATATATCCTTTAAAAAATGCCAAAATCAGACTACAACGAACTCACCTTAAATTCGTGCTCGAGAAAGCTGAGTCGTCGCAGTTCCCAGGATAACTCAAAGGCCGTCAGAATGGGGTCCTTGGAGGAGAGTGCTATCAAACTGGGACTAGCCAGAGCCCTATAGGCGTTAATCCGGGACCTGGAGTGCCGAAGGGAGTCCTCCTGCCTGGACTGGACGCACTCGTCACAACCGCAGCGCACATCATGCGGCATCGGAAGGACTGCCCCTCGATCCAGCAGGATCTTGATGATTTCATAGTTATCCCGGTGAGCCGCCAGGATCAGGGGCGTAATGTCCGGCGTAAAGGTCGACGTGTCCTCCGAAGCGGACTCCCAGCTCTTATCAGAATCAAATTAAAAGTCAATCGGACCAAAAAATATCCTTAACTCACATGATTGCCTTCGCTATGGAAGGTAACATTTTCATGGTCCAGGAGCACCTCCACAGCCTCGACAAATTCCTCGGAAATGGAGTGCAGGAGTGCGTCCTTGGTGTCCACATTATAGTTGATCAGGAGCTCGACCATCTCCAGGTTCTCATTGTCGATGGCCATTAGGAGGGCGGTGCGTCCCAAAGGATCCACGCAGTTCACGTTTATGTAGTCCGTGTCCTGGGCCTTCTGCAGCATCCTTCGGGTGCCGGCCATGTCGCCCCTCTCCACCGCCAGCAGGAACTTCTTCTCCTCCAGGGTTAGCTGTCGGATCTCCTGATGCGGCCGAATGGTGTTCTCCTCCTCCATCATGCCGTGGATACTGTGACGCTGTTTAATAATGTTTGAGTTGATTTTTTTGAATCTCTAAGAGGTTAATTTGACCCTTGACCCACCTTGACCCGCCGTGCCGGCTCAATTTGCACCGCAATGTGTCCACTGCCGCTGCTCTCGCTTCCCAGTTTCTTCTCGGCACTGTCCGCCGCATCCGTGCCATTTTTGATCTTATTTAGGATTGGGGCCAGCACCGATTTCCGTCTGGCAGGACTCACAAAGTGCAGCTTTTTTCCTTCGTCTATGTTAAAAATAAAAAATGTTTATAAATAAATTAAAAACTCTTTATTAGGCATAAGTTATATTCTATTTAAAGGACAACTCCCACACTTAAAGAGTGGCACTTTATTTACATTTCTCGAAGTTCAGGCCAGAGCACTGTCGGGCGGTGCAGACTCTTTTAATCACCACCAGACAGACCTTCAATTACAACCACCTTTCCGGCCACCTCCCTTGGCCACGCAGATGTCTGGCGCAGATAATCCCACACCGAATTGACCTTGAAGAGGACTCTATGGTACATGCAGGGCACCTACAATGTGGCGAAGAGATTTCATTCAAGGATGCCTGGTTGGGAATCATCATTAAATTGTATTTTCTCTGATTCTCGATAGCCTTGGCCAATCGTTATCGTTATCAAGACGCGCAGACAACGGTAAATCAAATAATAATCTTCAAAAGAAAAATAAAAAGAAGGAGGGGAGAAAATACGAAAAGCAAACACAAACAAACACACGGCGTATACGCGATATTCAATGGCAGTGAGTGAGGGTGCCATCAGGAATCTGGGTCAATTATTGCCATAATCCTATTTTTCTTTTTTGCATATTAAAAGGCAATTCACGCACACATGCAACCAAATGTTGCATTTCCAATAGTGTGGGTGTTTGTGGGCGGTTCGATGTGTTGTCACATTTTGGCATTTAATTTCAAATGACATTGACTGCATCGCCAGCCGAAATAAATATGCACAGCCTATCAACAAAAAAGTATTTGCAAAGCTCTACACTTGGAATTATATTGGGAAATGTGTGGAAAATATTTTTGAGGACTTTCTAGATAGTTTAAAAAGAAAAAGAAACAATAATAAGGACCTAAATAATAATTAACTTATATTACGTTAGGTAAAAAGAGGTATATAATATTAAAAAATAAAAACTCATGTTCAAATCCATATTTAAACTGTGATTTAAAATTATTCAAGTTTAACCCCACCCCTTTTGACTGAACTGCATTATTTAATTGAAGTTTCTCGTGTTATTATTTTCTGGTCTGGCAATTATTCTTTGCCTTCCACGTGCGTTGAACTCTCATTGATTGCTGTACCAATACCATAATACTATTTGGCATAGTATATAGTACATATCCTTATAGGAGTGCCGTTGTATGAGTCTGCGCAGGACCTAACCTAGGCAACTTTGGTTCAGGTTGTCGTAGGTCGCGACCACTGAGCACATGTAAACTGTGCCACTAAGCCAACCAAAATGGCGTCGTCAGTGCCGCCATTTTGCACACAACTAAGCCACCCACATACACGTGTATACCCCCATATTCACACAGATACTCGGCTGTTTCACGGTTGGCATACTAATCACATCGGAACACTATCGATTGACCTGAAAACCCAAACTCGCACACCTGCAATTTCAAATGCAAATGCAAGTTGCCTTTTATAATTCTATAAAAAAAAGTTAAACCAGCGATGAGGTAGGCTTGGTTAATTGTTAATTAGGATTTATGCAAACAATATACTTAAGCTACAGGGCGTATACTTAATGTTTTTTTTTGTTAATCAAAACTCACCTTCGCCTTCTTCGCCGGTGTTCGCTTCGCTCCATTTCGACAACTGAAAAGTGAGAAGCGAAAAGCAATTAGTATTATTAGTAGGTTAAATATTAGTCTTATTAGTAGGCTTAAGTCAATATTTAAATAGTAATTATTATCAACCAAGTAATGCATCATCCTGAATCCAAAGATTTAAATTCCACCTTGAATATTTTGTTGAATTTTATGGACGACCTTGGCAGTACTTTACCTTAACGTCCCTCCTCACCACCCTGCATACCTGCACCACCCTCCCGCCCCTTAGGGCCACCCAGCAGCTGCGTTTCCTGCCAGCGGCCGAAAACAAACCAAAGACCTTGACACACAGCCGGGCAATAACAACAACAACAAAAATAGTGAAAGCTGCAGCCAAGAGCAGATAATTAAATGTCAAGACTGCAAGTAACTGCAACCGAGTGGGTTTGCAAAATGTGGGTGGTGCGGTGGTGCTAGGTCTAGAATCTTCACTAGTTCAAAAAATAAAAATGCAACCCCAGAGCCACAGTAACACAAATAAAATAAGAAACCCCTCCAATAAAAATAATTAAAATTATATTTAATAAGTTTAAAATAATTTATAAAGATCATATACAAATAATTTATAAAAACACAAATTAAATTGGATGGACCGATAACCTATAAATAGGATCATTAGAACAGAACATGTGGAGATCCGAGATCCAACAAGATAATGAAAAAAATAAAATATTTCAAAAATTAAAATATAAATGAGGGCTGCCAATGGCTTCTTTAATTTAAATCAATTTGTAAAAGTCAAATAAAAATAAAAACGCCAAAAGAAACAAACACTAGATATATCAAAATCCCATCGAAAAATTGTATAAAAATTAAACAGGAAAAATTAATTTCAAAAATAAAGGAGCTCATCATGTCTGTTCTAACTTATGAAAATAAAATCAAAATATATTAAACAAAAAAAAGAAGTGTTTATTAAAAACACAAATGGGAGTTCCCGATGGCTCCAAAGAAGAAAACGAGAGCCCACCGAATAACAAATGAATTAATATTTGTATTATAACCAATATAGAAAGAGTTTTTTAATAAAAATAAATAAAAAATTATTAAAATAAAGATATTTAATAAAAAAAAAAAATTAAATAATAAAAGGGACGAGATGTGATTTGGAGACTAGCTCGTCACAGACTGAGAACACAGACTTGTGTTTATTAAGGGCCCCAACTATTTTATATTTGATCTTAAAAATTACATTAATTTAAGCAAATTTTAAGCTCCTACTAAAGTAGAAAGATGGTCACACAAAAGGGTTTGTATAACGGGTTTCTCAAGGGTCACACTTATACAAACAAAAATTATTAAAACAACAGCCACTTAAGATTAAACTTGGTCATGATGTTATTATTAAAACTTTCAAAATACTAGAAAAAATAAATTTGTCGATTTTTACAGAGAAATAATGGAAATAGTTATTTCCTGGCGAGCAGGATATAAGGTCCTTTTGGGAGGCTGTTGCCTAAGGAGCTCTCATGGCGGGAGGCATGAAAAATCTGGCATGCATTCCACCAGAGTGTCGAGTGTCCTTGTGGCGGGCAACAAGCGCCGACGACTTGTGGCTCCTTGCCACTAACATAGACAGACGCACACACCCACACACCCGAGCGCAGACACAAAGTGCGTGTCCTTGGGATATTCAGCTGGCAAAGACAACGTCGAGGACGAAAGCCAACAACAACAGCAACAAACTGAAACCCCAGATAAACACTCCACAAATTGCAACACTCGACCAAAGGAACAGATATAGAGACCGTCTCTTTTATGTTGCAGTTTGCATATGAAGGAATCTATTTGAAAGGATCCATTCGAAGCTACTCTTAAATTAAAATACATTTATATTTTAGCCAAATGAAGATGAAAGCTATTTTTTGGATGAATAGAATTTCAAAATTCATAAATTTTATATACATTTGAAAGAGTATTCTTCTCAGCCATTTAGAAATTCATAGTTTCCTTTGACTTTGTTTTGGTTTTTGCTAAAATTTTATGTTTTTGTTTATATTTACAGCAGTAACTTGATTCTGAAGATGGGGCCAGAGGATGGCAAAGGATGCTAGCCAAGGCAACGGCAACTACTTGAAGCCTCACAGCTCACCGCCCTCGTCCCACTTTCAACCCCTTAACCCTTCAAACTCTTCAACCCTTTGGCAACCCCTAATTTTTCGTGGAGAAGGCCAAAAGCGGGCTTCGTGAGAAATAGTTGAAGGTGCAGAGGGCAGCCGTAAAAATCAAGACTCTCTCACACACACATATATTCATATTCATGTGTATTTGTAATCTATGTACATATTTATGACACCGATTCCCATATGGAAATGCAGGTCGACGTTACGTATACGCCGTGGTGTTCGGCAATTAAAGGCGACCAGCTGTTGTTGTTTCTTTCGTTGCAGCTGTTTGGGCCGCTGTCCTTGGGCGCCTTCTAATTGAGGGCACTGCACTCGCCTGCGGTGACCCCAAGGCACCCCTATTTTTTACCACGCCCCCTCCTCCGGCCAACCCCTTTATGTGTTTTGTTTTTTGCATAAAAGCTGTTTAACTGTCCCCAACCCATTGTCACCTTGAAGTCGCATATATGGTCATAATAATAGGGTCTAAAAATTAAATATTAAATTGACTTGAATAATAAAGATACATTTTTATATTTCAGTCAATATTAAATTTAATATTTAACATTATTCTTTGAATTTAAGGTATAGAGTTTGTTAAGAAGGATTTGTTATTTTTTTAATTTATCATAATTAGTTGTCTGTTGTATCCCTCTTGATTGATTGAAAAAGATCCTGTTTTGGCCTGAACTATTGCAAGGATTGTGATGTTTGCAATTGTACAAATTATAGGTGTGTTTGTGATCTTATTGGTGTGAGTGGTGTGGGTATTTGTGTCCACCTTTGTGCACTCTCCTTTGTTGGCAACATGCAACTCTAAATGAATCAAATTTCTTGGCCCTGTTCGTGCCCGTATTTGTGTTTGTTTTTGTTTGTTTATTTGCATGCAACGCTAACAGCAGCTCGAATGCAACGCACACACAGGACAACACATCCACACACAAAGCATCGCACACCTAAAAGTGTAAATATTACTACTTCTATGAGAAAAGTGATCCTGTTTTTAAAAAATAGAAACATATAGCAAATGAAATTGCCAAAAAAAACTGTAACTTCAAAATAATAATAATATAATAATATTTTATTAATATCCAATTATTTTGGTATAGTTATAAATAAAATTAAAATAAATAAGCCACTTGTATTGGCTTTTAGATACTTCTCATTGGAATTAAGTGAGTCAACAACTTCAGATAGCTCAGCACTCAGTGCACTATGACCTTCCCGCCACCCACAAAGGAACTCTTACAACCCTCCGCCATAAAGTCCATAGCCCTTTTAGGAAAAAAAATAGCTTGGAAATCGAGAAACTGGCACAAGTGGACACTGTAGTGTCATCGACAGGACTTGAATGAGGATGCAGATGCTCAAAATGGGAATTAGGGTCTGAGGACGACCTGGCCACCTGGCCAAAGGGTCAAAGGCCACTGGGCAAACAAAGGTATTATTAGATATTATTTCTATACAAAAAAAATTAAGAAGCGATAGTCTTAGATTATTATTAACTACAAGTATTCTCATTTTGCCTTAAAAATACTTGAATATTATGCTGAGAAAGTATCTCCGCAGCTAGTGATAAGGAGAATGGCTAAAATATATTTTTTTTATGTGTAAGGACACCCCTCCACTCACCTTGAGTTGAGATTTCCTCTTGAGGGCGGCAATTGAACGAGTTTGCTGTCGTAGAACCTCCAGGGCGTTGGCGGCGACGCCAGCAGCAGGGACTTTGGCGTCGAATTTGAATTAAAATTTGATTTTGATTTTGTTTTCGTTGATTTTTTCAAATAGAAAATAATATGCACTAGAAATTTAAAACTGATTCTGGCTGCAAAACAGCAATCTATCGAATAGAAGACTGTATTGGAATAAAGTTCTCAAAAATGAAATTGATTTTCAAAAGAAATTAAAAGACTTTATATTGATTTTATTTATGAATATGATAGAGAAATAAAACATAGGTATAAATAAAAAGCAATAATTTCAAATCAATATTTCAAAGTTTTATTTTTAAAAAGAGTATTTTTTTATCTCAAAATCATTTTTCGCCTTAAATGTTTACGTCTGCGTGAGGAACGGCCCGAACCGAGATGAAAAACATTTCGTTTGCATTATAAACAATTAGCATCTAAAATTGTTTTCAATATTTTCATATAATTTCCACGATTGTTATGTTTTGGCTTTAATCGCACGTTTCGAGCTGACTTATGAGTGGGCGAAAATGAGATTTTTTGAGAATTTCGATATTTGGAAATAATTAGAAATACTCGAGTTTTCTCTTTCACTTTGGATAACCTTGCGCAATTTCGAAAATTAAAAAAAAAAGAAAACATATTGATGGTGAGTGGTGGGGGTATGCGAGCTTATATACTGCATATTTCCGTTTCGTGCTGTGCAACCGGAAGTGCACTAACACACAAGCACAAACACACACACACACACACACAAAGGCACACCAACCAACACCCTCAAGTGCATCGGTTTCGTTTCATTCTTGTTGGTTTTTTTTTCTTGTTTTTTGCCATGGTTTGGTAACTTTCGAGAGGGTGTTTGACCTATAAATGAATTTATGCCAATTTAGAAAGCCAAACACAATTGGCGGCCCCCGGGGAGGGTTAATGAAAACGGGGGACGTGGTAACGGGGGGAGTTCTCTGGGCCAAGCAATTAAAACATATATTTTTTTTTCCCCAGCAGGGGGTTGTTTTTATCCCTTGTTATGTATTTTTTTTTATCGTCCGCCAGCATAACCGGATAAACTTGTGCAATTATTTTAATGGCCTACACCACTAACACCATCAGCGTCCTGGCCAAGCCCTTTTCCATTTGAAATTTACTCTTCTACCTCCTAGTTTTTAGTTGGTCAAATTTCACTGGGTTAATAGATTTTTTTTTTTTTCCAGTATTTATTTTTGTTTGATATTTTCTATGGGGTTTTCTATTTCCGTGGGGCGTTGTGCGTTTCTCGCGGCTGGTTTTCCCGAGTTTTCCGTGCGCCTTGGCCAGCTGTCGACTTGCAACTGAGCGAAAATGTTGGGGAAAAGCTGAAAAACTGCAAGGACTCGTGACTGTTCGATCCGATCCGAGTCCGAGCCTTGCAGCCAAGGCGAACTCCAAGCCGAACAAGATTACGGCCAGAGGGACAACTGGGGTCGGGGCTCTCCATTGAGATTTCCGCAAAAACTGAATGAAACCAATAAGCCGGCTGCTGGCGTTGCAATGCGCATGTGTCCTGTAGTAAGACCGCTGCCAGGATAATGAACTCTGACCAAAACATAGTGGCTTCAACTGGGCTTAATGTTGGCTGAGAAACATAAAAGACATTAATCTTCTAAATACAAGTTTCTCAAAAGTGGAATTTTTGGCCAAAACCCATCTTCATCCTTTTTTAGATTGATTTATTGAGACAATATTTCTCATAACTCCTCCAATATTTGCCCCGTTGCAAAATCCTTGTTGTTCCATTAACTATAATTTCTGATAAAAATATGGCAAAGTAAAATCTGACACGATTTTCGAATTTTTTCAAAGGGGTAACATCATGATTTTTTTCTAAATGAGTTCAAAAGAAGAAAAGTTACCCATTTCGATCTTTGAACTACGAATACCATGATTCTTTATCCAAAACTGTTCTATAAAAATTTCAAAAGGGTCAAAATCAATGGTAACATAATTTTAGAATCGACTTCTTAAACTTTTGCCACAAAATGGTAGTTTAGCTTTAAAATTGTCCATTTCAGTTTTCTAATATAGATTTCAAATATTCATATTCATTACGTCATATGATTGAAACCACATAAAAAGATTATTATTATAAAATTAATTTCTTGAAAATTCTAACTTGAAAAGTTTGGAAATAGTCATACCCATGACTCATTGGGGCTACTAATATATTTTTAAGAATTCAACTGATATAGTTAGCACATTTTTGCTCATATTACATATTTATTCATTTTATTTTCCAATATATAAACTATTATTATTATTTTGTATTAATTTTATCTGATAAGGCAAACAAATTTATCTTAAAAGTAATGGTGACTTAAGATACAAGTAAAAGCCGTAGATAAGCAGTAATTAGTTTAGAAAGAGGTTTATTCAAATTTTACAAAATCTTTTATAATTAAGCAATCAAAAATAGATATAATAGATTCGCAGTTAAAATTTGTCCAACTGGCACATATAATTCAATTCCTCGTCACATTTATGATATTCCATTTTTTGGTTCACTAAGGAAACGCAGTCCTTGTTTCGATCATTGGAAGTATCGTTACTAAAGTTGGTGTACAAGGCCTGTTTTGAATTGCCGGTTGCGGCCGATGCCGTAGAGACTAATATACCCTCATCGGCTATATCGTTTAGACCCGTCCAGTACTTATCGTCCTTGATGAGGAAATTGTTGATGGCAATCACTTCCTGCTCTTCAACGAAGACCGCCAAAGATCCGCCAATTTTTTTACACTTTTCGCCTGCCGCCATCCACGTATCTTTATTTTTATTCGAGATATAGAAGTATCTAGTACCAATTCGCTCAAAGACCATTATTTTGTCTATGCTAATTAGGGTATAATCCTGTTCTTTTAGTACATCGGTTAAAATCTGAAATTTCTTCTGGATAGCTTCCAGCTTGTCAATAATCTGGATAAGCTTCTGTTGAGTTTCGTTTTGCTTTGTGGCGTCCCGATCAGCCCACTCATTCTGGTGAAGAGCAATATGATTCGTAATTGGCTTCAGGAGCATTAAACAATATGGATAACACTCTTCCTGTGGCTCCTTCAGATCGGACAAGGATGTTTCATTGTCCTGGGATCCTGTCGAGAATCCAATAAGATTACAAGCGAGTATCGCGAAAAAACAAAACTTTCCCAACACGAGCATTTTAAATTTGTATGACTAGTAGGAAAGAAAGACGGATTTAAATTAAATTATATTTCACCTCCATCCTGTAAAGAAATCTCGGTTTGGCTCGGTATTGTGTATACTAGAGCTTAATCGCTGAAAAC
Organism: Drosophila ananassae; assembly: GCF_017639315.1. Lineage (NCBI taxonomy): Eukaryota > Metazoa > Arthropoda > Insecta > Diptera > Drosophilidae > Drosophila > Drosophila ananassae. The sequence goes on from NC_057930.1 coordinate 12,742,262, forward strand.
CACAAAAAGCTTAAATATTTTAATGAATCATTTTTTGTGAAAAAGATGTGACAAATTTTTGATAATAAAAGACTCTACACAAAAAAATTTTTAAATTTTTTAATTGCTTGCACAAATAAATAATGAATAAATAAATAATAAAAATTTTTCGAAAAAAGCAACAGATAATTTTCAAAAATTGCCGGATTTTTTGGCATTTCTCAACCCTGAAAAAGGAACTCTGGCAACGCTGTGGTATTTTTTATTGCCTAATGTTATCGATGTTATCGATGGGTGTCACACAAAAAAAGATATGTGGGTCCGAATTTGTTTTGATTTCTTTGAAATTGCAATATTTGGTTGTTTTCCCACTTCTTTCCGGTATTAGAAGCCAATTTCTGAGCGAAGCCAAGGAAGTTCTTCTCTCGAATGGCTAAATAGTTTTTTAATTGGTGCCTTGCAATGCATGGAGGAAATCAGGAAACTGGAGACCTGGAATCTAATCCGACGAACACCCAGGAGCTTCGATGCAACATTCCCAGATGCCCATATCGAACGAATCGGGCATACAACCTATGGCGACATGAAGAACGACATACGCTTCCTCTAGAAAATAAACTGTAAGTGACAGAAAAAATGGGAAAAGTGAGAAAAGTAAAAGAAATCTTTTACAGGTTCACCTGTCCATTCTGCATATACAGCACTGATAAGTTATCTAACCTGAAGCGGCATATAGGCATACGCCATCCAAGCCCTCCGGATGACCCCGATGATCCCGAGCCGGTGATAAAAATGACAGAAACCGTACCGGTGGAGCGCTCTCCCAAAGTCCAGTGCCTGGTTATAGGATGCAAGTACGAGACGAATCGGCCCTATGACATGAAACGTCATATGATGGTGCACAACAACCTGGAGAAGAGTCACCGTAACTACAAGTGCTCGCTTTGTATGTACAGCTCGGATAGGAAGGCCAACCTGAGGCGACACCACGAGCTGCGGCACTCGGGCATCGAGGACGCCATCAAAACGGCCGATGAACTCAACGATGAGGATTGCCTGCTGGAAGAGGAACTGCAGCGCGAGGAAGCCAGTGCTTCTAAGAACTCATTTAACCAGGCCCCTGAGCCAGCAAAGTCCGTGGAGCACCAGTTTTCCATCTTTGAGGAAGAGTTCCAAGACAATCCTCCTGCTGCGCGGGAGTTTAAAGCAGACTATGTATACGGCGAAAATGCACCACTGATCACGATAACCCCTGGCAAGTCGGAGATTCTTCAAGGAAAGCTCAACGAAAAGCAAGTGATTGTAAGATGTAAACTCTTAGACCCTCCTAACTGCTACAAGCTAATACTTTTGCTTTGAATCCAGGCTGTTAACGTGAACGGGGAGCTGCGTTGGTTCCAGTCGATAGATCCGCCACCCGGAGCACACGCCAAATTGCAGCTCGCCTTGCAAGAAGAGCAAGAGCAGTTGGACGACGAATTGGCCCTATCCTTGGCCGAAGAGGATCAGCAGTCTATGCTGGAATTACTTGTAAAAGACGAACCAATTAAGGAAGAGCCAAAGGCTTTTGTTTGGAGTTGGAGTGCCCCAAACGTAAATTACATCAAATTGCCTTAAACTTTATTCCACAGCTTTCCTCTTTTTTTATTTAAGGGTATACATCACATTTCGTCGGTGAACTTGGAAACTCCCTCAGCTGAAATTCAGGAAATCGATGAGCCAGGCGAGGTGCTACTAGAGAGTAATGAGCCACCCTCAGATTTTCCCGCTTGGTGGGACGATGGGCAGTATACAAAAATGCACAAGAATCAAACGTTCCGAGATCTACGCAATAAACCCTCGCAAGCAAGTGTGCAGCGCATTCTTCGCTTCATATACGATATATACTACAAGCCTTTCAAGGAAAAACGCAAAAGGTCTGAGGTGTTTCAAATTAAGGACTCGTGGCTTTGTGCCACTCGAATGACACGTATGCAGATCATCAAGGACCTCTACTCAAAGCATGGAACTTGAGCCAATAACTATCTTTTCTTATAGGCTTGAAAGGGCAAAGCAATCCATATAAAAAGTTAAACTACAATTCCAATACACAAACATAATTAGTTTTAAGATGACCTCATACATAAACAAGAATATTTTTTTCTTTTTTTTTTTAGAATAAAGCTTCTTTGATACGTAAAGATATAAGTGATATAAAATATATCTTTACTTTAAAATGTCATAATATAACATTTCATTTTGGAAGAGAAGACATGGAGAAAAAATTTGGTTTCTTTAATAAATAAAATAAAATCGACAAAAAAAATACTAATTGTCTTTTTAAGGAAAATTTCCTTATATATTTATTGAATTATATTTCTTCTATTTCAAAATTCGAATATTTTCACTTTTTTTAAAATAGTGCGGCCAAATATACTGAATTACAAAATAACACCGATAATCGATTTACGATAATAAAAATGGATATCGTTAATCGCCATCTCTAGATGGGAAATTATCACCAAACCCTTCTTGGTCACACTGTTAGAGTTTTGCAAAGTAAATTTTGGCCGAGTTGCAGATTTTCCTCCTTTGAATGGATCGCTGCTCGTAAATGCAGGCATGAATTTGTTAAAAAGTGAGATCCAACCAAGTGACTGAAAATAGAAGTAAATGAAAAGCAGCAGTAACATCAAGAAGCCAAACGCAGACAAAGTGTGCAAAACCGACGCCGCCGGTGAGTTGCAAAGTGAGCTCGATTTTAAGACAATTCAGATCATTTAGTTCCAAGAAATTATTACAAAAAGGGACTTGGCTTGTCCAACTCTAAGTTGACAAGCCTTCCCTGACCCATACCTTTCATTTCCCCTTTGTTTGACATTTTGGCGCAATATTATTTGCCACACCGGTGCATGGAAACCACCATAGCAGTTTGGCACTAACGCTTAGTTCGGCGCCCACGCGGTGTGGCAACGCTGGCGTTCGCTTTAAACCGAATTCCACGAAAAATAATTCTCTTTTTTTTTTTTTTATTTTTTATCGTGTGTTTGCTCTTAATAAGTTAGGCTCCCCTAGTAAGCGGTGAGTTCCTTGCCCTTGGGGATAACGGTTGCCTGATCCAGTCGTTTGAGGTTAGGTTTGGGGCACTGGAATGCTATTATTGCTGACGCGCGCTGTAATTGAAAATTGTTTTTCGCACTGGTAGCACAAGAAGAGACATGGCTTGGGTGCCCAGCTCACGGTTCGAGGACGACCTGGTCGACATGGAGCCGAATTTTAATTTCGTCTACGGCCAGATGTCCTACGAGGCGCGCCAGAAACAGGAGAATGCTCCCCGACCGAAGAGCACCTACGAGTACCTCTCGGCCCGGAAGGAGCGGAATGAGGAATTGGAGAAGTTGCATGGACCGTCGACAGGGAAGGGCCGGGAAATACGATCGTGCCTGCAGATGATGGAGAAGATACAGAGCATAGCGGGCACGAAGCCCCTGGGGGAGCACGCCACCATGGCCGATTGGGAGGATACCAGCACCGTGGAGCAGGAGGCGGTGGCCATGATGCGGCACTTTGGTCTCATGTCCATGGACGTGGAATCCCGTGGATCAACCAGAGAGCAGCTGCAGAAGAAAGTAGAAGAAGAGAGCTCCCAATCTGGAAAAATCATTCCTCTGAAGAATGGCAATCGCACATTTCCGTTGATAACGGATCCCGATTACTTCCGGCCCCGTAAGACCCGAAGATGTAAGGAGATCCCTTCCCAGAAGGGTGATTCAAGTGATACTACCAGCGAGGCTTCCTACCACACTGCCCCAAGCGAGAGCAGCTTCATTAGTCTCTACGGATCAGCCCACTCCACACTAAGCACCAGCTTAGATCGGAAAGAGAGGCGTCGTGACTCCGAGGGATACGTTGAGGTGCCTTACCAACCCTTGGAGGAGGACTTTCCGGATGAAGTGGCCAAGGAGCAGCCGGAATCCACAATCCCTGAGAAGAAGAAAAGGAGGCAGAGGCCCAGCCAGAAGGAGAGACTTCAAAAGGCCCACCAAGGAAAGCAATATCAGCTCTAATTGAATTTAATCTAAATAGAAATTCTAGACAGAGTCATAAACAAGCCATAAATAAATATAAATGGAGTATGGAATGTATGATGAAATGTGATCGGGGGGGAGTCTCTACACACATAAGCACAAAAAGCCTTGAAATATAGGTTTATTTAAGAAGTTTTTATTCAATAATACCTTTGTACTCTACGCTACTAGTGTTAAGTTTCAAACCAAATGAAGTTGAAGTTATTGAAATTAAATAGAAATGTAAATAAATCAAAGAGTTATCTTTATAGATGTAATTTCTCTATTATAATCTCCTTTATTTCCATTCAATTTCACTAATTCCGTCCAAGGAGGATGGGAACTTTTTCGCAAACTAATCCGAAGTGAGATAAAATAATACCCAAAATCAATATACATCCCCTACCAAAAATGGTTATTGTTCTTGTGTGGATAACTATTATTAATTTGGGCCAATCAATTTAGTCTAATAATCTGTCCCCATGATGGCGGAATAATTACATTGAGAAATTATCTCACAGCACGAAATAAGAGTTCTTAAGAAGGGGGTTTCTAAGCTTACTCTTTAAGCCTATAGGTCCTAGAAAGAAAATTTAATAATAAATTAAATCAAGTTCTCCTGTAGTTTATATTGAAGCTCTACTGTTTCCTCTGTCTCCCTTTGATGGCGGCTGTTGCTCTCGTCCCCCTGCCTTCTTTTCTCGCTCCACACTCCAAACATACGCATATACAGTACAGTGATTCCCAAACCATGCGCCCAAACTGCAAGTTTTTGGATTTCGTGGCAACAGCGTGCGTCTTTTTGAAGGGTTGTCAGGCCGATGTTGGCTGGATGCTGAAGTTCTAGAGCTGGGCTAGGCTAGGCTAGGTATTGTTGTTAGGCAGTTGTACATAAATAATTACATATATCCATGTACACAAATATTGATGTAAAAGTCAGTCTAGTCTGTGAAAAAGGGGGAAAATTGGGGAGATGTGTGCTACATGAGGTCTATATGTAAACGAGTCTGGAGTCTCGGGACGGAGTCTCCACTCGACGACCGACCGACCAGAAGCGTGAGCGAAAGGAGTTCGACTCGAGCTATTAAAATAAATATTTTTCAAGTTCTCTTTTGGGGCGACCCCTAATTGTGTCTTTAATATCTTAAACCATAATCTGTATTTTTCAATAAAAGGAAAGAAAAATGTTTAACCACAACTCTGTAAGGCATTTTTTTTTGTCCATTTATGAAAGAAGCAAAAAAAAAAAAATATCAGGTTTCCCCAATCTCCCAATTGGCGATTGCGAGGGCCACCCCAATTCCTACGCACACGAGTTTGTGACGGCGAGAGATTGTGACGCGACGACGGCAACCAAAGCTGCCGAAAGGTGAGCTAGGTGGGAGAGTGTGAGAGCGAGGGCAGAGCCGAAAGGAGCAACAGCCCTCGCCGGCCCGGCAGCCGGCTTTCTTTTGTTGGGGAAGAGAGCTGTCTTTGAAGGACAGTGGGGCAAGGAGTTACAAAGTTTGATCAAAATACATCAACATAAATACATAATTATAAATATTTTTACATAAATATAAAATATTTTTACATAAATATAAAATATTTTTTCATAAATATAAAATATTCAAAGCCCTTTTTGTCTTTGAAAATAAAATATTTTATAAAATTTGTATAAACTATTTTATTGTTAAATCATAATCTCTCCCCACTGTACATGAGAGCTTGAACTTGCTGTGATGCTGCGAGAGCTTGGAAGAGAACCACCAACAACCACCGATTCTCCGGCATCCCTCCATCCCCCTTTTTTGGCGCGCAAGCGTAAGCTCTCTGGCTCTGCCGCCTTTTCTTGCTCTCCTGCTCTCTCTCTTGAAGTTTGGAGTCTCTGGGAAGGCTTTCGGTTCAGAGCCGCGACAGTTTCATTTGGAAGCTCAAACAGGACGAAACGCCTTCGAAAGGATAAGGAAAAAACTATCCAAAGGAGGTTAAGGAGAGAAAAAAAAAAGAACCAAAAACTACCGCTTCTACCGTATAGTAAATAGTAGTCACTTACTACCACAGTAGTAAGGCGCTTTTCAATTAAATCGAAAATGCAAAGGACCGAGAGACGCAGACGAAGGAGGAGGATGCCCAAGGACCACGAGGATGTTTCATTAAAATTGGGATACAGACAAGACGCGGCTCGCAGGATACGTCTCCTTGTTCGTCCGCGTGTGTGTCGGAGTGTCTGTGTCGGCGTGTGTGTGTGCGCGAGTGTCGCATCCATTCAGGAGACACCAAAAAAAAGAGACGGAAGAGCCGAGAACTTATTTCAAGACTCCGGCTGAGACATTTCTCCGGTATGGTGGTGACTTTTCTGTCCAGAAATCGCAAAAAAAAAAAAAAAATTAAGAAATGAACGGTTCGGTTTCTCGGTTTTCTCGGGGTTGGTTCCTTCGTCTCCCCCCTCCCCCAGCTCTAGCTCTTTGAAATCAAAAGAATGAAAAAGCTTCCAAAATCTCAAGGAGGTTCTACGCCACGGTTCTAAAAAAAAAAACTAAGAATGGAATCAAAAAAAAGTAAGAATATTTTATTTTTAGAATAAATCTCTGAAAATTAAAAAAATCAAGATCTAGAAAAAATTCAAATATATTAAAAATAGGATTTTTTTAGTAGAAGTACTTTAAAGTCCAATTCTAGTCATTAATTGTTAAAAATTAATAATTATAGACCTTTTTCTATAATATTTCGTAAGCCTTTAATTTTTTTTTCTTTTTATTTCTTTTAATTTTAAATTAATTTATTTTTAAATCCCACAAAAACCGCAACAAACGGCATGTGCCGCTTGTAATTTTTTATTTTATTTTATTTTTTTTTTTCGCAAGGCCCGCAAAAATGAAAAGGAAAAACTCGAGGTTACCCCGAGGCTTAAGAAAAAATTTATATATATTTTTATATATATAAAAAAACTAAAAAAAAAAGGCAAAAGTTGCACCGCTGGTCTGGCCACTTGTCCGTCGGCTGCCAGCTTGTTAAGCCCGTCCTTCTTCCTCGACTGTGTGTGTGTGTGTGAGTGTGTATCTGTGTGTCTTTTTTTTATGGCCATGCAATATCTTTTTTCATTTCTGGCTTTCCTGTTCGCAGACTCCTCCTGCTGCTGCTTCATCTTCTGGCAAGCGAAAAAAAAGCGAATGTTCAAATTGAAATACTTTACAAAACTCGTATTTGCTTAGCCTTATCGGCGGCTCACACACACACACACACACAAACACACACTCACAGATACAGATACAGATACAAACTTGAAGTTTTTTTTTTTCTTCCCCGCTGTTGCCAAGGGCCTTCAGGTCTTCAAGTCGAGAGCTGCTGTAACTTGAAAATAAAATGCATTAAAAAAGAGGGTCCTATAATGCATCTGCATAATCTTCGGCAGATCCTTAAAGCAAGACAGGGCCAAGTCCATCCATCACCAAAGAGAGAGATCTTAATGGCTACATAATTATTAAAATTATTAGTATTTTACAGGCTTTTTAATCAGAAACTATAGATCTTAAGCTCTTAGATGCCACATCCTTAAGAGTATCTCTTATTTCTTTCTACTACGCTTTAAATAATAATATCCTTCTAGTCCTTACAGTGGTCCTTACAGAAATGCCAGCTAATGTCTGGGGTGAACTTTTAACCAACATCATTACTGGCTTCTGGGGCATTAGCCATTAAAGCCAACTGGCTGGCCATGGCCTGGACTTGACTCCACAGACTAGAGAGGATCCTCTGACTTGCCGGCAATGTCATTAATTTTTCTCATGACCCCTGAAGAGGAGGGGAGAGGGGAGACACTTCACCCAAAACACACTGTGAAAAAAATAAATAAACTATAAAGAGGAGTAGAGAGAGGTAGAGTGTAACTGGCATCCAGGACCCCCTATCCTGGCCAGTCTGGGAGTCCCTTTAATTTTATTTGATTTCTACTCCTGCTCCTGCAACTTGTTTGTTTAGGATTCTGTTAACAAGGATAGCGTATATCCTTTCCAGATGTCGATGACTCACACTCCTCACAACCCCATCCTGGGATGTCCTTTGAACTTCATTAACTTTCATTTCATGAAAAGCTAATCAAAAGTGTGTTCCTTTAAACAGGACATTTATCTGATAAGGACTAACTCTTAAAAAAAAAAGGGAAAAAGGGAAATCCCTTCCGATTTTCTTTTGTTTGTCATTGTGGGAGTCATTTATTTGGTCCTGTTTTTGGATAAAAAGGGTTTCCCCCCGACCTTCGCAGGACAAATTTATGTTTTTTTTGTTCAACATTTTCATATCCATTTATAAAGTGTTCCCAGCCTGACAGGTGACAATTTTTTAAGGATTTGGGTTCAAAGCTAGAGGGTCCTTTTTCTTTAAAAGGGTTTTCTTCAAAAAATTTAAAAGAAATAAAGAAAAGAGAGCCTTTTTTAAATAGAATCCTTGCCGTAGAATCTGCCACTTTTGAAGAACTTTTTTAAGAAATCCTTTTGAAACTAATTTGTCCCCCCTGGTTGCCCCTTTTCTCTATTTTCCAGTTCCTAACATACTTTTCCAACTTCTCTAACTATTTTTTATTTTTTTTGTTAGAAAAGTTTTGAAAGTTTTTAGTGGAGTTTCATTACTTATCCGGTTGGTATCATCTGTCCCGTTTCCGCTTTTTGAGGTTTTTTTTGTCTCTCGGCTGTCGACACGTGCTTTGACACGCCCCCTTTTGGACAGCCCGCCCCCCGTTGGAGGAAGTTTAAATAGTGCAACACATGTTATCCTGTTTCTCAGGCTCGGAGGACATTTATCTTTTGTCCTGTCCTCATGTTTGGAGTAAACTTTTATTAAAATTCAACTTGAAAGATATCCAGAAAAACAGGATAACCAAAAAGGATAAAAGAGATCCCTTCCTATCTTATCATAATCCCCCTTCAATTTCAATTTGCATCACAATCGAATCGAATCGAATCTCATTTTGAATGCAAAAAAAAAAAAACTCCAATCCTGATCCTGAAACTTTTCAATTATTTAAAAATTTTTGAAGAAAAAGAGAAAAGCGAGAGAAAGGGAGAAAGCGGAGCGGTAGGATGTGGCTCTCCACTTGGCAGAAAAGCTAAAAATAGACCTAGAAAACTGCCGTGAAAAAAAAAAGTTAGTGGGGAGTATTGGGGGGAGGGAAACCCTCGCTGGCAACTGCCAGGCAGGCAGGCACAAAAAATTCCACTCTGTTGAATGTACAAGGAAAAGTACGAGTACTCACACACACACACACACACATACACACAAACGAGGTATAAAAATGTTAATAGTAGTGGCCTGTTGAAGGCAGAGCAACAGCGGCGCAGAGCAGCGACTGCGACTGCGACAGCGACGCGGCAGCACAGCTTCACCGGCAAAAAATACCAAGAAGAAGCATCCAAAAGCATCCTCTCTTTCTCCTTTCAAACCTCTCTCTACTCTGTGCAGCGCAAGTTCAGAGAGAAAGAGACTTTGGTCATTAAATTAACGACGTCATATTTTTGCATGAGAGTGGAGTGGAGCCTAAAGGTTAGAAAGAGAAAGGTGAAAACGGGGGGCGGAGAGCTTTTCAGTGAGTGGTGGTGGGGGAGGGGGAGAAAAAATGCCACAAGAGTCAAGTTCGCTGACTGTTGATGCTGCGCTGCCCCCAGCTTCCTGCTCCACCTCCTCCTTCCTATTCGAAAGCTCTGTCTCGTTCTAACCACCTAAATCAAATCACCACCCACTCGGGGACGCAGAGGAGTTGCAGGCATGGATACAAACAGACTAACCTACGCAAAAAAAGTACAGTGGGACAGGATTATACTTAAATAATTTAATAAAAAAAAATATTAAACTTCATTGGAAATAATACTTATATTCAATTGAAATTTATGTTTTTTTTTTTTAAATTAAATTTTTGTTAATTAAATATTTTACCTGAGCCCACTGTTCTTTCTTTTCTACTCCCTGTCTTTTGGCGCTCTTTTTCACTTACCTTTTTGCCGCAAACTTGGCACAGCGCTTGCGCAGGACGAAGGCAAGCCGAAGAGCAGGATAAACGAACGAACCATGACCATGCCAAAGGATGAAATATTAGCGGCAACTCGACAAAGAGGACTCAAAAATAGTTGAATCCTGTTCGCGTCCCATGCTCTTTCTTCATCGCTTCTCTACACTGGGAAACTTTGAACTCGGATTCCCTTTACCAGCATCCCTCCATGTGCTTTTCGTACTTCTTTGTGTGTGTGTGAGTGTGTAAATGTGTGTGAATGTGTGTGCTGAAGCTTAAATGTGAATGACGGTGCGGAACGCAGTGAAATGAAACACTGAAACCGCTTAGATCTGATCCTTTTTCTTTGTTTTATTTTTATTTTTATCTTTTGACTTTTTTTAAATAAAAATAATATTTTCTTATACCAAAAATATCTACCTGTAGCAGTTTGATTTGAGAAGAAAGTCAACTATTTTCGAAGCTTTCTTTTAAAAATTTAAAAATTAAAAAATTATCTCTCACCTAAGGACGACTTATTCCTTAAATATTTCAACCAACTCTCGGGTATAGTAAGTCTCTCTCATATCTCTCTATAAGTAAACTTTAATATCCTGTCCTGGCTATGAATATATATCCTTAGATAAAACATTTATTAAATTGCATCTATTATGCCATTAAGTTTCAGCAGGACATCCTAAACCTACCTAGATTCCTTCTTTAATGTTATATTTTAAAGAAATTATAATTATTGTTATTTCTTAAAAATCAGATTTTAACAAAAACCAATGAATTAAAAGCCTAAAGTGCATCTAGTTTCAGAACAAGGCACCTTATACTGAGTAGCTTTAAGAAAATCTTACAAAAAAAACCCCCCCAATTACCTTAAATTATTATTATCCTTAAAAATATTCTTCTATAAAAAAACCATTAAAATTAAAACAAATCCCAATTCTCTGATCACCAGGGTATGCAGAAGGTGGCAGAAGCTCATCTAGGACTCTGCGGCAGATGACGACAACGGAAGGTGGCAAGGACAAAGTACCGCACATGGCGGCAGGGATACAGCGCCACAGGATACGGCCAACAGGATATTAAACTAGCAGCAGGCAGGCAGGCAGGCTTGGCAGGCCCACCAGTTAGCCGCCAGGAAAGAAAAACAAAGCCGAGCGAGAGTCCAGAGCGTGGATTTGGGAAAAGGACAAGCCAGCAAATGGCAGCCATTGTGGCGGGTGGAGGGACAGGTCCAGGTCCTGGAACTGGAACTGGATCAGGTCCCGCAGCAGCCCGGGAGTTCGTGGAGGGCTGGACTTTGGCCCAAACCCTGGGCGAGGGGGCCTACGGAGAGTGAGTATCTTGAAAGGAAAAATAAACAAAAAATATATCAATTTCTGAAGATGCGAGGAATTCAATTTTGAAAACTATTTTCCATACATTGAGGTAGTACATCCTGTGTGTCGGTGTCCTGTGGGGTGTCCTGTGTATGTATGAGTTGAAGTCAATAAACCGGAAATGCAGCACAGAGCGGGAGGAGCAACAAAAAAAAAAAAAAGCTGTAACTGAAACGCACTTTTCCGGCGTATTCCGCTGTATACGGCACTGAGCCGGACTCTAGTGCGCATGTCCTTGTCTCGAAAGGGGAGATCCGGGTCCGGGGAATACGAATACGAGTACGTACACTGCACACTGCACCCGGACACAGACACGGACCCGGACCCGGAGAACAGTCGATACACAGACACCAGCCTTGCAACTGCAACTTCTGTATCTCACAGATATCCCTCGAAACTAATCCCTCCGATACTATCTATCCCATTTACGATGCAGGGTGAAGTTGCTAATCAACCGACAGACTGGCGAGGCTGTGGCCATGAAAATGGTGGACCTGAAGAAGCATCCGGATGCGGTTAATTCGGTTCGGAAGGAGGTCTGCATCCAGAAGATGCTCCAACACACGAATATCCTGCGCTTTTTCGGCAAACGGTCGCAGGGCAACGTGGAGTACATATTCCTGGAGTACGCCGCCGGCGGAGAGCTATTTGATCGAATCGGTGAGTGGATATTTCTTTAATATCTATATGATTTATTGTCAGAGTGTTTTATTTGGGGGTAATTGCTTGAAAAGGACAATAAATTATATATTTTTCTCCATTTATTAGCTGGGACTGGGGAAGTGTGTGTTTAATGGAGTGTCCTGTCACTAAATTCTATTTAAATATGCCTTTACTTATGTTGCTTTTTGTTTTATAGGAAATGGGAGAAATTGGCAATAAATCCTTAAAGTCCTTGATGGATAACCCCCTTAAGTTTGGTCATCCGAAGCCAAGCTCTCCTCTGAAGTTGTCAGACACTTTAGAGCCTCTTCCCTATCCAGTTACCAGCAAGTCCGTCAAAGCCAAAGTTAAAGCCTCTTTTAGCCAACTTTGCCATAAGCCGGAATCTGGCTGAGAACTTGGCCACAAACGAGAGGAGGCCACTGAAATGTAATAACAAAAATGCAATCTCTGACAGTGACTTTCGGAACTTGCATCAAAAATTGAGTCGAAAAGTTTTCAAGAGATCAAAAGGAATACAAAACCCTTTATTAATAATATTTAATAGTTGTGTTTTTGGCATTCCATAAGAATTCCAGGCCATATAGACGCCGCCCAGACCCAGACCCAGACGGGGCCAAATATGCCAATATGTGAACTGTGAACCCACAGAAATGCCATCGTAGACAGAGAGCCTGACTGACAGGCGGGGCAGGGAGCAGGATGTCCTGGTCCTTGTTGTGGGTGGTTGTAGAGGGTGGAGGGAGGGCGGCCACCCTGTTCATCCTTCGGATAGCAAACTGCTATCTAATGATATTAAATGGAACAGCGGCAGCCCCTGACAAGATACGGATCTTGATTACTCCACTTTTCTGTCTCATGACAATTTGCCAATTTTTCAGGACTAGGGAGAAGGTGGCAAGTTTTGTGGCATTTTCATAAATATTAACAACTGAGCTAAAGGTCAGCGGCCAGAAGGGAAGCGTCGAACGGTGGAAATCGAGTGAGATTGCCACTAATGGAAGTGGAAGTGGCAGTGGCAGAGGCGTCCTTGCATTGATTGCCTCCTGCCACATCCTAGTCCCAGTCCCCTCCCCTGGTTCTCGCCTATTCCCAATCATCATCATCATCATTGGACGTTCCTGAATTCCTCCTGAAATGGGAAGGGAGCGGGAGCTGGCTCTGGTGTAATAATCAATGTGGCAGCCATATTTAGAGCCTCGTTGCTAAGCCATTTTTAATGACATCTAGTGATGGCTCACGGCATGATGTGGCAGATTGGGTTTCCTTCTTTTGAAAATATTAGCATATCAGAGAAGATTGAACTAGGCATTTATTTTAATTAATTTTTTTTGAGTCAAATTATGACTAATGGTTTGAAAATCAGACTCCAGAGTAGCTATTGAAGGGAAAATAATGAATCATTGCCACTAATGTCCTTGTCAGCACGTCCTGCTGCATTCCTCTGTGGATTTCATTATCATCTCATCCAGTCACGCTCTCATCTCTTGTCGGGTTTTTTGAAAACCGCGATGTGCGGTCTGGCACTAGCGCCTGTTGGTAGGCAACGAAAAATCCCTTTCGCAAGGATAATAGCAAAGGATGGGGGGAGAGACTGCTAGTGAGTAGGAGAGTCCAATGAATGGGATGCCATAAATAGGTTCAATATGCAAATGAAACATAATGGAGATGCACACACTCTCTGGCACACACACACAAATACAAACACCAGCCAGATGTCCTGGCTCATAAATGCGTATGATGTGGGTGTGGATGGGAGTGTGTGTGTGTGAGTTTAATTGTCTGTTTGCCCAGAAATGCATTCATTAAGCTTATACCAGACAGAGGTCTGGGGTTCAGGGTCCTGGGCTTATAGATTATCAAACGGTTCGACTGCTAGGGGTATGATATGAATTATGCTTCAATTACAAATTAAATTTTCGAGTAATTTCCTTCATTGGCACTGCCGCGATGTCCTTGCTGGCCTGCTCTCCCCCCCTCCCACTCTCACTTTATGAAAAAGCAATTAATTATGCTAAAATGTTACTGACATCCTTGTTGCAAGTGGCATGTTGCAGTTCTACTCCTCCGCGAGTCAATATTTATTTTTTTAATATTTAAAAAGATACAATATTTGCCAACTTCAGTGAGATAAAAATCTAAAAAAATTAGAGGTCATCCTTCTATAATAATTCTATTTTTGCAGTGCATCTGCTGCACCTCGCCTCCATTTAATTTCATCCGTGGCAGAAGAGTTGTGCAAATGGCAGCAGCCAGCAACTGGCAACCGGCAACCAGCAGCTTGCAACAGCAACATGCCACATGATAAATGAATGGCAAATAATGTGCCAACCAGAACGAGGGTCGACAGGCGGCTGGAGTGGAAAGGGGTTTATATGGCTATGGGTGTGGGAGGATGTGATGATGATGATGCACCTGCTCCGGTTCTTGCTCCTGGTCCTGCTCCTGCACCGTCTTCATCTCCCGACACATTTGACTTTTGAGACAAGCCAGCTAATTGCGGGGGACAGGATGCTATATATAGATACAAGATATAGTGTAGTTATCTGAAATCTATTAAATGTTATTATTTCAAGTGTCAGACATAGCTTCTCTTTAATTGGAACTATTAACAGAAGACAATAGAGCCAATGGCTTAAGGATAAATATTTAGATAACTTGGCTTTCTAATTTTCCGGCAAACATTTGGGGAAAATGTTCTTATATCCTTACTAATTTCTAAACATAACTTAGCTCCAGGCAGGAGGAAAATCAATAACCAAGTGGGAGGATGTTTGATCCCGGAGGTGGCCTGGCCCCCTGCCTTTGACAGTCAATCAAGTGGAAGTCAAGGGGGAAATGCAATCTGTCTAGCTTTTAGATGCCTTGGGTTAAAGGTTTCCCTCCACCCTGTCAGCCCATGCTCCAAATATCCTTTGTGCTGATTATCTCGATGGTTGCTCCTTTTGTAAATATTTAGAGCTTCTCACAGGTCATTGAGTAATACTTAGTAATACCCAGTTTAATTACCAAAGTGAAGCTTTGAAATAAATAATTTTTAAACAACCAACAGGTAAACTTTCGTAGTGTCATTGTTTCCTGTCCCAGGACTTTGATTAAAATTGCATAAAACTGTTGATTGCATTTTTGTTGGCACTGTTGTTTTTTCCGGCGCCAGGACCTGTGACCGGTTAAGCCCATAAATCCTTTACACACACACTCGCACGAACAGCAGGATGCATTACATTTGTTTTTCCACCTGTCCCGTCCCGAGTGTTCTTCTTGCTCGGCTGCACAAATTTCCCATTTTCCAGTGGGTTTTTCACGAGGAAGAACCTGTGAAAAAAATACCAGAGGATGCATAGCAGGATTGCAGGATAAATTGCATTGCAAAAATATGCCACAACATGTAATTCAATATCCGCGACTGGTTTATTACTCGTTTGTGTTAACGACTATCCCACAAAAACTGTCCACAACTCTTTCCCAATCGATTATGCAAATTATTTTTAAGCGAAAATCACTTTCTTTTGCAGAACCCGATGTGGGAATGCCACAGCACGAGGCCCAGAGGTACTTCACTCAGCTCCTGGCCGGGATAAACTATCTGCATCAAAGGGGAATAGCTCACAGGGACCTGAAGCCGGAGAATCTCCTACTGGACGAGCATGACAATGTGAAGATCTCGGACTTTGGCATGGCCACCATGTTTAGGTATTAGGTACATTAATTAGTTCCACAACTAAAGATTTTTTTAAGCCATTTTTTACATTATTGTGTTTGAACTCTTTAATTGAAAACGCAGAAAATCCATTAATGTTGGCCGCCGAAAAGAAACCGCCGGCAAAAAAAGTTTCTCTTCGCGCTGAAAACTGACCAACAAGCAGAATTGTTAATTGAAAACGCTCTGGGGCCAGAAAAGCATCCAAACTAAACACGCCCGCAGAGATTTTAGTTGGAAACTAAGCAGAAACTCATTTAAATAGTTTTTTCCCCACTTTTCCGGAAAGGATTCAAAAATAGTTGCGTGGAAATAGTTGTTTCAAATGGAATATTTAAGGGCAATTAATTCGGTGTTTATTTTACTAAAATAAGTATTTATTATTTAACTTTTAAATAGTATTATTCGTTAGATTTGTTCTCTAATTTTTTTTTATAATAATTAATAATGGTGTAACCCTTTTCTGTCTGTGTGAAAGCTCCTCTAACGTTTCAACCTTTCTTGAATTTTTTCTTTTGGGTCTTGTTCCATCACTTCCTACTACTACTGACATTCCTCCTCAACCGACATTCCCTTGGAACAGGTGCAAGGGCAAGGAGCGACTGCTGGACAAGCGCTGCGGCACTCTGCCGTACGTGGCACCGGAGGTTCTCCAGAAGCCGTACCATGCCCAGCCGGCGGATATCTGGTCGTGTGGTGTGATTCTCATCACCATGCTGGCGGGTGGTAAGTCCGAAACTCCTCTTCTCCTCCCCCACGACAATATTTATTTCATTAACTGTGCTTGAGTGTTCATTTCTAAAAACTAAACTGTAAAAAAAATATAAGAATCGTCTTGAGAATCGCGAAGAAACAAAGTAAAGATAAAGAAATCTAAAACCAAAGCATTATCATCGCCTTGCATCTAACGGAAGCTATCAGTCATGTGCATAAGACGTACTCTATATACCTACTACTGGTCTAGTATTTTCAAGAATTAAAATTAATAAAATGTGTAAACTTTAAAGGATTTATAGAGATAGAAGATTAAAGAGATATAACTTTGTAACCTACCTTATGAGATCTATAAAGATAGAAGACTAAAAAGGTTTAATATTGTCATCTTATAATATCTATGAAGATTTAAGATTAAAGAGGTTAAAGAGACCTTCTAACCTTATAAGATCTATTAAGATTTAATATTATAAAGATATAGTATACCCTTGTAACCTGATATCTATAAAGATCAAAGATTAAAGAGGCTTAACCTTATATACTTTATCTATAGATCTGTACATATTTGGGATTAAAGAGGCATAACCTTATAATATTTATAAATATTTAATATTACAAAGGAATAGTATAACCTTGTAAACTTATAAGATCTATAAAGATAAAAGATTAAAAAGGTATTACTTTGTAACCTTATAATATATATACAAATTTAAGATTAAAGAGGTATTACCCTTGGTAACCCTTTAATATCTATAAAGATAGAAGATTAAATCTTATAACCTTATAAACCTTATAATCTTATAAACCTAAAATCTAAAAAAAAATAGATTAAAGAGGTAGATGATTTAGGATTAAAGAGGTATAATCTCTTTGTAACCTCATAAGATCTATAAAGATTTAAGATCATAGATCTATAAACCTTGTTGATCTTTTAAGACCTGCTGACCAGTAGAGTATATATCGTACTCCCCATATATACATATAGTATATTTTTTGGTTAACCTTCTCTCCTCACGCACTCCCTTTCATTATTTTTGCTGTTTCTTTGGTATTCTAGCTGTAGATTGTTTCACGCACATTGTATATCATCTAAAGCTTTTATACCAAAGCTCCAGCTTAAATTGCTTAACAACGCACCAACAACAACAACAACAACAACAGGAATGATACAACAACAATAAATCCAAAAAAAAAAATAATTAAATATTATTGGATGCACGTTTTCTGAAAAACACAAATTGCTTTTATTTCTTTGAACATTTTTTGAACACGGCTCGTTCGCACGTTCCATCACTTACATCTCTATTTGCATAAATGTGTTTTGGTTTTAATTTTAAATTAAAAATTGCCTTTATTTTTCAAACAATTAAATTATAATTTAAATTACAGAATTGCCCTGGGATCAGCCGTCGGCCAATTGTGTGGAGTTTATCAACTGGAAGGATAACGACCACTGGCAGACTCAAACGCCATGGAGCAAGCTGGACACCCTGGCCATCTCCCTTCTGCGAAAGGTCCTGGCCACCAGTCCTGGGACACGTCTGACTCTCCCCAAAATCCTCAATCACAAATGGTGCAACATGCAATTCGTGGATAATGGTAAGGATTAAATGGAAATCTATTCCGATTGGATGTGAAAGTGCCAGAAGTCCACTTGGTAGCTCAGGTACTTAGTGACTCTCAATGCATTTGACATTTTGGGAGCCACTTTGTGCCTGGGCCATCAGTGCGACTATATCTTCTATTAAAAAAATTGTTTAAAATATATGGTATATAGTGTTCTATAGCTGCTTAACCGATGCTTTGGCGCTTTAGCTGTATGATAGATTTAAATACTTCATAAAGCTAGATTACCAAAGCATTGGCTTCCGCAGGCCTGTCTTCAAGGAATAAAATAATAATTCATTTATATCCTTATAGTTTTTTGCTTTAAAATGTATAATTTATTTATGAGTTGCTCTTTTGTTTGCACATTATTTGTTCTTTGGTGATTTTAGCTGTATGGTGTCTCATATTCCATAGAGCTTTATTACCAAAAACCAAATGGTTTTTGCATTTTTTCTGAGTTGCTTTTGTTGTGGTTATGATTTTTTAAGATTTTTATACTTTGTTTTCATTAAAAAGTGTAATTTATTCTAAAATATAACTCTTCTCCCCCTTAGAACGCTCTATCGACCTGGTGGACTCTGCTGCCGCCTTGGAGATCTGTTCCCCGAAAGCCAAACGCCAGCGCCTCCAATCCAGCGCCAATCTCTGCAATGGCCTGGACGACTCCATCTCCAGAAACTATTGCTCCCAGCCCACGATGAGGACGGATGATGACTTTGATCTGAGACCGCGCAGTGGCCGGCCCAAGGATGGTGACGACTGCCAGGTTGTGGCCCAGGAGGCCCGTCTTGGCTTCTGCTTCTCGCAGCCCGCCCTGCTCGATGATCTGCTGCTGGCCACGCAAATGAACCAGACCCAGAGTGCCTCGCAGAACTACTTCCAGCGCTTGGTGCGCCGCATGACCCGCTTCTTTGTTACCACCCGATGGGATGATACGATCAAATTGTTGGTCAGCACCATAGACCGACTCGGTGGCTATACCTGCAAGGTGGGGGAGGACGGTGTGGTCACCGTGTCCACCATCGACCGGCACAAGCTGCGACTGGTGTTCAAGGCCCACATCATCGAGATGGACGGAAAGATACTGGTGGACTTCCGACTGTCCAAGGGCTGTGGCCTGGAGTTCAAGAGGCGCTTCATCAAGATCAAGACTGCCCTGGAGGGCTTTGTTTTAAAAGGACCCACCACCTGGCCCATTGCGATTGCCACGAACTCGGTGCCTTAGCTTTTAATTTCCTCTTTTAATCTTTAAAGACGCATCCCCAGTCAGGATGGGGTTTCATCACAATCTTAGCTGTAACGAATCTTCTCAATGTGCTAACTTATTTTTTTAATCCTTTGCATTATTTACGATTACGTTTTGTGTTAGTTTGCATTTCCCTCGAACGATTTGAATTTTGTTGAATTGTTAAAGTCTCTCAAGTACTGAATGTAACTAGTTTAAGTCGTTATGGAACAATAAATCGAAGCTGATTTGGATTGAAATTGATTGGGTTGTACATTTTTGTCTGAAATTATTCGAAAAGTAATAAAATATCTTGAAGATTGTAGTTTTTTGACTACGTAACAGGATTAATACGTTGCGTAAGCCATGTTAGATGGAAAAATTGACATCCTTGCTGGAAAACTAAGACATTTTTTCTAAAACCACACAATGAAAGAGAAACTTAAGCAGACGTAAGCTCTAAAATATTGAATTTTTGACTACGTTACGGCCACGTAACGTAAGAAGTAAAATCCACATTTCTTGGAAAATAGTTGGAAAATTAGGGATTTTTTTAAAAACCCACCTTTAAAGGCGCTCAAAGATTGTACGTTTCAACAACGTAACAGGACTAATAAGTCACGTAAGACTTAAAATCCAAATTTTTTTTTTGGAAAAAATGGGCCATTTTTCGAAAACTACATAGTAAAAGAGTAACGTAAGCAGAAAAGGCACTCAAAGATTGTAGATTTGGACTACGTAACACCTCAAATGCGTCACGTAAGCCACGTAAGAAGTGAAACCCACCTTTTCATTGGAAAAAATGTTTAATTTTTCTAAAAACCACACACTAAAAGAGTAACGTAAGCTGAAAAGGCTCTCAAAAATCTTAATTTTTCACTACGTAACACGAAAAACACGTCACGTAAGCCACATAAGATGTAAAATCCACATCTTTGCTAAAGAAATAAGATACATTTTAAAAACCACCAAAAAAAAGGGTAACAAAAGCCGAAAATGGTTAAAAAATACTCCAAAAAACTTCACAAACTTTAAAAAAATAAATACAAAAACAAGAATGAAAAATTTTCAAATAACTTTTAAAAGAAAATCTACAATTTCCTTAAAAAAACTTTCAAAACTACTTGAAAAACATATTTTTTAAGACGTTTATTTGACATCAACTAACCAATTAAATATTTGTACGCACTCTTAATCTGTTCAACGTTGGGAGTACTGACTGTACCTATGGGCCTGTTATATTAAATCGATCTCTGAGTGATTTCAACGATTCTCTGCTTAAATTCTATGTCTCAACAATTTTGTAACCATTAACTGCGTTGTATGTTGTATGTTGCATGTTGCATGTTGTGTGTTGTGTGTAGATCAATATATAATTTCGAATGAATTACAGCGACTACAATAACGATAATCCAAGCTGTTGATAGGTTTTTGTTTTGTTTGTTTTTTGTAATTTATATAAATAATGATTAGATCATGGTGTAACATTAATAATAATGTCTTATAAAGAAGCATAGAGACAGTAAAGGTTTAGTAATTTATGATTCATTTGTGCGCCAGACACAAATTCCGATGGTGAAGGTTGACGAACACGTGCACCGTATATATCTCTTCGACGCTGACAGTCATCCTCCAGTAACATGTTCCAAGATGGGGATATAGTTCTCATGATGGGCATGCCTCGCGTCTTGACGGTGTGGTTGGAATTTTGAAGTGGGCCTGCACTTTACTGGGGCTTCCTGAAGTTCTTGCCGGCAAACTTCACACCAGAGCCGATCTCCTCCTCGATGCGCAGAATCTGGTTGTATTTAGCCAGACGCTCCGAGCGGCAAGGAGCACCGGTCTTGATCTGTCCAGTGGACAGACCCACCACCAAATCACCAATGAACGAATCCTCAGTCTCGCCAGAGCGATGAGACACCATGGTGCCCCAGCCGTTCTTCTTGGCCAGGAGATGAGCATCAATGGACTCGGTGACGGTACCGATCTGGTTAACCTTCAGCAAGAGGCAGTTGCAGGCCTTCTTCTCCACAGCGGTGGCAATGCGCTTGGGATTGGTGACGGTCAAGTCATCACCCACAATCTGGATGGGGGTGGCGCCAGTCAGGCCCGACCAGGCCTCCCAATGATCCTGATCGAAGGGATCCTCAATCGAGACGATGGGGAACTCCTTGATGAACTCCTGGTACAGGTTGGTCAGCTTCTCGGGCGACAGCCACTGGGACTTGTCGCTGGCGGGGTTCTTGAAGTCCAGATCGTACTGGCCATCCCTGAAGAACTCAGAAGCAGCGACATCCATGCCGATTTCGATCTAATGGGAGTGGAATAGATATTTTAATATGGATTTATGGAAAAATGTATCCTTAAACTGAGTCCTCACCTTGCCGGTGTAGCCAGCCTTGGCGATGGCATCGGTGATCAGGCAGAGAGCCTCCTTGTTGGACTGGATGTTGGGGGCGAAGCCACCCTCATCTCCCACAGAGGTGGCATCCAGACCGAACTTGGCCTTGATCACGTTCTTAAGGTGATGGTACACCTCAGAGCCCATCTTCATGGCCTCGGTGAAGCTGGTGGCGCCGGTGGGCAGGATCATGAACTCCTGCATGGCCAGCTTGTTGCCGGCGTGGCTGCCACCGTTGATCACGTTGAAGGCAGGCACGGGCAGGATGATGTCGGTGTTCTTGGCCAGATCAGCGATGTGTTTGTACAGAGGAACGTTCTTCTTGGCGGCACCGGCCTTGCAGACGGCCAGGGAAACACCCAGGATGGCGTTGGCACCGAACTTGCTCTTGTTCTCAGTACCGTCCAGTTTCAGCATGAAGTTGTCGATGGCGGCCTGATCGACCACATCCAGATTGGCCTTGATCAGCTCGGGTCCCAGGGTGTCGTTCACATGTCCGACAGCCTTCAGCACCGACTTGCCGTGGTAGTTGGCCTTGTCGCCGTCACGGAGCTCCAGAGCCTCGTGGACACCGGTGGAGGCGCCAGAGGGCACGGCAGCACGGAACAGACCCAGCTCGGTGGTCAGGTCAACCTCCACGGTGGGGTTGCCACGGGAGTCGTAGATTTGACGGGCCTTGATCGACTTGATGGTCATATTGCTGCTGTCACTGCAAAAAAATTAGGCATAATATTAGTATTTCAAAATAATCTAAGCGCAGATAAGGGGTTTTGAAGGCTTATATATTATATTTTTAAAATGTGTGAAATTTAAATGATGTCTTAAGTACAAAGTTTAAAACAATGTTGTTTAAAAACAACAACTGACCACAGATAAGGGTTTTATATTTTATGGGCGTGTTTTTTAGGACTGTTCCAGAAATCAGGGTTCTAAAGTCTTTAAAGAAGACTGCCATAAGAAGGTGTATGAATATTACATAGAAATCAGAAATAGATCAAAATATTAAAATTGTATAAAACATATAAAATTTTGTTGAATTCCAACTTATTTAGGTATTTTTAAAGTTCTAGATTCTAGAATCTAGAACATGTATTCCATTACAATAATCTTTTTAGACAATTAGATAGATATTAATTGGAAATATTAATTTCCTCTACTAAAAATAAAAATATAGGCCATAGTTTTTGGGTTGTTGTTATTTTGAAGTCAAAAAGAGATTAAATCCATTTTCAGAACCCCAATAAATAAAAATATTATAAACTATAAAAATATGCAAAATTATAATTTTACCTAATAAATAGAATAATACTGATTTATTTTTCCAAAACCTAGATATATTTTTATCATATCCAAGTCAAAAAGCGTTGAAACCAGATTACAGAACAATTTTTATTTTTTTTAAATATTTACAGTGATAAGAAAAGTATTTATTTTTCGTACTAAATAAATTATGAACACTAATATTTTATTTTCCTAAAAATTAGCCTAGATTTTTGTCAATTTGGAGATGCAATCCTTGAAATGAAATTTGAAAATGAACAGAACTCTAATCTTTTTAAGGAATTATAAAAAAAAAACCATTATATTATTTCCATCTATTAAATATAGTTTTATTGTTTGATTTTAGAATTCTAATTCATTTCTAATCATTCCGAATTAAAAAATGGAGATAATCAATTTACAGAACCCTTATCTTAAGAGTTATTTCAAGATAAGTGTTAAAATTATATATAATATATATTATACATATTTTAATATAATATTTATATATTATTGTTCTAAAACTTATCCCAGCTATTTGCAATTTTGAAGCCAAAAAGAGATGCCGGAACTGGAAACTTTCCATGAAACTTTTTCCATAGAATGTTCCCGAGAATATCTCTACTTTCTATATTTAAATTTTCTTCGGATTTCAATTAAATATTTCTAAAATTATTTAGAGTCAGTGACACGCGCTCGGCATTTCCCGAAAGCGAAAATAAAATAGATGTAGCAGCGGGAGAGGCTTTCCTCGACATCGTACGAGGCAGCGGTATGACCTCTACGGTGCTTTTGGAGGTCAAACGAAAAGTGAGGCTCGCAGCCAAGCCGGAATATGCGGAAAAGTTGCGAAAAAACAAAAGCGAAAGTACACAAATTACTCAGATATTGAGATTGGCTGTCATTAGGAGTGATTTGATTTGTTTAAAAATAAAAATTAATTGGCAAAAAAAAAAAACGGAAATCGAGAGACCCACTTGAAAATTTGCACAACTTGTTAGATAATCGCGTGGGAATCGCGCGCTGCATTTCTTTTTGCATTTCAGGTTTGCATTTAAAAAGGATTATTATCTAGTGGAATCACTTTCTAGATAAAAATTATTAAAAAATTTAATAAACCAACACAAATACATACCAATTACTATTGAACCTCACAAAATTGAATCCAGACGGGAGAATCGCTTGCGACTTTCTGGCTGCTGATTTCGTTCTGACGGTGACTAAAAACGCTGAGAAAACGCCCGCTGTCGACTCGCTGCTTTTGCGGCAGAGACGCGTAGCAACCCCGAGAGAGCTGCGCAGCCCCAATATCTGCGCCATTGTTGTTGTTGGACAGCGGAGAGAGAGTAATTCCAGGTGCTCGCCGGCCTGTTGTTGTTGGTGTTTTTGTTATTTTTTTGAATTAAGTTCCTTTTTTTTTTGGGGAAATTGACCTTCGTACAAGGTTAGTGTTTAGATTCCACAGACAGAGTTGTGGATTTCATGTCTGGCTGCAAGAGAGCATAAGCTTCGGTTAATCGTAAAAAACAGCATTAATAATGAAATTGAGGTAACAACAAGCCATAGCAACAATTCCCATACATTGTGTAAATAATCTTAGGTCATTCAAAGTCGTATTATTTTATAAATGTCATAAGTTAGGGGAAAATAAATACAAAAAGCTTAAACACTTTCTTAACAGCTGATCCGTCACTTTCTTTGAATGTTAGATAACAGTGTCGCTCACTTATTTTTGGGGGTCTGTTAAGTTTTTCCTATTATATATTTTTGAAAATAATGTATATGGAATGGAGTTATGAAACAATTATCTTAAAATTTAAGTTTGGAATTAAAGCTAAAATTTTGAATTAAAATAAATAGAATATAGTACGACGAAATACATATAACTAGATCTTTATAAATAATAACTTCAAAAACATGCACTGTATTTGGATTATCAACTAATGAAACTATCATCTATTTCTAAATAAAGCTTATATTATGTATTTTAGTTTACCTTTTATAAAAACAAATGTTAATCCAGCTGATTTTTTACACGAAACCCTACAACAGTGCTAAGAACCGTATTAAAAACCAGTGTTAGATAACTTATTTCGTAAACATCTGTTTAAACCGCACACGCGGAATTTTTGTTTAAAACTTTTACCGAGAAAAATCACGATAAAATGGCCACTAGCGGTACAATAGTAATGCCTGGAGAAAGAATTGCCTCCATAGAGGAAGTGGCCAAAACCAAGAGGGTCATTCTGGGACCGGGATTGCGGAGAGTGGACGACACTGTGGTGGCCAGCAAAGCCGGACCGCTTCGCCACAAGGAACCCAACACCTTTTGGGTGGACAACTACCAGAGGAGATATGTGCCCGCCCGCGGAGACCTGGTCCTGGGCATAGTCAGGTCCAAGGCGGGCGACCTGTATCGCGTGGACATCGGAGCCCCGGAAACCGCCTCGATTTCCTACCTTGCCTTCGAGTCGGCCACCAAAAAGAATCGCCCGGATCTCAATCCCGGGGACCTAATCTACGCCCGTGTCCTGAACGCCAGCGCCGACATAGAACCCGAATTGGTGTGCGTGAATTCAAACGGAAAGCGTGGGAAACTAGGTGTCCTGCCCGATGGATTCTTCTTCAAGTGCAGTCTTAATCTGGGCCGGGTGCTCCTTCGGGAGAACTGCCCCATTCTTGCTGCCATCACCCGGCAGCTGCCGTACGAGATCGCCGTTGGCGTGAATGGCCGAATCTGGGTGAAGGCCCACTCGCTGCGAGAAACTGTGGCCCTGGCCAAGGCCATTTTGGCGCTGGAGCAGGCCGGATATGCGGAAACAGACAAAGTCTGCGACAACCTGGGCGACTACCTGGAGGCATAGACCTTGCTTTCGGGATTAGTTATTAGTTTATACTTACTTTTAATAAAAAATTTCCCTACAAAGTTTACAAGTTTTGAATTTTATGAAACATGAAGCGAAGAACAGAGAGACTAATGTGAAGTCTGGGTAGGATGATCTTGTTTTTTTTTAAATATTTTTAATAAAAGGAGAGCTAACTTTTTGAGTAAATTAGTTCTAACTAGTACAGCTATCCATCTACTAAGGATAATAATTATAGATGTAAATATGTATCGTTAAGTTATGGAGTTAAGTGACTTTGTTCATGAGGTTTTATTTATTTTTTAATATTATTTGGTTTCAGGTTATATTTTGGGATAACTGCCAGTTAAAAACAAAAGAATACCAACTATACAAAATATATAAAAGATATTTTGGATAAAATTTCGAAAACCTACATGAGAGACTATATAAAGTAACAAACTCTGTACAATAAACCAGTCACTGCGTCATCTCTGATGCCGCCAACAGCTGATCTGGCGCACCTTCTATAGCCATTATCTGGCTATACTGATTATACAGACCTCAGTCTCTCCTGCTGCGGCAAAGGGCAAAGGTTTTCCGATCCGATCCGATCTGATCCGACCTGCTCTCGTTTCGGTTTCCAGTCTCAAGATGACCTTCCTGGAGTTCCTGCTCTTCCTGCTAGTGCTCTACTATGTGGTCTATGTCCTCCTTTGGATCCTGCTCGACTGCAATGTGGCGCTGTGGTACAAGTCCCGGTTTGGGGCTTCCTTGTCCTCGATGCGCGGACAGGTGGTTTGGATAACCGGTGCCTCGAGTGGAATTGGCCGAGCCTTGGCCGTGAGCCTGGCCAGGCAGGGAGTGAAGCTGGTGCTCAGTGCCCGCCGAGTGGAGCAACTGGAGCAGGTGCAGGAGGAGTGCCTGGCCGCTGCCAAGGGGCTGCTAGCCACCAAGGATGTTTTGATTCTGCCCATGGATATGCTGGATCTGGAGCAGCACCGAGTGCATCTCTACACAGTCCTTAACCACTTCGAACGCCTTGATGTCCTGGTGAACAATGCCGGCCGATCGCAGAGGGCCAACTGGACTGATATCGATATAGAGGTGGATCGGGAACTCTTCGAACTGGACGTCTTCTCGGTGGTCCATCTATCCAGGCTGGTAGTCCGGTATTTCGTCGAGCAGCGAGGAGGTCGTGGCCATTTGGCCGCCACTTCCAGCATTGCTGGCTTCAGTCCAGTGCCATTTTCGGCAACCTATTGCGCCGCCAAGCATGCCCTGAACGCCTATCTCCTCTCTTTGAAGGTGGAGATGCGGAAACTGGACATTACCATCTTTGCCCCAGGGCCCGTTGCCACGGACTTCCTCCAGGAGGCCTTCACCGGCTCCCAGGGTGCTAAAGTGGGTCAGAGCACGGCGAATCAAAAACGCTTGACGGCGGAACGTTGCGGGGAACTATTCGCTGTCGCCTTGGCCAACAAGATGGATCTCACCTGGTGTGGCCTCTTTCCAGTTAATGTTCTGGCCTATTGCGCCCGGAATGCTACGCTGACCAAGATCGTGGGTCTATTTATGACCGAAAAGACGCTGAACAAGATCCGTGAGGGCAAGCTCTGAGATTTCATAACCCCCATGTCGCCCCATTCCTGACCTCTCTCCTCCATAGGTTCTCCAGTCAAGATTTTTATACAATTGTACAACGTTGAGCTATACAAATATATACTGTATACACAAATGATAATGAGAAGTATGCTATACGTAGATTTAAGGGGGAAACCTCGTTAAGACGGTTGAAAAATGGGGAAACCTTTGAAATCTAGATTCTCTTCAGTTATTTATTCCTTTCATGCGATTATTTATAAGGTAAATGAGATGATAGAGCGGAATATGTAAATATTATTATACTCTTTTGCGTTTTTAAATTAAAAACAAGAGTTAGCTTTCGTTATCTTCTATTTATTCTCTACGATAAAAAGGCCTATCTAACTACTAATCTTTTCCCAGTTCTGCCTTGACATGGGCTGGTATCTTAACGCGTTTTCTTTTCGTTTTCGCCTTGACCAGTGCAGTCTGCTCCACACCCTTGAGCTGTGGCTGTTGCTTCTCTTTTTTGCTCTTTTTGCAGGACAGAGGATTAGGATTCTTCGGACCTTTACGCTTTTTAGGATTCGGTGTCGTTTCAGCGGGTTTCAGTCCCTGCTTCTCCTTCATGTAGTCAATTTTCTCGACCTGCTTGCCCAGCATCAGGTTTTTGGCACGCCTCTGCACCCACTTCTTGGATGCCTTGGATGGGGCTTCCAGAACGGGAGTGGCCTTGTGCAGGTAAAGCAAGCATCGTCCGGGAATCTTGCGAAGACTCTCCTGTAGAAGGCGATCCTGAGAGGCAACTATGTAACGATTGTCTTTTGTCTGAAATGGAGAATTATTTAAGAAGGGTTTTATGTGGTTTAAGAGGTTTCTTTACCATAGACTTGATGCATTCTGCGGCTGCCACAGGTTTCCCTTCGTGGCCACATTTGTGGACATGGAATCGCTTCACAATCGAAGTGGCTCCTGTCAACGGAGCTCCTAGTGCCTCGGCCTCCAAAATAACACATTGAGTGGTCAATAATTTAGCAGGACACTGGAAGTACTTTTTTATTTGCTCATCTATGCCGATTTTGTGCTGAAAAATATATTAAAATGGTTATAAACTCACTTGTTGATTTTAAAAATTAAAAACCATACCTGTAGGGCTGCCTGACAGAAAGTGGCATCTATTAACACCTGATAGGGTTCTCGGTAGTCAAAATTAGTGGCAAAGTACACCAGGGTTTTGTGAGATTTCTTAAAACGAGATATTTTCATGTTTATTCCTCTAACTTAGATTGTTTCCATAAAACACAACGTGCAATGTCAGTGTTGGAAAAGGTTTAAAAACTGAAACAGCTGACTACTTAACAGTACAGGTGAGTTTAACAGTGTCTGTTATGAAAATTCAAATATTTTAACATTTGGCGCCATTGAGAAAATAATCTGAGAATGCATTTTCAACCCCCTTCAATGACTTTCACCCTCTATACCACAGAGCCCCGGCTATTACGCGTTTTGTTTTCGTTTCTTTTTTATATAGTCGTTAGTTGTTTGTCCACTGCAGTTGCTGGCGCATCCAGTAGCGCTGGTTGTAAATACTTATTATAAACGCCTTGGAAGTGCGAATTAGAGTTACGTTCGATATAGAGAAAGCGCGTGTAAGTAAATACGAAAAGCGAAATAAATTATCAAGACTCTAGTGCAAAGATTAATCCTTAATAGTTATAACCAATAAATATATAGTATTGTGAGTGAGTGAATTCAATGAGGACTTTTGGACTAATGGCTGTATAATGGATTATTCATGGGAGAATCAGAGGAATATATGGTGGGGTATATAACCGAATGGGTTGCCCATTACTTCCATTTGTTTTTCCCCAAGTGTAGTTTATGGTATTTACAATATTTTCCGACCTTCCCTCTCTTATTAGCCTTCTTCAGACTTTTGTCTTTTTTTCTATCAGTTGGCTATAATCTGCTCCATTGGCAATCAATGGATTAAAAACGATTTTCTGCTAATCATTCTTATAGTTGTTTTTATGTCACGTCACTTTTATTACAAGAGACACCAAGAAAAATAGTTGATGTTGCTAAAGGAATCAATAGATTAAGGTTTTCCGCATTACATTGAATTTTGTATACAATTTTTTCCGTGTACGATAAAAAAATATTGGTCAAGTTTGCCTATAATGTCAGGCCGATAAAGCCCACCAGTTGCAGCGGCAGTTGCTGTGTGATCCAGTATTTATTTTCCATGCTTTTCCAGCCATAATCTCTGAAGGTTGAGCCATTGACAGCTGTGAGCTATGGATGCAACATGGAGGTCACGTCGTGGGTGCAATCACCTCTCCGACACCCCACATCCCGATCCTCATCTTGGTCTACCCACTTTACAGTTTAATTCTTGCAGTTTATTCAACTCGGGAGCGGTGTAAAGAACACAGTGATATGACCAAAATCATATTGATATTCGAAGTCTCGTACTCGTTATTCCTTTCAGAACACACCCTTTTGGCTATAGGAAAATTTTTGGCTTTATTGTATATTATGGTCATGTATCGCGTGTCTGGAATTTTGAATTTTGTTCTCTTCTTTCGCTATTTCCGGCGCTTTTTTTGGGCTTACTTTTGTATTATTACCTGGCTTTTCAGACTTGCTGAAACAAAGTGACGCATAAGCTTCATATAGAGATGGTATTCCCGGAGGGCTTATATAAGCATAGGGCCGGAAAATCCAATATATTGATC
Source organism: Drosophila ananassae (assembly GCF_017639315.1). Taxonomy (NCBI): domain Eukaryota; kingdom Metazoa; phylum Arthropoda; class Insecta; order Diptera; family Drosophilidae; genus Drosophila; species Drosophila ananassae. Next base: position 12,772,373 of record NC_057930.1, read on the forward strand.
AGTGCCTCAAAGGAAATTAGTTATAATAATTATTTTAATTGCAAGTACTGAAAACAAATTGATAAGTCGTGATGGAGCCATTGGAGTATTATAATATGGTGATTAAAAAAGTAATTAAAAATATGCCCTGAAGATTTGGCAAATTATTTTTATGGAAAGTGGAAAATGAATCTTTTTAAATAAACTTTTAGAAATCTTTAACCATCCATTACTTTTAATATTCAAACATTAACCTTTACATACTTTATGGATCAATAAAAAGGGTTTAATTTTAAAAATGTAGCCTTTAAAGTAAAGGTTTCGTAATAGTATTATAAAAAATTAAATACCATCCATTATTCATAGAAAGCTGAATTTTATTTGATATATTTTTTCAACATCAAAAGTCAGGTCTTGAATTGTAAAGCCATTTAAAGCGGTTCGTATAATTCTGGGATTAAAAGCATTATTTTTGAAGCACATAGTGAACTATATACCTGAGCGTGGGTAATTCATTCGATTGTGTCTACGTTACCAGAGTCACGAGCACAGGAGCAGGCCCAGCCAGTCCGATCGGAGTCTATCTCCTCCGATTCGTGGGGACTATGATGATCGTCAGACGATCAGGCGGAGAGCAGACCAAAATGCCAAGTAGCCCAGACACTATTTTGCCAATTCAACTTATTCATTCATGGATCCCCGTTCAAATTTATGTATCTAACGTCACGCCAATCCCTCTACACCCTCTACACGGATTGTTGCAGTGTATGGATGTCAATCAGACAAAGTCTACCACTCCTTAACCCTCTGAAGCAATACACCTTGCCTTACCTTACCTTAATTAGTTGCCAAATGGTGTGTGATGTGCATTTGGTACGTAAGCCGATTTGGTTCTGGCTATATATATATATATATACACATATACCAATAGCAACTTGACTGTTTGAGTTTATGCCTCTCATTAGCAAACCATTTTGCGTTCAAAGTGAACTTTTAATAATACGATTTTATTTTCTTGCTATTTGTCGCCGGGCATAAAGAAAGCAAAGCCTTCTCATCATCTTCATTTGTTCTTTAATTTTTTTGTTATTGTTGGCTTTTACAAATTAAATGAGATTACAAATTTTGCACTACCCTTGAAATAGTTTTTTTAATTGAGCTTAAAAGTGTCGCCTGAAAGCATTTTCTATACGATCTTGAACCTAGATTGACCCTTTGTTTTGAAAGATTTTTGCACGTCGGGATTAATATTTGTTTTTGGGGTTTTTAACCCGAAGCACATGTTTTGAAAACATGTCACCCTGGCTTACTATCAACGGATTAATAAAATACAATATATTTTTTAATAGAGTCTATAGGGTTTAATCAAGAGGAGAGAAATGGCTGGAATCATTAGATTCCATCAGGATGATAATGATCAACTCTGGTTTGCGTAGATGGGTTACTTTTTTAAAATTATATAAACAAATAAATTTTAAAGATAGATCATCCTACTAGCCCCCACAAATCAGGGAAATGGAAAAAACATGTAAATTATTTCCAAACCCTGACACTAATATTGGGCAAGGCACATTTTACGTTTTTTTTTCGTTCTGGTTTGTGAATGTAGGCTTGTTAGCTTAAATTTAAAACTTCTAAGAATGAGTAGGTGTTACCTGAGAACTTTGTTTTGCATAATGATATGGTTTGTAAACAACGAACTTCTACGACATCTATGAATTTTAAATAAGTCTGTAAAGAAGAGTGACATCTGGTTTGGTTAGTTTGATGTTTGTAAACAACAAAGTAAAGGATTAATTTTTTACAGGTCAACTATATTCTTATGCTATCAAAAAGTGGCTAAAAAACCATTAATTTCAATTAATAATTCAAGTGTCAGATGCACAACCCTTATGTAAAATTGACAGATTAGACAGTGACTATTAATACGACTTATGATTCATTAGTAAATCTCCGATAAAAAATGGAACTTATTGACCATCAAAAGTGCTTCATTCAAAACCCAGATCACTCAGGGAATATGTGGTGACGTTGTCTCTCGGCTCGCAAGCTGCAAATTATAAATTTAAATTAAAGATCATTGAGCTCGCCCATTCGTGTGCCAAGGAAATCCACAGTTGCTGAGATACATCATCGGAGCAATTGAATAATAGTTATTCAATATGCCCAAAGTCCGTGGGAAATGCATCGGCTGCTCCCTATTTTTGGGTGTATTTGGTAGCCTAATCCTTGAATGGCGTCCGATGGCAGAGGTCCATAAAATGGTCCCATCACCTGACACGATTGGTAACAAAAGCCCACATAATTGGTAGCAGATAAGATTCTCAAATAGCTGCATTATCTCCGCTATCACTATATGGCTAGCTATGTCAACTTGGTTTCGGATTACGCCAACTGCGCCATTTATCCGAGTTCACGACACCGAGCCAACCAGCACAATGACCACAATTTAAGGCTATAAAAATCGATGGCCTAACCTAATGCCAGGTTTTAGCTTTAGTCGATAATATTTTTTACGGCTTGCAGATCACGTAATTACGGAAATATATTACAGAATTCTAAAATGTGTTGTATAACTTGGGATCTAAGCGATTTCGACATGCATCTTAAAAAAGGGTTTTGATTAGAAATGCTCAAGGGATCTTAGGGTAGGGCAGTTGAGTTTTTCAATTGAAAGGCATTTGCGTATGCGTATGACTGATCAAAATATTATAATTCTAAGAGGGAACTAATTCTAAGTAATTTGAATCATCTCCCAGGCGGAGCTGATTTAAAAACACTTAACGTGTACATTACGCAAACAGAAAGTCTTTGCCAACATCGTTAAATTCTTAATATTAACAGAAGTGTGACGTTCCAAACGTCTAATAAAAAAGGTTAAATATAGCCTTTGCTGGGAAGCCAATTAACTCACTTCGTCTTAATAGAATTAGAAATTTCCAACTCTGCATGTTTCGGTGAATCCCTCCAATTATATTAAACAGACTGTTTAATATATAATCCCAAATTTGAATTTATTAAACTCGATAAATGATTTATTGTAAGTAGATGAAAGTTTCCAACTTTATCGTTAATAAATTCGCTAATAAAGTCAATATCAATAATCTATGAAATGCCCCTTATTGCAACCACAAGCAATTTTCCATCTGGTTTATACGAAAGCCCACACATTAATCTATCCGAACCGCATAATGAGTCAGAGAGAAAGAAAATCGCAAATCGTATGCAAGAAACGTCATCAGGGAAACTCGAATTTGGTTTGGCAAACCACGCATCAGAGCCCCAGGTAATTGCTGGCTGAGAAAAAAAAAAACCAGAAATCCACCAGAAGATTTTCCCAAGAGAACTCTGATCTCTCTCACCTGAACGTAAAGTCAAAGGCGTTGTATTAGAACAAGCAGGAGGTCAAGTCTAGACGGTTAGTGCACCCTGGATTAAGTGTATTTTTTATTTTTTAGGGGGATCATAACATTTGTATCCCATTTAATTTATGAGGACTTTTTTATGTTTACAATTCTTGACCATGTTGGCCTTTGGTTATAGTTTTTTAGGCAATTATAGTAAACTTTTAAAAGGCTTAACCAGAGCAAGTGACTCAAGTAGTGAATGGTTTTTTGCACAAAATAAAAACATATTTCAATCTTAAAATAAAATATATGTATGCTTCAGTTCAAAAACTAAATAGTTCTCTCCCAAACTATTGCTTAAAAACTGCATAGGTCTGCATAATTTAATTTCAAAAGGAAACACAGTATTTAGGCATTAACTTTTATTATTAAAGGATCAAAGAGTCATTAAAGTATTAAAGTACCATTAAAGACATTCATTTTATTAAATTAAATAAAAAGTAACTTAATTTTTTAAAATTTAAAGTTGCCGGGCAAGGTTTCTTAAATTTAGCATAAATCTAAAAATAACTTAAACTTAAAGAGTTTTTTGTCTTAGACCTTAATAACTTTTAGGTTTTTTTTATACTTTTTTTTAGGGAACTTGGGGAATTTAATAGTTTTAACTTATAGTTTAGAAACACTTATATTTTTGTTCTAATTCCCCAAGGGAGAATATTGTTTAAAAATATTAAATAAAAATATTTAAACCTATAGTATAAAAATACTTCAAGAAAGGAAAACCAAATGTTGAAAACAAATCTTTTGATAGAAAATTATTAAAACTTTGTTGTTAAAGTCCTTCAAAACGCCATTTACCCTTGACCTGTGTCCATCAACGGGTATTACATTTGCTGTAATTGCGGAACGTATTGTAAGGCAATTGGCCAAGTAACGTAAGCCGGCAAGAGAGAGAGATCCGTAGGCAACGTAATGGGGAAATTGAGAGAGTTGTGGGGCAAATGGTTGGGGTCTGTTTTCGTTTTCGTTTTCGGTTGGGGTCTTATAAGAGCCGTGTGGAGAGCGCTGTCGCAGTCGAACGACGACTGACGATCGGAGCGCACGTGCAGATACAATATAAAGCGATATAGCGGGCAACTCGAGAATCGAACGGAGACGGGAACGGGGACTGAAATCGAAGCACATTATGTACAGTGCATAGCGCACACAATTGAAATTAATTTACGCGTCGCTGCCCATCTGCATAAGTTCAATGGAAACAGAAGCTAAAACAACAGCCCAGACACAGCAGAAGTCAGAGCCAGAGCCCATTACTAGCCGTCGAGTGGAAAATTGTGAAGAAAGTGCAACCGAATCGAATTAAAAATCGAATCAAGAAAAGACAGCCAAAGAGTGCAGGCTAAAAAGCAAAACAAAAACAAAGAATCGCGTGTTTGTCCTGAATGTTACTTAAAGGTCAATTATTAAAAGGACCTTTTTTTTAATTCAATAACTGTGTCTGTGACTTTGTGTTTTCATTCATGATTTGTGTCGAAAACTTTGTCTCAATTAATGTGCGTCCAAAGAAAAGCTGCAACTTTGTTTTGAAATAAATTATAAAGAAAAGAAACTAAGAAGTTAAAGAAAAGGTTGGTAAACTCCATAAACCAGAAATTAAACTTTTGACCCGTAGAACTGGTGAGTGTCTCTGCAAGAAACAGAAACAGAGTTGGAGAAAGAAAGCAAAGAAAGCTTTCGGAAGACAGCTCTGTGTGCAGAGCAGAAAATCATAGACAAAGAACAGAGAAGAATCAAACTTTGACACTGAAAATAATACATTTTACAAATAGAGTTTGAAATTTAAAGAAATAAAACACTTTTTCATGATCATTTTTGAAAAAAAAAATATAAACAAATAAATACATGTTTTAAAATCCAAATTTTCTATATTTTTAAGTTTAAAAAAATTAGATTTTTCTCAGTGTAGGAGTGGTGTGCAATACCCGCTGCACATTTTTGGAATTAGAAAAGCTTTCACACTCTCCATCCCACTCGCTCGGCCCGTCCCTATCGCGGCAGACAGAACTTGAAACCGGAAAATGTAGGCCATCGGAATAGAATCGGTATCAGCTCCGATCGCTTCATGTTTTCTATAATATCGTGAGAGATGCTATGCCCCTTCCTTAATACCATAGCTCTCGGTTATATCATTGCAGTTGCGTCTAAACTTATTCATGAATTTCCAGCCGGAGGGAAGTCTGTATGTTATGCAAATTTTATTCAGTTTTTCTATCAAATGAGCTTGTAATTCGCCTCGGCACACACAGTTGAGATAATTATTTTCAGGCGGGATGCTACTCTTAGATAATTTGAATCCCGTGGAAATCTCAGTTGAAAAGTTTATTGCTCAGATGCACTTGCATTTATATTTTTCTTTGGATCGCCCACCCCCGCTCTCAAAACTCCCACTCAATCATTTTAATTTTTTTGTTACGTGAGTGGGATCACACTCAGAACAAATCATGGCCTATTGAAATCAAATTGCAAACAAATACACTCATAAAATAAGTATAAACAAACCGAATATAGCGGTCATTGGCTGACTGACCGAAAGACCACTCGTACAAGATAAACAAAACTCTCGAAAAGGCGATGAGAAATAGTGTTATTTGAAAACCAAATCAAACAAACATTTTGTTGATGCCGGCTTCTATTGCGACGTTGTTGGTGCCACGCCCCCAAATCACTATATAGGGTTTATTTTAGGGGCCTATGATAAACCCTGATCCGTTAACATTTAGCTGGGCCACGTTCCGGCCTTGACGATGTCACTTTTCTTTATCGCAAGGCAAAAGCGGTTCTAGGGGTCGTATACGTAATAAATGCTTCAGTTTTTCTTCTCCCCACAAGTTTTCTAAGTTTTTTTATATTTTTATATTTTTTGTTTGTTTGTTTTATAATCGTAAGCAAGCCAAAACGATCAATTGCCTCATTATTTAGTTTTGTACTCTTATGCTTTTATTTTTCTGCTGCCACTGCCGAAGTTATTCATGTTTTCTCAGATTCGTGACTTTAATTGAAATGGCGAGTGTTTTTCGTTTTTCGTTTTTGTAATTTTTTGTTTCAGTTGACTTTTTTTGTTGAGACATGGCAAAGTAACAATTTGCATTGAGTTATGAATACACTCAGACAGTCTAAAGGTCCCCACGACCTTTGGGTTGTTGATGTTGGCATTTCCAAAAATAAATTAATATTCCGATTCCCATAGTTTCGGTTTGAGGCTTTTGAACTAATTTTCAAACAAGTCTGGCCTGTGATTTATTATCTCTCAAAAATTTGATTAAAATTCACTAGTACTTTGAAGTATTCGTTTTTTTTGAGTCATTCGAACTTTATTCATTGCAGTTGGTCGGTTTTCAAAAGCTTGAAAACTCCCATTTTTTATATAGAATTATGTCATCCATAAATAATTCAACCTTAGGCTGAACTCAATTGTCTCCTCCATCGGCTCTATTCAATTAATAAAAATCTCAATAAAAATGCACTCGATTTGCACTCGATCTGAGAACGAGTTGAACTTTTATTCCAACACCAAGATCAAACTAATTCTTTGGCCAGACTTGATCGGCTTTTTGGCCAATTATAGTCTGCAAAAAAAACAAAAATTACACATTTTTTTGCCGTTGTCACTGCCAGTTCTTGTTGGAAAACTGGTTTGTCCGACACAATCTCTTTACATCAAAGTCAATATCAGTTAAGTACTCGAGACTTGTTTGCCAAACATAAACAAAACACTAAGTATGGACACCGTGCCACACAAAAAGCCAAACGTTTTTATTGTAAATGGCAAAAGTTGTGTGAAGTCGCAGAATTCAAGGCACCTTGTGTTGAAAAATTTGCATTTCGCATAGACTGCATAACCCAGTCTCATTATATTTGGGTTAAATGACATTCCAAGGTTCTTTAAAACAAAACTGAATATATTAGAATATGGTGTTGAGTGGCAGGATATATCCTCATTAAGTTACTTTAATATTATTGCGAAAACTATGTAGTATACTATTTCCATTATTTCATTTGTTTACTTAGTCGTTTAGCTGCCAAATAGAAACTGACCTAAGCCAAGGGTATACGAAATTAGCAAATAGCGCCTAATTTGACCAGAACTTTTAGAATAGAATTAGTTCTAATTTTCCAGAGGTGTTAAACTCCATAAATATTTGGTTTTCGACGCAGTTTTCGGTGAACCAGTTTAGATCTTTGATTCATTTTGATTCCTTATTATCATTTTTGATAATATCTTAGGTTTGGTCTTAGTGTTGTAATTTTAGCATAATGTCGAGTCATCACAGTTTCGAAGAGAAACTCCCTCAATGGTGACTAGCAGAAATTATTTTTGGACCCGTCTGATAGACTTCCATCAGAAGAATTAAAGTTTAACGCCCTTTGAAAGAAATTCCTTTGCGAAAGTCTCCCCATTAGACTGTCAAACTTCACTCACTGTAATGGAAAAATTCTTTACAAATGTGTTCATTATCCAGAAAGTTTCGCATTACAATAACTTTCTTTGTTCGCGGCAGTTTTTTTAAACAAAAGGCCGGGCGGCAAAATGGGAAAAATTATAAAATAACGCAATTATGACGCATCTGTCGACGTTCTGAGATTGGCATGTGGACTATGATTCTATATAGTCTCTGAAGCTAAATTGTGCAATAGCAGCGGGTCCGCCCCCAAATCTAATATCAATTTATAACTATTATTTTTCGATAGTTAACCATAAGGAATAAATGAAGTTAACGCCCCGTCGAGCAAACAGGTCGTTTAGTACTAGAACTATCATTAAAATCGTTAGTATATGATTGGAGAAAATTATTTTTTTAGAGGCTTGGAGGTGGTAATTATTAATGTGAAATCTAAATAAACAGGCAAAGAGAAATAATTGTTATAAAGTTAATAATTGATAGGGATATACAAAAATTTGGCATTAAATTAATAGCTGTCACTAGGGTATATCATTTAATTTAATCACATACGAATTATAAAAATTCTGGGAGTGTATATTTTTAAAAGCCAGACAGATTAATTGCGAAGACACATGTTTTTGTCCTAAAAAGTAGAGCACTGTGTTTTTGGTTCCAAAAAAATGTTTGAACTGATAAGCTGGATGTGTTTATGATTTAAAAAATAGGGAAACTGTGCCAATTATTTTGTACTTATTTATTCAAATTTTGTTTTGTTTTCTTTGCAGCTGTGTAGCCCCATTGTTGGAGTTTAATTAATAGCCCACAAAATGACCCTCTTGCCAGATATTAAGGCTTCGGATGCCGCTTGCTGTGGCGGCGGAGGAAGTAGTGATGCCAGCAGCAGTTCCGGTAGCAGCCACAAAAACCACGCTGGCCACGAAAGTGGTTGTCTGGGCATCAATTGCTGCACCACCGCTGCCAGCTCTGAGATGTCAATCGACGAAACCTCATCGACCTCCTCCCGGGGCTCAGCCGCACTGGCGACGAAAGTAACCAACAATCTGAATGGCTTCCAGAGCCCAAACTATCATCAGGCGGTGGCCCATGCCAACTTCGATCAGTGCGAGCCGGTGGACATTGAATTTTCGAATGTGCGCTATACTGTGAAAAAGTTTTCATTCCCAGAAAGGAAATTCGGTAGGTTTTTAGAGGCTTAAAGAGAAACTAGTTTTCATCTCTGATTAATTGATTTTCCATTGCCATTGCAGTCACCAAGGAAATCCTTCATGGCCTCAATGGTAGCTTCCGATCTGGCGAGCTGACAGCCATTATGGGTCCCTCGGGAGCCGGCAAGAGTACACTTTTGAATGTCATGTCTGGGTTCTGGTGAGTGTTTAAATATTAAACTTTAAGTATTTATTTCTCCGTGTCAGCAGCTATTACATTTATGTAAATTCCAAGCAAACTGCCTAGTCAGTCATTTTAGTTTGATTTAATTACAAGTTGTTCATGCCATGCATGCCTAAAAAGTGCAGACGCTGCAGTCTATCAATCAGCACATCGTTCATGTGTCAGTTGGGTTGAACAAATTGCTAGTTTCACAACTGCACGATCTTGAATTAAGTTTGCAAATTGTAACGATACTAGCAGGCCCTTTGAGCTCCAAGATAAGGTCATTTTCACACTTCTAATATAATATATAAATATGAATAGTTATGAATCACAATCGCATGATTTTCATTTATACTCGGCCTCCCATCCCGGACACGATCGCATCCACTTCCTCTAGCTTTTGACAACAAAAAAGTTCAAGATCTTTTAATCCATTGCATAAGTAGGACTTTAGACCGGGAATCGGGTGCAAAATTCTGTTCTGAGTCACTCCTCCAACGAATTGACGCATCTGAGAAGGGAAATCTGAGCTTAATCGCTTCGCCTTTTTTTTGACGGCCAACTGACAGCTATTACAGCATATTTTTTTGTAAATAAATATTAAATCATTTACATACACATTGCACGTGCGGCTAAGGAATCTTTTCGATCTCGATCTTTATAAACCAAAAAATGAAGAAAAAAATGCAAATTGCGGCGCTTGTGTTATTATCATAATTAAAAGTAATGGGATGTTGGGGCAAAATGTGTGCCGGAGGCATTACACGATTTTTCATTGCTACACGTTATCGGTCAGTTAACTATGAACTTGAAAATGTCTCATATATTATATTATATGCCTCCAGTTCGGTTCACTACTCTGCTCCAGACATGTATGAAGTTTTTTTTTTCTTTTACGACTTTTATGTCGTACATTGCTGAGCTGTTTCCCATTATAATAATTATTTTAATGGCTCGTTTTTGCAGATTTTTTTTTTGCGATTTCCTCCACGTATTTTCACTTTATTTAGTACCTTTTTTTTTGTAGTGCTACGGGAGTGTCTGGAGATATAAAGGTTAATGGCAAGGAGATGTCTCCCAGCTCGGAGAGATTCCGTCAACTCCTCTGCTATATCCACCAAGATGACCTGCTGCGACCTCAGTTGATGGTGGGCGAAATAATGTTGATGGCCGCCCATCTGAAGTTGGGTTTCAAGGTGACCAAGGCATACAAGATAGATCTGGTAAGGCTTACAGGAAGCTTATCATTTTTTTAATAAATAATAATATATATTTTTATGACCACTTTCAGATCAAACACATATTATCGCTGCTGGGTCTGGACCATCGGTATAATGTCTACACAGCCAAGCTATCCGGTGGTCAGAAGAAACGTCTGGCGATTGCCCTGGAGCTGATAAGTAATCCCCCCGTACTATATCTGGACGAGCCGACAACGTGAGTGACAGTACATAAGCACTACCGACTGATGTAATTAGAGAGCCACCATAGCCATGATAGTGATCGTCATCTGATCGGAGATTGTGGCTGCGATGAATAAACTTTGACTATAGGAAGTGCAGTAAAATAGTTTCTAGCAAAAGCCATTGCCATGCGTGACCCACAAGTCAAGTTTGAACCCGTCTATATGGCTTTTTTCTTATCAATTGTCTATATAGGCGATATAGTTCGTTTGGTTCTGGTTCGATTGCCTGGGGTTCATTTAGTAGGAAACGGTGCCTCATTTACCATTTTAATATTTATTCGATCATTTAGTTGATCCATCTATTAATTGTAGTATTATCAAGAGATTATCTCGCCAGTAATTGTTTGTTTGTCAGATTAAAAATTGATTGAGTTATTCATTAGTATGGAATAGCTTTAAAAGGCATTGAATGGTATATAATGGATTCATTTTAATAGTTCTATGATATGAATACATTATTGGATAGAAAGTATTTATACTTTAAACACAATTTGTTGTTTAAAACGTAGTATTCCAAAATAATCTTAACCAGGCCAGATCTGGTTCCATAAATTGCACTTTTCAAGACGTTTTTGCAGTGTCTAATGGGCTCTTATTCAAAATAAACTGGTTTTTGTACTTTCGTTTAATTGCATTTCAAGTTCAAGGCACAATCTTCCACCTAGCATTAAAGTTCTTAATGTTAATGCAAAGTGCTTTTATTTTAATTACTTAGTTTAAACTAAGTTGAGTCATATGCGAGAGTTTATTAACTTTGTATACTGCTTGTTTCTATTTTCTTAGGGGTCTGGATAGCTCTTCGTGTAGTTCCTGTGTGGCTCTACTTAAGAAACTGGCCTCTCAGGGTCATACCATTGTCTGCACTATCCATCAGCCTAGTGCCCTGATTTTTGAGATGTTCGATAAGCTATATACCGTCGTCGATGGCTATTGTATGTACCAGGGGCCGGTGCGGGAACTGGTACCCTTTTTGGCCGATCAGCAGCTGGTGTGCCCCAGCTATCACAACCCAGCCGATTATCGTAAGTGTGCCAAAGCATTGCCATGAAACATCAATCTTAAGTAAATTTTTTTATATATTTTATATTTCCCACACTCATTGGCATAAACCTCAGTATTGGAAGTGGCCGTGGGGGAGCATCAACGTGATCTGAATGAACTGATCCGTGCGGCGAATAAAAAGTATTACGAGGATGTCGATCGGTATCGGTACATGAGCAGTGCGGATATGTCACGCCTCGTGGCAACAATTAAAGGTAAGTTTATTCTGTTGCTATGCTTTAAGGCATTAAAGTTTTCAAAAACTGGTTTTCATTAAAAAAAAAAACTTAAAATTGAATGAAACTTTATGTTTCGATAAAATCTTCACGATCATATTTTTGTGATTAAATTGATAAAATCTTTGTGCTCAATTTTTTTGTGGATTATGCATACAGTTTCTTACACGTGTTTGGCATTAAAATACTCTTTATAATGAGTTCACCTCCTATCCACTAACTACTATTATTATTTAAACATACATTTTTTCTTGGCTTCCTGCCATTATAGACAATATTGCCGGCAAAACACTTAGCAAATCGGATCAAGATCTACCAACAGTTGCGCTGGCGCAATTTTCCAGCTTCGACTACGTGAAACCGGCGGCCCAGGAACTGGCGCTGGAGGAGATCAAGGCGCTCAGTGGCACCACCGACATCTCTGGCCAAGATCGCTTCGAGAAAAAGCAACAGCCACTTGCCAATGTCAATGAGCTTGCCAAGCCGCCAAATTCAATTCAATCAGCCTCGTTCATAATGCAATATCTGCTCTTGATGAAACGGATTTTGGTCTGCGCCAAACGCAACTATGTGAGTTGAGACTTAAACTTTTTTATATATGGATTGTAATACTTGTGTATAATAACTTAAGTAGGTAACAATTACTTTTGAGAGCCGGTTTAGGGCTGTGTCGCTTCGAGTTGATGGCTTGTCAAGTTGATTTGGTAATTTGTTCAACGTCCTCGACGAAAAGTGAATCCAGTTACTACTGATCTCGTTTTCTGCGTAATTCTTAATGGCTAATCTCTTTAATGGCTGGTTTTTATATAATATAATTTGTATTTTTTTTTGCTTTGTACCTGGGGTTAATTATGTTTTTTTTTTGTTATCTTCACATTATTATTTTCGTTGGGTAAGTGTACATTTATTATTTTAATTTCTGCTTTTGTGAGAAGGCCACTTGGTTATGCTTTCTGATTTGGTTAAGTTTTTATTTTTTTTTTAAATGGGTCTTATGAATGCTTTTAATGTGTGCCGTTCCAAGCTATATAATGGCATGCATGTTGCATATTATTTCCAAAATGGTAATTGCTGAGGGCTTCCATGGAAAATGATTTAACAAAAAAATACGTTTAAGTGCAGGCTTAATCTTTTAACCCCTTGAATCTAAGTTATTTTTAATGGTCCTATGATGATACGAAACCATTTCATTTGCTTAAGGCTAACGCCAATATTTAATAAGATTTATTTGCTTTAAATCACGTTTTAAATATCCATCCATCTCATAAACAAGAAGACTCATATGTTTACCATTTGAAATAAAAAACAGTAGAGTAGGGTTAGCGAGATTAATTGGATGTTATTTGTCATTTGAATGTGCACAATTAGCACTTAACATATATGCTTAGAATGTGAAATTGAACAAAGTGTTTGACGTCCAATTAGCAGGTGAAGTCGACTTTAGTGACTGCACACGATTAATGTGGATCTGCATACTCTGTGGATCTGTGGGCGCAGTGCATCCGAGGCTCGAGTGAATCTTTTAGCACCTCCCGGGTCGATATTGACTTGTCAGTGTCGCAGCAACCGGACAAAAAGGCCGATCAATAATCTCGAGGCACTCAAGCGGGTCGTAACTCAAAAAGTAATGCCCCAACCGCCACAACATCGACACAACCTTCACATAGATTTTGGTTTTAGAGTGTTCTAATGACCAACATGCACAACTGCACGAGCGCTTGTTTGCTTTTTTATTTGCCTGCTGCCCCCACTCGAATGCTCAGCCCCAAGAGCTGCTGCTGGCCCCAAGAGTTTGTAAAAAATACAATATTGTAGCTGCGTTTTTATACACTGCTTATACACTGTTTTCAGAAGATGGAAAACAAGTAATACATGTACATAAACACAGTATACAATAAGTCATGGCCAAGATAATATCTACAAAACAGCAAAAAAAACGTAATGATTTGATGCAGATTTATAAAAAATCAATACTACTAATAATTCAAAATTTATTGACCAAGATATAGGCTTTGAAGAGGTCATATTATCATTCACCATGAATTTTCCTGATTTTTGAAGAGGAACCCACCAGAAATTTTATTTAAAAATTGAAAAGAAATGCCCTTTTTATATTTTGATATAGATTTTCGCGAAATCGAGCTACGATTAATTTAAAATACTCCGCTTAAGAATCGCTTGTGTAACGACCAAGATATAGTCTAGTCACTCTCCATGCAAAAAATTAAAAAAAAAATTTCCTTCATAGATTTTAATGCATCTTTATGGGCAATCGATCTACGATTGATTTAAGCTATTCTATTTTATTCCCTCTTAGATTTTGATGCAGGTTTATGGGAAAACTAAAAAACGTTTTAGAACCTCACATTAGCAAACTAGTTTTAGTTATACCACAAATAATTATAGCCTATAGCCTAGTGTCTGAAATAATTTCAATTCATAAAAAGTACTTAGGCAGGGCTTCAAGAAGGATGTCTAAAAAAACCCAAAACCCGTTTGATTAATATCTACTACTGTAAATGCTACCAAAAAATTGATTGTTTATGTGCAATTTTATTGAACTTTCCGCACCTGTATCTCATGAATCTTAATGGCTCGTTTTATTTTATTTTATTTTTTTTTTTCAGTTTCTACTGCTGGCCCGCATCGTTTCGCACATTTTCATCGGCGTCATCTTCGGCTACCTGTACATGAACGTGGGCAACAGTGCCACCAGTGTGCTGGGCAATTACGTCTATTTGTACGGATCCACTCTGCTCTTGGTCTACACCGGAAAAATGGCTGTGGTCATGACATGTAAGTGCTTACTGGCATCTCTGAGATACTAGTACTTAAAATCTCAAGTGCTGCTTGTTCTCGAGTGTTTTTTTCGAGGGGTTTCTCTCACAGGCAGTGCCTATCCCATTTCCCATTTAATGGATCTGCGGCCAAAACACAAATATGCAAAAGTTGTCGCCAATTTTTGGGCCAAGACTGCAGCTGCCAACTCTTGTGCAATAACTACTTATTTTGGCCATTTTTCGCTTTGTTTCTGCATTGCCGAATTCTAAATTTTGGACAGTTTTTTATGTCTGTTTGAACTCCGAATTAGCCAATAAATTGGTTTGTCTTTTTTGCGAATTTAAATTGGCAAATAGAAAACGAGATTATGAGCTTAGATAGTGGATCATTAGCTGGTCTGGGTTTATTTTAAGTTTAATAAAATATTCATACGAAGATTAAAGAATAAATTTTAATCAAAATTTAAGCAA
This sequence comes from Drosophila ananassae, assembly GCF_017639315.1. Lineage (NCBI taxonomy): Eukaryota > Metazoa > Arthropoda > Insecta > Diptera > Drosophilidae > Drosophila > Drosophila ananassae. Next base: position 12,787,526 of record NC_057930.1, read on the forward strand.
GATAGCGACTCTTTTGATTGGGATGATAAATATATTATGGTCCTGTTACCTCAACTCTTTTTTTAAAAGGAAGATAATGTCAGGTTTTTCGTTTCTCTCGATATCAGATTCCGCACATTAACCTTCTTAGCAAGGCCTGCTTATTCGAGTCACTTTGTCATTTATAATTTCCATGTAAATGGCCCCAAAAAAATTAATTTTCTCACTTAAAAAATAAACAACGTTCCTGGTGGAGTGCCCACTGAGTAAATAATTATAAAATACAAGAAATACGGACAAGCGACACAAGCTTGAGATTATTGTATAATAAAACCGGTTCGCCTCGCGATTCTCAAAGTATTTTACAATAAATTACTCCAGACAGGAGAATCTGGGGGAATAAGTATGGATGGTGGTTGGGGATTGGGGTTTTGGGGGATTGGAGGTAGGAGGAGGTGTATGAGCTACCGATTGTTACCGGTTTCGGTTTACTGACCTGACCTACATATGTATGCCTTCACCTTCGTGCGCTTTCGCATTGAATCGAATTTAAATGACATTTCTTCTTAATTGAATTTTATTTGCAGTTCCGCTGGAAATTGACATGCTAACCCGGGAGCACTTCAATCGCTGGTACAAGCTGGGCCCCTACTTCCTCTCAATGATCTCCTTTGAGATACCATTCCAGGTGAGCTGTCATAGATGTATAATAGAATTTAATATCTAATGTAAGCATATCGGATGCCGGGGATCATTAATAATCATCTGATGCCTAGCCATCATAGGTAGCTGTAGCTGTTGTGGCTTACTGAATTGCCAACCGGGTCATTAAGTCAAATTAACGATGTCCGAGTTTATTCGCGTGACAGCGTCAGATTAGTCGCCATTTGTAGTAATTCTTTCCCATATTCTGGCGCATTATTCGAACCGAAATTGCTTATGTTTCCCACTAAAATACTATTTTTGAGTGACTCACTAACTTGTCTAGAAGGTAATGGTGAACAAATTCTTTGTTATGTTGATGAAAGCTTGAAAAGTGATTAGAGTTTGATTAATTATGGTTCTGACAGCAAAAAAATTACAACTATATTTTGGGGAATTCTTGGAAAAAATCAATTTCAAAGATCAGAAGGTATTTCTATGGCAAAAATAGTAAAAAATGGAATACAAAACTACACTTACAACACAAGGAATGAGGCCTTTGAACAACATGTTACCCAAGCGAATTGAATTTTAATAAATTTTTTATATAAAACTATGGCTACTTTTTGTAATAAATCAGTCAACTGTTTGATCGAAGTTCATCCAATAATTAATACATTTTTTTTTAAATGTATAAATCTTAAAATTTATTGTAGAGCTTCTGCACCGCTTTATACATCGTGATAAGTGTTCATCTTACGGGCAACGATCATGTGGACTCATTCCGGATCTACTACTTCATGATGTTGGGAATACTGGCCTCCCTGAGTGCCCAGGCCTGGGGCTTTTTCGTGGGAGCCACGCTGCCAACAAAGGTGGGTTCTTTACTTTTTGCTTCTCAGAAATGGAAATTAATTCTTTTTACAAAAAACATCACAGCTTGCCGTCTTTCTGGGACCCATTCTGGCGGTGATGTTCTCTGTGTTCGGATTCTGCACACGCTACATCGACATAACCCCCATTTTCCGTTGGATGTGGCACTTGAGCTACTTCCGGGCCGGATTCCATGGAGCTCTAAATGCCATCTACGGAATGGATCGACCCCTGCTGGAGTGTCCGGACACTGTAATGTATTGCCACTTCCGCAGCCCGAAGGTCTTCCTCAAGTACATGATGATCTCGGACGTGCACATGTCCGACTGCCTGCTCCTCATGGGCATCGTGATTGGGGTGATGCACGTGCTCACCGTGGTTACCCTTTGGAGGAAGTTGAACAAACGATAGAGTGTTGGACACCATCCCCTATTTATAGCCCAGTTTTTACTCCAACTGTACATAGTCTTGGGTGTCTCTTCCAAGTTTCCAATTTTGCATTTTGTGTTTTTTTTTACAATTGATCCACAATCCATTCCACACGATAATGATGAACGAAAATACTTAGCTTAATTATTTATTTCAATATTCAAAGAACTATTATATGCAAGAAGGCTTTAGGGTAGCTTACTCCAGTTTAAGTGCTGATATACCAAAAAAACAAAAAAATTACAAAAATATCTTTAAAAAAAAAAATAATAATCACAATACAATACAAGACCCTATCACCCAATTATCCATCTTGCCTAAAATCTTCATCCCCTGAGCTTAACTTCCTCGAGAAGGCCAAGCTATGCCAAATCTTGAATATCAATCTTTGTCTTCAGAATCCCTTTAGCAAAGATACATTTGTGATCCATATTTTGTTTTCTATTTAGTGTCTAGTATTAGTTTACGATTAAGTTTGATCTATGAGTATACGGAAGATGATAATGTATGTATGTATAGTGTGTATAGTGAACGCTTTAGATGTTTTTAACCTTTTTGATTTTGTAATAAAATTTTGGTAAATTTGACAGGATAGACTTTTAATTATTAAAAAATACTTTTAATATATTTAATTAGTTCAAAATGCAGATGCCAAACACAATAAGTTAAATACATTGATGGGAGTGATAAAGGTAAAAGGCCTTCGATCATGCTTACAGGCTAAGGACAAAAATATATAAAAATATATATCGGTTTACGGATTCTCGGAGACGAATTGCACATTGAAGAGTACACTACATGGTGGACATGCGGGCATATCGAATGATCTGGTCATGGTTAAGAGGAGCGTCTGTCGATAACTGAACCCTTTGCCACTGGCGCGATTCATTGGACTTCCTGATGGCCTCCACCACCGCCTGCACGTAGAGACCATCCTCGAAGGTGGCCGCTGTGGAAACGGGCGCCTTAACCCAGGATGACTCCTTGCTGCCGAAGGCTTCCTTCAGGGCGCCCACCATCTTGCAGAGGCCTTTGATGTACGGACGAGGAAGGAGCGAATTGTTGGTGGAGAAGTGAAGATCCTGCACGTCCACGTAGACAGCTTCCTCCTTGGGTTGTCCCTCTTTCAAGACAAACAAGTCCCCGCCGCGCACAACCAAGTGGCCTTTGCTGCCGTAGATGAGAACCTCCTGGGAAAAGGCTTTCGCCGGCACTGTGTGACTATGGAGGGCCACCGTCACCAGAGTTCCGGTGTTGAGTTCCATTTGGAAGTTGCAGAAATCCGGGGCTGTGATCTGCCTGATTCCGTTTATCGCCGGTGTGGTTTTGGTGTATGAACGCAAGACTCCGTGCACGCGGATGGCTTGTTGCTGGAGTAGGAAGGTCACCAGGTCCACCACAGATCCCACAAGATTAAGAGCCCCACCACCCATCTGTGCATCGCACATCCAGTTGTACTTCTCCGGGAACAGAGTCCCCATTTGCACGCGCACATCCATGAGCACTATTTCGCCCAGGGATCCGATTAGTTCCTCCTGCAAGCAGCGTCGCATATGCGAGAAAGCGGGCAGGAATCTCAGCGGGTGATTAACCAGGGAAATGAGAGTGGGATAATACTGGGAGGCCCGCACCATTTTGAGGGCGTCTTGTTGATGGAGACCCGCGGGTTTGTCGCAAACAACATGCTTTCCAATGCCCAACGCTTTCACCGAGATCTCCGCATGCAGGAAGGGTTGACAGACAATGAAAACCAAGTCCACATCTTTTCTCAGCAAGACATCATCAATGACGTTCGTGTGGAACTGAACATTTTGCGTGGTGGCCGTTTCTTTGGCCTCCTTTAGGGTGCGTCCCCAGATGGCCCGCACCTCGAATCCCTTCTCCCGAAGCAGCGGTACCAGCACATTGGCTATTTCGCCTGTTCCAAACACACCTACGCCCGGTAGCATTATTGGATAATGTATGAATGTGCCTAAAAGTGTTTATTATTAGTTATAAGTTTCACCTCGGCTTTTACGCTACTTGCCTTTTGCTCTCTATGGTTTGATCCCATTTACAAGATCTACACGCCGCCAGTGCCTCAATGTCCTAATCTTTCTATTAAAATAAAAAGATAACAGCTAGGAATGTATTTTAAGGGTAAAATTGGGACTTGTTTTAAAAAATTGTTAAAAACAATTGTGGTTTTGTTATTTTGGTGTTATCGATAAACAGCTGGTTATGTTAATATAACAGTGCAGTTAACAGTATACTGTTATTATAGCGGTTTCGTAACAGTCAGCATCTGCTAGTGTGGGTTTGTGTCTTGAATAAAACAAAATTGTTCATACGACCCGTAGTTTTTAAATACAATATAATTAAATATCCAAATTTATAGTCCATATTATTTATTTTATCCAGACTGTTTGGACCAGGCGATGTCCTAAACAAATATTGAATCAAATAATTTAAAAAGTAGGCTCATAGAACACGTTAATCATTTAATTTTTGGATTCAAAATATCAAAATCTCAACATATTTTGTTTTCCCAATATTCTGATACACAAAAGAGCCAATGATTGCGGTTGCTCAGTGGGTGGCATCCCTTTCGGCCGGCCTCCTGATCTCCTCCCAAACGCTGCGCATCCTGAAAACTGTGAATGAACAGGAGCCGACTGCGAGGATAACTGGGCAGGTGCAAACAGCGGCCGTTATTTCACAGGATTCAGAAGGACCTGAGGTCCTGGGCTCCGAGCAGCTAAGTGCAGCCTTGCAGCACTTAATGAGTAGCGATAACAACTCTTCTCACGTTTATATCGATGCTATGCACAATCCCAGCGCCAGGGGCAAGCAGGACTATGCCCTGGGCTCAGAGACCTTAAATCGTATGTTGGAGGACATCATGACGCCCTCTGGTTAAATGGTTTTTTCGCTTATTTAAAATAGGTTTATTTTATTTCATTTTATTTTAGGCCACGAAAACAGACGGTCATTGTCTTTCGAACCGGCTGTTCAAGCTTGAAGTTGCTGTTTTAGTTAATTAAATTATTATTTATAACAAGTTATTATTAAAATGGCTGGCAGAAACCATATATAGTACATCTTTATAAGCAAACAAATAGTCTGACACTGGTCTGTACTAATTCAAGGCTCATAATCACAGCTTAAATAGCAACCAACACGTCTTGAAATGTCCTGTTTAGTCCCACACAGTTGCCTGATCTCTATACCTGACAGGTATTACCTTTTATGGTTCTATATCGAATGCGGTCTAACTAGTTTGCTGGCCAACCTACCCAACCAGGCCTTCATTAACCGCCATTCCATTCCGTTTCGTTTCGCACAATCCTTCCACCCTATGAGCCATGTGTGTTATTGCAGCTGTCAAAGCACCCGGCATGCGGAAAATGATTCTGCAGCTTATTACAAGCCGGCAAATGTGAACTTACTGACGATGGGCTTATGGCACGCTTCAGCGGCCATTTGCAAGTAGCAGGGGGTGTTTGGTTTAGAGATGGCAAAGGATATGAACTGTATAAGTAGTATAAGTATATTAGTATAATTATAAAAATAATTGGTTTCAGAAAATATAACTACTTCTTGTAATTTTTGTCAACATAGTTCTGACAAAGGTTTAGCACAAAAGAAAAGTACATATGTTTACAATAAGAATATATACTATATTTTAAACCATTGAACCTTAATAATAATATGAAAAGAAAACTATCGCTTCTCTTTATATATATTATTTAAAAACTCTACTCCTCCACTACATAGTTGTTTACATCCCCAGACTGTTTGTGAACTATGAGTGGTTTCGCCGTGTGATGTGGAGGATGTGGGCGGACATAATGCAAGCATTGGCAAGCCAGGGCAAACAAATGTCACAGTCGACGCATTGCCTGTCATATGGTAACCCAATTAGTGTAATTTGGTTTAAGGCAGCTGCCGCCTGTCAGCCATCTCTCCCACGCCCTATACGGTCCTCTCGTTTGCTGCTTGCGGAGCTTTAATTAAACCGCACCAAACTGCACAGGTTCCATTCGGGCAGTCAGGCAGTCAGGCTGCCAGCTGGTAAACAATCAACTTTAAAGCAAAAGCAAAGCTAGGGGCTTGGGCAAACAGCAAATGAATGTTGCTCTCACTCTCTGGGCCCACAGGGTATAAGTTATTGCCACGGAGTTGGTTTCGTCGTCAAAGGTGCAACTGATATGGGTTTTCCCGCCGAAGGGGAAAATGTGTGGACCCTGCGGTGGGCTGATATGGGCATATAACTCGTCTGATTGGATATTAAGACATTCAATTGAATTACATTAAGATAGTATTCTGAAAGATTACAATAGCTTTATTATTACGACACGAAATAGTTGCTTTATTTTAGTTCCATTTTAAATACCCAATTCCAGACATCTCTTAAGACAGCACGGACTTGTGGTTAATTGAAAACGTAGTGCTAATGAGAATATTGATCACACTGGCTGATCCTGGCTTAGTTTATCTGAGACCCTGTCTGACCGCAGGATTCTTGGGGGAAACAGACACAGAAACTGAAACCTAAACCTTTCTGAGACCAAATATTAATCATATTTAAGCCAGATTAATACTAAATGTATGGCCCGAAAACAGAACGAAAATTCGAGGGTAGACAACTAAACATTTAATAAGCCAAACAAGCGAACGTCGACGCAATTGTACGTGACCTCATCTCGGGGTCTGCAACTCCTAGTCCAATTCCGCGTCTGGTCTTCAGACCGACTCTCAGACTGGGACTGGGACTGGGAGTGAAATGAATCAGACCGCACATAGATCTCTGTCAGAGGCATTAGCATTAGTAGCGAAACAGGGGCGACCAGGCAAAGATAGTTCATCAAAACTGACAAGCCCATTTCGCTGTTGGGAGTCTCGGCTTGCTTTCTCTTCCTATCTAGTGACATAAACTGGAAGAAATTCAAATGCTGGAGTATAATATTTCAAATGCCCTGAAATGTATGCTACATTTTTTCATAAACCTATTAAGATGGAGAGCAAGGACACAAACCATTTATGAATAAAGTGAATATGGATTTTTAAAAGAGGATGTACATAGATTTTGCTAGAATTTAATAGAATTTATTTAAGGAAAACTATGCTTTAATTTCAGTTTATGTTTTTTTAGTGTAGCCGTGCTGGAAGCCAACTCTGAATATCCACGACATATAACAAAACTGTTGGGAAGCCCGCGCCACTCGCCATCGTCATCGCCATCGCCTTCCTCCACCCCAAAACCTCTTCAGCTGGAGAACCACAGACAACAGATGAGAAATATTCATCAGCATTTACGTCACGCAGCGTGCAAAAGTCGCTGGGGAAGGAGTGAGATAGATGGAGAGAGACGGAGTATAGCGGGAGTAGTGGAAGAGAGAGAGAGTACCCAGCACTGGCTGTCAGTAGATTTATGTTGACATTTCAATGACAGTTGTGAAAATGCTTCCATTTTCCCCGAGTATATGTGGCTGTGGCTGGCTGGGCTGTCTTCTCTTTCATCTTAAATTTGCGCAAATTGGTTTATCACAGCGAGCTTAAATTATTTCCAATCACGTATCAGTCACGAGTTGAGGGAAAGGATGTGTCGCGCCGGTCACGCGGATGTCACGATCCTGGCAGTTCAATAATCATGCCACACGCACTTTTTCTCAATTTATGCCGAACAAGTCATTAGATGAGTCATTTTTTTTTTTTTGAGTTAAAGTTCAGAGTTGGTGGGAATTTCTTTAAAGAGAAGCTTAGGTTCTACTATATATTTCAGTATATTAAGTATATAAATTAGAAGAAATAAAGACACTCTCTTAGAAACTCTTCTTGAAATCATCTGAAAATAAACACAGACAAGCCATTAATCACAAAATTCTTTCAAGGAGAGCGGGAACTGTATAATTATGAAATCTTTAAATTGACAGCAAATTGGAATAATCAAAACTTACTATCCTAAAAGATCTTAGGAATCTACCGCCCCAACCCTCTGAGAGTCAAAAAACAAATTACTTTCGTGTCAGCCATCAATTTTTATTAACTTGATTAAGTGCTTTATGCCAGGCCTTGGGGAATTCTGGTTAAGCAACAAGTTATTAGCAACGAAACGGAAATTCCAAGTGGTGGGTGGGTGGAGGAGGGTGCCGTGCCGGAAGACCAGAGGCAAAGTCGCCCCCCGCCCATGGGATCCTGTGACAGCAGCTGGCTGAGTCGCCTCTTATACAGCTGGTGTCAAGGAATAATATTTGCATTGTTGTAGCTGAAAGGGGGACGACTTGAGTGGGGCTTTCGAGGGCTGAAGGCGGCATGAGGTGGTTGGTGGGCCCAACGTTCAGCATTTCAATAAGCTAAAGCCCAGCCTTGGATAAGGATAACGTGGATTTGAGGAAGAGGACGGGTGCAGTGCAGGCTGTGTGCTGCCGACGGTAGAATTTCATTAAGAAAATAACACGAAGTTATGAAACAGTTACCTTCATAGTTAACTGCATGGGGAATTCCAAGAGTTTCATGAATGTGTCTTCACTTTTCCTCAAAAATGACTCGAAAATTGCAATTTTGTGACGGTCTCATACTCTCAACAAGTTTCAAATTATTTTTCAGAAAAGAATTTATGAAATATTGTAGGATTTTAACGGATTACAAAAGGTTAGAACTAATTGAATAACTAGATAAATTGTGATTCAGTTGCCAAGAAAATGTACCTGGAAATAGTTATACTAAATAAATTAGAACCAGATCCAGGGGGATAATGGGGAAGAACCAATAAAAGCTTTCCGGAAACTGTAAAATTTTATTTACTTTCCAAACAAACACAGACAACCGTATCAACCGTAGAAATTTTACATTTGAATGCATTGTGGATTGTCTGCTAATGCCATTAGCAGAGATAAAGCCTTGCATATGAAGTTATTCTGAACAAATGAACTGATGGCAATACATTGCAGCAAATATATGTATGTGCGAATAAAATACATGTGTACAAATAAAGCCTGAATCAAGCTGGGAACAAAGCTGGTCACTTGCCTTAATTAAGCTTGAAGGTGGGAGATCCCTTTGTGCAGGCCGTATCAAGAGTGTGGATGCCAGGCACTAATTGAAGCATACAAATGTGTATGAAAGGATGTGCAAATACTGCATCCTGCAAATACTGAGCATACTATAAATATAGAAAAGATTTTCTAAAAATACAAAGAGAATAGTAAACCATTCCTTATGAAAAAATCTTCATTTATAGCAATCTTAGATACATGATAAAAAATAAAAATATCTAATTGATTTAAAAAAATAGCTATTATTATGACCATATCTGTTTTGTGTGTTTCAACAACAGCTTGACCGAATGTCCGACAACCATATAAAATGTAATTCACAAATGAAGATTCATGTTTTTGCTCTGTCCAGCTCCTCCCTCTTTTTGACTTCTGCTGGACATAAATCAATGCATCCTGACACGGCTCAGCATCCTGGCATGCAGCTAGAGTCCAGATACCCACAGATATATGTATGTTGTATGGTATGTATGTTGATTTTCTCCCAATTCCATTTGGTTATTTGCCAAGCTCGTTAAATGTTTTCCATATGCCCAAAATGCAAGTGAGTTTTGCATTTAAAGTGCCTCATTGCGTGTTCATTGGCTTGGTATGAGCATATTGTGTTTGACAATGGCAAAATTTGATTCGAATCCAATTAATTAAGTTGCGAAAGCTTCAATGACATATATTTTCATATAATAACTATCATTAGAAGTATTTTATTACAAAAATCATAATCATCGCCTATATTTTTGGCGCAACCAACTTAACTCGGTTTTAGCTTTCGTTAACATGGATATCGATATGCGCAGTCTGTTAAAAGATGCGATATTTTTTTATAAATAAAGATAAAGATAATCAAGATAAAATCTATCATGGTTCATTGATTTTTGTAAAGGAATTCGGTCAAAATATAAGTTAACTGTTTTCTTAATATGTGTCTCTTTAATTTTAACATTGTTTAAGTTTGACAGTCGATCTAACAGTCTAATCGATAGATAAAAATCGGATCAATTGCGCCGTCGCGCCATGCCGCAAAGCTTGTTAAATGCAGATTTATTGTATTTTATTTCATTATTTAATATATTTAAACGAGAGCCATTATAAGGGCTATAAAGTTTGTAAAGATGGATATAAAGTTCGTAAAAATCCCAGATGCCATAAATATAGAATTAGAAAAAGCTGCAGAAAAGATTCATTAAAAACCAGGTTATGTTTAAGAAAAGAACTTACATTTTCATAACTGGTTCTATTTTTCAGATGAAACCTTACGTGATTGCTTGCGCCAAACATCCATAAGGTTTTTCTGCTGAACTTTCTGCCAGGTGAGGATTTTTCTACGGTTTTCAGCCGTCACCCGCATTTGTTCGCGAATGGAGACATTCGGCAGCGGGTTACCAAACTCGGGAAATTCGACACTTCCAGGATCCAAGTCCCTTGAATTGTCAAGTTCGATAGTTTCGAAGGCTACTGCAGGATCGGGCGAAGATGGACTCATTATGGACTCCTCGGGGATTGCATTCGTTAACTTAGTACGCTGACAAAAAGAAAACTTTCAGCTTTCCTATACATACTGTAAGTGTACCCAGTACCTTCTTCGGTGGCTTATTCCTCATTGTCCTCCTCGAGCACTTGGCGATCATGTTATAACGCTCCTCGGACATTAAGTAGTCATCGCTGAATACCAAGTCCACACAATTCTTCATTTTAATTTCGCTCTGTGTTTTTTCGTCTTACTGAGTTGCTGTCAGTTGATTCAGTGCTGCTTTGTGATATAAATTAATCGAAAGGGGTTGCCAAGAGCACTTGTCCATCAATTCAAAACAAATTAGTCGGCCCTGGTTGTTTTTATTTTTCTTATCCCGATAGCCGCTAAAAGCTTTTTTCACCCAGAAATCCTTGAAGCGAGCTGGTGGATTATTTATATAGTAAATGCAGATAAAGTTTCGTTTTTAAGGCTTCGGGTCCGGACTTTTCTAACCGGTATTCCGCCGGACCTTTCTATGCACTTTGCTGGAGGGCCGAAAAATAAAATTTATTTACAGTTTTCCCAGCTTCCTAGCCCGCTAGCAAAACGGATGGAATGGCAAAAAAACGGAAGCCACTGAATTTTTTTGGTAGTAGGAAAACGTGGAGTCGAGTGGGAGGTTTGGAAATTCAGTCACGTTTTGTGCAAAACGGCAACGGTTCGGAATTTACGGCAAAATTTTCTACTCGCCCAGCAGGAAAAAACACAAAAAAAATGGAAGCCAACCGAGGAATCCTAATCGTAGTGAACGTCTCCTAGTCTCCTAGTCTATTATTTTACTTTTATCTTACACATCTATTTTTTTTTTCTACTCTTTTTAAGGTAGGCCTAATGAAATTTTCGGTTTTATGGACAAGTGCAACTGGGTAAATTGCAGGTGAAAGCTTTTTCAGTCAGTTTTTTTTCTTTATTTTATGAAAGAATCCTTGTCCGGTGCGTCGTTTAATTTGAGTGCTCTCCGTCTCTCCATCATAAATAAACAAAAGCTGTAAACCATCTGATGTTCGAGCCGGAGTTGTTGATGCTTTCCCAGGATGTTCTTTTCTGTGTTTTTTGCTTTTTATCTTTTACATTTTATTGCCGGCTCTGGGTTTCTGGCTAGCCGCTCTTGCATATTCCGTGCGTAAGTTTATGTGTCCCGGACAGCAACATTTTGCGGGCTGTGTGGTCTCCGGGGGTTCAGAGATGTCAACTTGGATTGCGGTCAGTACTAGAGACAGTAAAGAAAGGGGTTAACTGAAGGAGTCTCCACAGTGGGTTAAGGGGAGGAACACCATTCTTTATAAACTTTTCACTTCAATCTCAATGCATGTTTCTTTTAACTTTAACTAATGCTATTTTACCTTTATTATTTTTTAGAAATATCGCCTGTTTGTGAGCTGGAATATGTCATATTTTAACCACTGTTCCTAGCCCACAATGAAAAGTTAAACTAACCATGACTTTGGGACTGCAAAATGTCCCGGACAAGCTGTACAGTGTACACATTAAGTTTCAACTTTAACACACAAAATAAACACACCAACACCAGCCCAGGTGTGACTTAAGCCCTCCCCCTCGTCCTGCAGCCATTAAGCCTCCTCCGCCCCCGCCAGGATAACCACCCCTTACGCAGACTCTAATGCACACTAAACCAGAGCCACCAACAAGTCAACAACAATTTGTGTTTCTGTTACCAGTTTCTATTTTTCGCTTTTGTCGACGCTTTTCAACTTTTGCTGTCACTAGTTTTTTATTTATTTTTTGGCCAGGTTTTTAATTTCATATTTTATGCCAGAGGCCTGGCGGGAGGGGAGACTCAAGCTGTTCTATAATAAAGCCAGCTTCTTGTAGCGGCTAAGCAGCAAAATATGACAAAATGTTGAGCCAGCGGGAGCATATTTTAAGCCTTCCTCGAGAGCTTAACAACTGCCACAAGGACACTCGAAGAATGGTTTGAAATTTTCAGTATGAAAGTTAAAATATTAAGTAGTTAGTCGGTTCATATTTAACAAATGGCAGATCATATATAATATAATTATGTGTGTCTAATTTTCTATTTTTTTTTTTTTTTCAGTGCCCCACCATTTTATCCACTCCACAATTTTCCATCTGCTGACAGCGGAAAATGTCACAAAAATGTTGGCGACGCTGACTTTTCTGCATGAGTCTGCTGTTTTATTTTATTTGAGCCATTTTCGGCGCCAGCTCAGACTACGACTATCGCATTCATATTTTTGGCCTTTTACGACTTTTCATAATCTTTATGGGCGGTAAATGGGTAGAGGGCGGTAGAGGGCGTAACTCAGCGCTTTTTACAGTTCAAGGAGTTACAACGCTTATGAGTGCAATTTAAATTCAAAAGCCGCTTAAATTTATTTCAAGCCCGAAGCATCAGCATCAGCATCAGCTACAGCTTCAGCTTCTGCTTCAGCTTGAGCTTCACTCACTTAAGTCAATTTTTGTGTTGCAAATTTTACATTTATGACAAGCAATTTAACTTTTGCCTAATTGCGCGACATGCAAAATTGCAAGCAGCTAACTTTAGGGGATTTTTCCCTCTCCGACCCCGACCACGACCCAGTCCCATGGCTGTCATCTTTTTATCTGCAGGAAGCCCGAAGCTGTGTGTCCCGACGCTTCATTAAATGTAACTTTTGCCTTCGCCTTCGCCGTCGCCCAAGTCGACGTCGGAAAACGGCATAGAAAACTTTTTGTTCCAGCAACAGGATGTGGAGGCATTTGCCTGGATGTAGACGCTTGTGGGCGGAAACTATCAGGATATTCAGCTCTGAACCGAGGGTTAGGCAAATAAAATGGCTCATTAGGGTAGTGCAAGTGGAACTTATTGGATTAGTTGCCTCCCTCCGATTTGGCTTTGGGTTAAGAAAGGAGGCTATGTCCTTGCCTCTCTAAGAGAAGTCCATCAAAAAATGCATCCATTTTAAATGTATTTAAATCTTTTTGAACAGGCAATCAAAATCCTGTCTTTATCCCAGCCAAGAACCAGACACTCCCTGACCCCTTTTATGGTTAGTAAAGTATAATCTCTTCTTCGAAATTTATAAATATTTCAGCACACAAAAATGAGAACTTTTGGAATAAGTTCTTGTTTGCTGCTTGGCTTAAGAGTGGCAACTTAAAGGCAACTTGAAACTTTCAACTGGGCTAATCTCATTGGTGAATGGCAAGTTTGTCTATCCGGCAATTAGCAAAAAGCAAGATTTTCATTTCACATGCAAGCGGCAATATCAGAGTCTCGGATGGAAAACGGAGGAAGCATTTTTCCGGATGCTCGCTTCACATCTAAGAAGCGTCGAAGCGGATCGACAATTGTCTTAATTTCTCCCCGCGGTCCTTTTAGTTCTGCAAATGTTGAATCAGTGGAGGAAATTGAAGGAAAATCATCCACCCACCCAGTGCTGGCAATTGGCAAAAGGATTTACTTTATAAACTCCATTTGTAGTTGCATAGTAAACTTGTTTATTTTCAGATTTGTCTTAGGACTCTGATTGGAAGAAGCTTAAGTGACACATAAAAATTGCACAAAGGACTATTTCAGAACAAGGAGAAAATTGTTATTTGAAATGAATAAAATGTGGAAAACATTTTCCTTTTTGGCTTTCGGAATTTAAAGGATGATTTAATCCAGTCTCTTGTTTTAAAGTAAACGTGTGAGTACTTGCCTTAATAGTATAATATCTAAAATAGATAATCCTTAGCAGAAGGTATGAAAACTAAGTTTTTTGTAGTTATCCTGCTGACGACATTTTCCCAGCCGCAACATGTTGGCAAAAGCCCAAAGTTTTCCAGAACTTGAAGTTTCTCTTTGGTTGAAGTTGTTTGCTCGAGGGCCTGGCCACAATTCCGGCTTGAGTCTAACTCGTGGCCATCACCCACACTGACCTCTGACGACCCCCACCTCGGGGATAAAGTGAGGCGTAATTTAAAATCGGACAAGACAAGAAAAGACACGGACAGACAGTACTGAACTGTAGTTCAGCATTTTTATTTAGCCATCATTTGCCTTTATGACTGCTGCGGTAATCCTGTCAAGGATGGCCCGAAATTTCACCATGATTTGGCCATTTTATCGAGTTCATTTCGAAGTTGGTGAAAACTTTGTGCAAGTGTTGCAAGTTTTAGTGACTCGTGGGCCAGGTTTCTGGGGGCCAAGTTAATGACAGTCACGTGGGGACTTTTCGAGGAGGAAAATTGCTCATTAAAAAGTAATAAATGTCATTCGAGGGAATCAACTTTACTCCACCAGCAGCTCAGGGTAAAGTCTTCAAATGGAACCATATATGTAGTGGCCTCACTCTGTTTAATTAAACTTCATCCCAGAGCATTCCTCAAAGCCTTGTTCTTTTTATTTAATTTTCTCAATATTACATACGACTTTGTGGAATAAAATTAAATAGTTTTCTTTGATGTATTAACAGCATATACAATTACTATTTACGAAATAAACAAATCGTTTTCTTCAGTTATTGGAAAACCACACAAAGCAATTGTAACCAGGACAAAGGATAGCAGATCCAGACAAGGACAATCAGTGGAGACTGAAGAGGAGTGCCAGGACAAGAAGACAAGTTGGCAGGCAGACCACAGCAACCACAGAAGCTCATGATGTTGAAAGGATTGGTTATTGAGTGGAGAAAATAATGGTCAAGTGCGTTGGAAACAGAAGGTACGAAAGGCAAGCCACAGATATCAATAAGGTAACTAATTGTCCAGGTTAGTCGGGATAATCTATTTGATTGGTCAAACATTTTCAATATTTCCTGACAACTGCGGCTAGGACTCTTTCCCCTTCTCAATTGAATTTCCCAGAGGAAAACCTCAAGCAAAAAGGACTCGCCACCTTTCCCTTGTTTTCCCAGCAATTCCAAACAATAAGTTGCCATTTTACTGCCGAATGCTTAACCTTGTCCTCAATCGTAAAGAGGGCGGTCGTCCTGGCTCCTGGCTGCCCCTCCTTCCACTTTCCACCAGATGCTGCCCAAGATTATTTTCACCATTTTCCTTGTGCCTTTTGTTCGGTTTCCTAGCCAAGGAAAAATTGGTAAGGAGCAGGAGGAGGAGTTTCGTGGGCAGGAGCCTAATCAGATATTTACGCCACAGGCGGCAGCTCAAAGTAGAAAAATATCCAGCGGAACACCTACTATACACAGTGAGAAAATAAAAGGGATTTACATTAGACATCTAAGCATTTATGATGACTTAACACCTCCTAAAGTTCAACTGTATTTGTTAATTACCAATCGCCTAACATTTATTCCTTTTAGAGTTTGTTTTCAAAGTCCCTATCTTTCTCTTCAGTGTACTTGGATTATATTTCAGCTTTGGGCTTTCGACTCTCGCTGGGTGTTAAAATAAATGAGTAGCATTTAAGACCAAAT
Organism: Drosophila ananassae; assembly: GCF_017639315.1. Lineage (NCBI taxonomy): Eukaryota > Metazoa > Arthropoda > Insecta > Diptera > Drosophilidae > Drosophila > Drosophila ananassae. The sequence continues at coordinate 12,803,377 of NC_057930.1, forward strand.
CCCCATGGCAGACCAACGCAAGCCACAGTCCGAATCCAAACCCCAATCGGAATCGATATATGAGCCCTCTGTTTCCGGGGAAATCCGTTTCCTGTCAACCGAGTTCCATTTAATTGGCAGCATTTGTCAAAAAATGTAACGGCCATGCTGGTATGTTCTGCATAAATTTGAGTGACTGGTGGTCCAGTGGGAGTAGGGCACACCCCTTTTGGCCAAATGCCCACTGAAACACAACACAACGTACATCTGCATCAGAACGTGTCCAAGTAGGAGAAGCCAAGGAATCGGGTCGCAGCTTCCACTTTCTCTCGATCTGGAGCCTCATTGTGTGATGTGTGTTGGATGTGTTGTATTTGTGGGAAAACGAAAGAAAAGCTGTGGGAAAATCTAGGAGTGGGAAATGGCAGGCTGTGGATGCAGGGAAAAGTTTGTAGAGCATTTCACTTGACCTGCTTGCGGGCTGAGATTCTCGAGAGCGAAAGGGAAATGGGATGGAAACAGTTCGAGGAGCGGAGAAAGTTGGCCAACCTTTGCATTTCGGCCAAGGCAATCGAACGGGAAATACTTACGGACTAATAGACTGACACATCCATTCAATTATCTCCGATTATGAGTCCGGGATTAACACCCGATTGCATGTGAGGCGCTTTAATCGCCGCTCAACCGCAATTGCTCCCCGCATCACCCTCCTCGGAAACCGAAGCTGCACTTCCGGTTCAATTGACCAGCCTGGAAAGCGGAAGGATATTGCGCCTCCTGCACCAATTGGGGGCGTGCCCACTGACCGATTTCCCTCCTCAATCGTGTATTGTTAATGAAAAGGCAGCGCAGCTTCCCCAACTCTCTTTCTTTGCCTTTCTGTGGGACTATCCGGAGGAAGGATTTCGTCCTGCATCTCACATATGAATAAATTATTGAAATCCTGAATTCACTTTGTGGGGGTAGAGGAGGCCTGGCCTCGCACTTTCCTACCAATCGTTGGGGAAATGCAAATATTAAAATAGTTATGAATGGGAGAGCCCTGCTGGAGAGTCCTTAATCCTTGGCTGCCAGGCATTAATTTGCCGACAAACCGCATGGGTCGAAAGGGGCGGCCTGACCTGGAATTCGTGCAGTTGGGGAGCATCCAGGTCCGGCATATTTAAAGTGTTTGCAAATCACGGCAGAGGGAATTAGCCGAGGGCGGCTGGGCATTGCATTTGGCCAGCTGCATATTTGAGGCTTCTGGCCAAAATTGGCAAACAGCAGGAGAAATATGGTGGTGGTTTCCGCATGAGGCTGATGTTCGAAATGTCATGCTGGTTTGCATTCAAATGGGAATCATCCGGAAAGGTGCAACTGGGACAGCCTTCTGGCAACAGGCACCAGTATGTGATGACAAATATCTGATCCTAATAACTATCCCCTACTGCTACAATTTATTTGTAACTATAACTTTAAGATGAGCAAACATATCCTTTTAGAGAAGACAATAGCCACCAGTCACTTTCCAGAAGCATATAGGACGGGACAGGATACAACCACGAGGCATCTGCGTCGCAAACAGGAGCAGGACACTCTGCCGAGCAGGAGACAGCCAACAAGGACGATAATCAACTGGTAAACAGCCGCAGTTTCAATCCCCTTCCTCCCTTGCCGCGTATCCTTCCACTTTCCGGATCCTCTTCGCCTGACTGCAGCAGCAATTAAATTTCCGAGATTCAGTAATTGCGTCAAGAGCGGCCAACGAAATCTGCTGGACAGGACCACGCCCCATTAGCCACGCCCCCAGTTAGTTGATGGCCATTAAAAAATCATAAATAAAGCCAACGGGATGTCTATCCTTTTTCTCAATTTCCTCCGCCCGAATGGGCCAAAGGAAAAACATTTTTGTGGCCAATAAAGTGCCCTTTGATTGCTGTTGGATGTTTATTGTGGGGCACTGTACGCTGTTTTCCTTATTGCCACTGGGAGACGTATCTGCCATCTGTTTTTCCACCATTTTCATTGCACTCTGATGATCGCAATTGTTAATTAATTTTCCTTCTTTTTCCGGACTTGCATCTTGTTTTTCTTTGGCCTTGTTGTTCAGTTCTGTTTGGTTTTCACCAGAGTTTTCATTAGAAAGGATATTTTTCAAGGAGTTTGACTTTAGTCGATGGACTCTTTAAAGGCAAAGTCAAAATATGAAAGTGATTTGGCCCTGAGCTAATATTTTCCTCTCCCCACTCAGCTTATCCCTATTTCATATTTTACATCAGAGTCCTGAGAAACCTGACTCTGGCAGCCTCCGCCATAAATTGTAAATAAACTCTGAAACCGCAGTGAAATCTCAAGATGCGTCGTAAACTTCTGAAAGACAAATCATAAAATCGGGGAAAACAAGAAATTCCATTTGGTAATGTGTGGCAGGAAGAATTTTCAGGAGGAAGGACGAAATGTGTAAAATATTTAAGGAACTCGGCGGGAGTGGACCTGAAAAATTCAATGGCAGGATCTGGGAATGTTTCCTAATGATTGTGAGCTTATATTTTCACCAAGTTTCTCTTCTCTCCCCTGACTTTCTCTACTAATATTGTAGCAACCTTTCGGCCACTTTCTCCCATTCATTAATCACTACCTCGCCCCTCCCCCGCACTCGTCACTCCCAAAAGTTCAATCGGAGAAAAAGGAAATTTTGATATATTACTAGGACCGAGGTGCCTTGATTATTTCTTTAATTAAAGTGCAGGGAGCACCCACTTCCCGCTGGGAAGCTGGGCCGGGGATGCGGAAATTTAATAAAAATGTCACAGCTGAGCTGCGAGAAGGACCTTCTCATGCTCATTTTCAATTTCCCCAAGGACCTTGGCCAACCTCCCACGATAATTATGAAATGGCAGCCATTTTTTCAGCTGCCGCCGGGAGAAGTTTCCAACTGACCACAGGAAGAGCTTTATGGCGGAAAAATCGGGAAAATAGAAGAAAATGAGTGATTTGCATGATGATGCCTCGCGTCCTGCCCTTCTCCTCCCTCTGCCCCAGCCACTCAAATAAATTCCAATGGCCAATTTTGGACAAACTTTCTGGCATGTGGCAGGGAAAAGTTGGTGGCTTACACGTGGTGCCGAAGTCCTCCCCGCCGCATTTTGACAATTTGTGGAAAACAAATAGGACAGGCAGGAGGAAGAGTTCCCGTTGAATTATTCATAAATATGCAACGCATTTCAGCTTGTCTTGTGTCTCGTGGAGGAGCCCTGGACCCAAGAACCAATGACAGGAGAATGTGGCCACTGATTTGGGGAACAGGAATCCCGCCAAGGTGAGACCTCCGCCTCCGAAGTCTAAGGAAATGGCAAACATTTCCTCTGTCGAGACCTCTGGCTATGCAAATGAGGTGAGTTCGGATGGAAAGGGATATCCATTGATGGGATTATGGTTGATATTCAGTAATGGAAGAGAGGCACGTGGATGGATTGTTATCTTATTAGATTCATGTCCTGGACAGTCCTGAATCACATGCGGATTCTTGTATTTAAGTTTCCCTTTAATTGTCCCCCGCATCTGAGGTCTTCTTCGTATGGTTCCTCTCAAACCCGCTTTATAATTCGTCCTGTTTCGTATCCTTTTCGTATACTGGCTTACCCGCAACCCATCCTTACGTTTGCCATCCATTCTGCCACCTCCCGGGCTCCTTTTTTCCTTTCCAACCGTTTTATGGTTTTGCACTTAGCAATTAACGAGCTTACTTTTTTAGTGCTGCTCCCAGTGCCCGCATCAAGTGGACATATCCTTTCCCCTCCCTCCTTTCCCCTCCTCTTCCCCTGCTCCCTGCTCCTGCTCCTTGCCACTGACATCCCCCAAACACCCCATCTCCCGGTTGGCTCGTTGCTCTCAATTAGAGTGTCACTTCCGCTTGGAATTTAGTTCGCTGCTGGACAAATTTACCTATGTGCAGGTGCCATCACCGCCACTTTTCCACTCCTCCTGCATCCCCAATCCCGCGTTCCTCCCCCAGCAGCCTTTTCCAGATGCCATAAAAACGGACCTCGGACACGAACTGCAATGCGGTCCGTTTTTCTTTTGGGGGATGTCAAATGCGGGGGCCGAGGCTGTGGAAATGGATGTGGATTGGGACCTGGAGAGACTCCAACTAGTGTCCAGTCGGGAAGTTATGGCTGCTCCGGGAATACTTGATTCAGGTCAATAGGTACAGTGGTTCCACTCAAGTTCAAGGTCCTAAAAGCAACGATCCTTTGTCCTCTCTGGAAATTGCCATTTCAATTGCATTAAACTCGCTTCGCGGACAAAGGGCCCTGGGTGCAAGCGAATTCCCATTACTCGTACTTATTGACAAAGAATCCTCCTCGTAAGAAATGCAACGGAAATTATTTCTAAATAAAAATTGCACTTTCAAGGAAAATGGGAAACTGTCAACCGAGTTTCAGGGATGGAGTTCTGGAGTTGACGAAAAGTCTGTCAAGGAGGAAATATCGATGTGGGGTCTCCGATTGAATTGGTGTCAAGGAATCGAAAAACACAAACCACCAGAAAAATATAAATTGGAATGGGAAACCTGGAAGGCCTGTTGCTGATTTCATTTCCGGCCAAAGTTCAAAACACATGTCCTGCCTCACCTTTTGGCTTCCCCTTCCACGTGAGTTTCTTTTGTGGCTCTTCTTGAGGCCTTTCATCATCTCCCACTTGACTTCCCCCCACCTTCAGTGTTCCTTTAACCTGCAGCTCTGCAGGCTCCTCAAGCCAACATTAATTATAGGAAAGTGCTGGCGAAAACATTTTCACATCATTAAAAATTATTTATGTGGGCCAGGGCGGGGATAGCAGGCGCCAAGGATACAATTCAAACAGAATTAATGTCTGTCTGCCTTTGTTTTCCTTGCAGGACTTCTGCTCACAACTGCTGGAGAAGCGGCTACTGTGAGTGGAGAGAAGACTCCCAGGATCTGCGGGATCGTCGTCCTGTCTGTTTCATTGAAATTTGCATAATTCGCTGGGAGTTTTGTGGCCGGAATTTAACGAGCCAAACAATTTGTCAGCGGACGGCCAGAATTATTCATGGCCACCCCAAGGGGGAGTGGGTGGACCAGGTGCGAAAAGGTGGCCAGGACGAGAGTCCTGTCTGTGGAGCAATCAACTTTTGTGTCTATGAATTTGTAATTGGGAGAAGCCAGAAGTTAAATGGAATGGAAGCCGACAAGAATGTAATTCCCAGAATAGGAAAGGGGGATTGTGCAGGACTACTCCACAAAGTGGCCAGAATTGTGATAGTTTCAGAATATATTCAAATTAAAATAACAAAATGAACAATCGAATGTCCAAAAAGCCCATAAGTGAATAGTTGCCAATTAGCAAAAACACTAGATGAAAGCCAATACAGATGAGGGACAGTTCGATTGAAAGGGAGTTGGGGAAAATGGGAAAATAAAATTCCAATTAAGGGGGGAACTGCCAAAAACCAACAGACCAAAGTGAGGGGAGGGGATGGTAACATTTCATTTGCGGCCAAAGGTAAATAATTTAGAACTCCTGCACCGACCGCCAAATGGGAAATGTTTACTGTCCCCTGGCCACATCCACCCCCTCACCGACCCACCACACCTTATGATAAATTCCCGATATCCGCGACTGAGCTATTTAATCAACAAATTAAATGGGCAAACAATGTGGGCGGTTGGCGTGGACGGGGGCGTGGCAGCGACCAGTGGGGCCATGACAGTGTGACAATCAGAGAACGGCAGCTTTAATTTCCTCAATTCAATGAGGACATTGGCTAGAATCTGGGAGAAGAAGGCGAATCTGGATCTGGATTTTTGGAATTCGGCTGTTCTCGCCAAGAATCTCAACTCCTTGAATTTCTCTGTCGCAAGCCCTGGCTCATTTTTTGGATTTCTTAAACTCTGGGAATTAACAATTAAATAATACAATCGTAGATTTTTTGTACATATTCTTTGTTGTGTCACGGCTGACGCTCTAACTGGATTATTCTAGACGCTCTTATTAGTGTAAAATTTTAAATTTTATTCGGATGCATACTTTTTCTGAGCCTGCTTATAAATGTAGTTGCACAAAATTTAGAGCAGTTTTCTTTAAAACCCCGAAGGAGGAAATTTTAAGATGAAACTATGCTGGATCTGTTTCCTTTTAATGATTCATTATCCCGAAACCCCTATTAAACTATGTGAGGGTCTTACAAAAATCCGTTGCGTTCACGGCATAAAAGGATAAAATAAATAAATTAACATGAAATTGGCCCGGTTACAGAACACCATCACTTAACTACTTTCATGCTGTTTAAGATATGAATAATTTCTTTAGGAGCTGCTCCTTCTAAAGAGCACATTTTGAAGGATTCCAAGGACTGCTCAGCTTCATCATTTTCCAATTCATAGCCAGCATCTTCGCCGCTGTTTTCGAACGTGACCCAATGTCATACATTTCCCATCCCTGCAGGACCTGATTGTCCTTCGATGAGAGAACAAAAGAGATGTGAAATGTCAACAAACAGAAGTGGCAGAGTCGTGGGGAAAGGAGCGAATAAGAGGGCACAAGTGAATATTTTGTATTTTGCATGCGTGCTTCCCAATCCCACTGCCAATGTGTCATGCGTGAGGGGAAAAAGGATAAGAATGAAACGAGGAAGAGGTGTCCTGTTTGGCTTTCCCAAAATTCTCTCCTCACGTACCCATAAAACATTATTGGCCCAAAAAGAAATAGAAGAAGTGAAGCCAAAACTGCACTTTTTGGGAGGGACCCGAGAGATGCCAGCCCCTCCTCTTCACGCTCCTTTTCGCCCAAAGAGAAAAGTCTTTCTCCAACTAGACTAAGCCGACTTTATTTGGGTAATTCTTCATCGAGGGACGGCAGGAGAGAAAGTCTGGGAGAATTGAGATGCACGCGACATTTCAACGAAATTAAAAGAGGTCAAAATGCTGAGAATGCCCTTCAGACAGGGATGAAAAGGATGGCCGAGCTTGCCAATTTAATTCGTTTCTGAATTCCAAATTCAGTTTGTTGGCTTTTGGCCAAAATAATTTACCAAGTGAACAGGGACGAGCTAGTAAGGATATGCAGGAAATTCTTGGCAAAGGAAAGTAGGCTGAAGGAGGCTGGCAAATGGGGGACTATTTGAGAAAAAAAGTAAACACAAAATGAATATGAGAATGAAAGGCCTGCAATGCCACAGAAAGCAAACTTACTAAAGTTATGGGTTGGACAGGAAGCGAGGGATGTCAAAGCTAATTTGGAATCAATTCGCGGATTTGGGAATATTAGTTACAGAACGGGAATCAGAAGGAAATTAAGCAAATGCATGCATCAAAATATTTTATAGATTTTTCGTGAATCTTCCTATATCTTGGCCAATTTTCACCCCGATTCTTGAGTGGAATACCTTAAACGATTTGTAGATAGATTCTCCATCATTCTGAATCAAAATCTCAGAACAAAATATTTTTTAGATTTTTCGTGAAAATTTCCAGGGGATCCCCTTCGAAAATTGTTGGCAGTCCATGGAAGGACATATCTTGGCCAGTTTCCATCCCATTCTTTAGCTGTATACCTTAAACGATTTGTAGAGACATTCTACATCTTGCATTAAAATCTCACATCAATATATTTTATATATATTTCGCAAAATATATGTCGAAAATTCTTTGAAATGCCAGGCTTATAACTTTGCCAAAAATGTCTTAACGACGGTATGTCTTGAACGATTTGTATACGAGAATACCCCAAGTAGAGCGAACTAGTTAAAAAATTGAATTAATTAGACCTAACTGTGCATGAAACTGCAATATCCGCTGCCAAATTGGGGTCTGCACCTGACCTTGGGTCATTATCCTTTCCGCTCCTCGAGTTAATTTAGAAACTTTCAGTCCAAGGAGAGTAAATTCAAATGGGAGTGGAACTTAAAACATCAAGTCTGATAAAAACTTGTGACTCCTTATGAGTTCCCTCCACTGGATACCTGAGCAGATTGTGCAGACCTGAGCGGCCAGAGGCAGTTTCCCAGCCTCGATTGGGAGTCCTTGGGAGTCGTAGGAGGAGAAGCAGGGGAAAGTGGATGTCAGCCCCATAACTCTTGGCCAACTGACAAATTTGAAACTTGCACCGCGAAATTATACGAACTGATGAGCAAAGTTGGCCCGAAGAGACATTCGGCATTCTCCGTTCTATTCACATTTACAGAAGAGAGAAATTACCTAGAGAAAGGGAGTGAGACGGCACATTGTGGGGGAAAGGGACAGCTTCCTGGCCAAGTATCGTGTAAATGGCAACAATTTCTGTTGAAAAGAGCGGCAATTTTTGAATACTGTTCCACACACAAGAGCACTGCGAGAAAAGGATCAGATTCCAACTACTTCCAAGCTCTATGGAACTGATTACACTTCCAGTTACTGTGACTTATTCTCTCTCTGTAGAGCACACACTTTGGGGTTGGAGGTGAATGCGTTGCGCATTATTTAAATTTTCATTCTTTAAAATTTATTTCGCCGCAGACTCATAATTTAATTCAACTTTTTCCGGCTATCTCCCTCTCTGTCACCCATCCGCTCTCTCTCTCTCCTGGGGGTGGTGGGCGTGGTGGGGACTGTTCTTTTTTAAATTTTTATTTTAATGTGTGTGTTACCTTCCTTTGCCGCTTGGCGGAAATTCTCGCTTCCCTTCTGTGGCTTTCTTTTTGCTTTCAAATTATTCGGTGGCTGAAAGCAACTCAAAGGGAACAGGAGGAGTCTCCCACCCCTCTCCGCACCTTTCTCCACTTTCCCCTGCTTTCTCCCCAGCTTAGTTCCCTTGTCTCCCTCCCATCGACATCGCTGTAAGCCAACCGCTCAGCATACAAAAGCAATTACGATGGGTGCTCCTCCGTCTGAGGTCTTAAATGGGTTCCATTCTCGTCCTCCCCTCCCTTTCTCCATGCTCCTTTCTCTCCTGTGCCTCCTCGGGAGACAGGAGACACAAAGTCAGGGAATTGACAGCTGCCCCGCCCCCTTCCGATGCTCGATGTGTCAAAGCGAGGGGGAAATCGCCGGGAAAGCCACGAAAGTTTTCCTTGACAGATTTGTGGCCGAAATGGAAGCCGGCCGAGAAAAAAGGGAGGGGCAGGGATGACTCGTCCTTGTAAACAATGGGCAGCTCCTGCCCTTCCCAAGCCTGTGCCATTCACTCTGCTTGCATTTCATAATTAACACGAGTGGAAACTCTTATTCGTTTTCGGGGGAAATCCCTTCAATCCGTTGTCGGAAAAACTGTGACACGACCTCAGTTCGGAGGGGGGAGTGCATTTAAAAGTGAAAATAATAACTGGCTGGCGGGGGAGAACTCACTGCCTACTTTGTTTTCATTTATCGCGAACTTTTCTTTATTTTCTCGCAGCTTAGTTGCAGTCTCTTAGTGTCCTTGTCTCACAGTCCTCTCCTTTGTCCTTTGTCCTGTCTGGGAAGTGAGGAAAGAGCGGTTACAAATCATGACAAGTGACCCGAATCAAAAATATCTGAGCCCGAGCCCTAAGCCGCTCAGAGGAAATACTTCTGAGAAATAAAAAGCAAATTGAATACATCTGGCCCAGAGACAACTCAAATATAAACACTCTAACTAAAAATAAACTTCATTCCCAGCTTAAGGTCCTTTTCATCTCTCTACCACTTTGCTGTAAGTATTGTTTCAGAAAACGGAAAATATTTATTTGCACCATAAGTTGGGGGAACTTGGGGAAAACTTTGGCTAAAATTCAAAACGAAAGCAAATAATTTGCGGCACAACTTTTTCCGAAGCGAGGGAGGGGAAAATATTAAATAAAATTACCAAATAAATTTACATTGCTCAGGAATCTGAAAACATTTAAAAAGTTATCAAAGTTAAGGCCCAAACCAACAGGCGTTCCACAATATATGGTTTCTGTTGGAAAGTTTCCTAATAAATCGAATCCATGTTGAAAAACTATTCCTGAATTCCTTCTTCCTCGTGTCTAGATATTTCAATTGGATTTCTGGAGCCACAAAGGTTTGTTTGATGCGCAGTTTTCCCCGCGGTTCTCCATTTTAGTGTTTTCATTCGACTTTTCCGAGGGGGTTTCCCGGAAAATAAATTCGAAAATACGTAGTTTTCCCTTCTGTTTATCTGTTGATTCGTCGCCAGAGTCGAGGCTCCGCATCCCGGGGCAAACAAATTAACAGAAGTGTTCTACAATATTCGGGGGACAGTGGAAATGGGAGAACAGGAAACTTTCCCTGCCACACAAATCAATTAAAAGTTTTTCCAGTCCGAGACAGAACTGTTCAATCTTTAAAGGGAATCTCGCTCCCCGGCTGGTTGGACGAACAAGAGATCTCTGGCCATGAATCAGGATGCCACTGAGCATCTGCCTCGCACACATATTTAATTGCAATTCGAACAGTGATTGATGGCAGGATATTCTCTGCTATCCTTGAGCGCATTCCCTCCCGATAAGCGCTTCTAATTGATATTTAAATTGAGACTTTTGTTTGCTGTTCCTGCAAAGGCAAACAAGTTCAAAAGATTCTCAAACTCGCAGGAAAATATATTTAAATTTTGGGATGGGAAGACTCATACTGCCCTCCGCCTTTTTATGGGCGAGTCGTTGACATGAATAATAAGGAATTCGGCCACGGACCAAGGACTGTCCACGGACTAAGGACTCAGGACTACTGACCTCCCCCAAAGTTGTTGGTCCTCGAAATTATGGCAGCGGAGTGCGGGAAATGCCAAAGAAGAGCGAAAGCTTTTCAGAATTATCTGAGAGACAATCCTGAAAAAAGAGAATGTTGCCGGCAACAAGTTGCGAATGTCTGGCAACATTTGTTGGCAAAGGACCTCAAGAAGCAGCCTATCTTGTTGGACTCTCCCCATCTCCACTCCATTTTTATTGATTTCTCGTTCTGTTGTGACTTCGATTCGGGGATGGAAAAGGAAAACAGGAAAAAGGATACAAGGATGGGTGGTGGATGGATTTCTGGGTCATCGGCTTGTGGTTGCCTCGTCCTTGCTGGAGGATCCCTTCCCCCATTTCTGGTCTACACTTTAAACCAATTACGAACTTGGCCCACAACCGAGTGACAATCATTTAATTCGTTTAAAGTCCTCGCCACAAAGTATTGACTTTCAATTCAAGTTTCCAGCAGATCCTGCCTGCCACGCCCACTAAATTTATTTGTTTTTGTTTCGATTTCATGGAAATTGCAACAAATTAATGAGCAGCGATGCAAGTCAGAGTTCAGCGGAGGAGTTCTTCCACCCCCTTTGTTGTCCTTCGCTCCGCCCATGATCGGGGTGACCCCCTTTTTGTGATAGATTGAAGCTCCTCCTGGACCTGGCAGCCGTTTAAAATTCCGCTCACGCAGAGCCAGACCCTCGTTGCCCGCCCGCTCCTCATTTGCTCCCGATTCTGATTCTGGTTGTGGTCCTTCGTCCTTCATCCATCGTTCTGTGCTGTGCTGCAGCTGAAGCAGCGAGTTGCGGTGCCCATGGGGGGAGTCAGAGGGGATGAATAGGGGTCGCAGGGCGGGAAAACAAGGTGCAGCTGCAATTTGAGCCTCCGGTTGGGTTGCCCGCATACTTTCATTATTGCCCGCATTTTGGACCCAAAAGCGATGGGCGGGAGGCTGAGGGTGGGGGAGGTAGAGTAGGGGTGGAAGAGGGGCGTGGCTGTGCAGCCGAGTTCAGTTGATTGGAGAACATTTTTCCACGCTATTGCAACGTTGCAATGAGGCAACAAACAAAGCATTTTCCAGCCATTCTCCGCCAGCCAACTGCCTGAAAGCGTTTCCGATGAAATTTTGATATTCCCCAAGGGATTTGGATTTTGAAGTCTGCTTTAGATGCTCCAGGATAACTACATGTCCCTTGCTTTAAATTTAAATTTAATTAGGGGATGTCCCTGACATTCCTCTCCGAAGGTTTCCATCCAACTTCATTACAGATCCAGCATCCATTGCTCATACGCAGCGTTGTCCACTCTCGTCCGACTTAATCGCTTCTAACCGTCGACTGGGAAAATGCTTTTAGTTTCGCTTTCAGAATTTCTAATGAGTTCACAGTCCGAGAAAAGTTCGGACACAAAAATGTGAGGAATGCCTTCCCTTCTCATTCAAAGCGGTCAAGGTCGCCTTTTGGCCTTGAACTTTCACATGAGAGAGCCGAACGGAAACTGCAATGAAATGAAATGAAAGCAATGCTGCTCGCAGTCCCCCTCTAGAATTTATTTTTCCACTTGGTCTACATTTTGGAATTTCGTTGGCCCACAAATGCAAATGGAAACACTCGGAAAAGTGGAAAATTCCTCCGCCTCCTTCGCCCACGCATGCCCGCGACCGTGCCAGCAAAATAGGAATTTTCACCGACTTTTCCGCCTCCCTGGCCCAAATGCATCACTACTGAGGTGGCCTCTTTGCTCAAATGGAGATGAACGTTGAAATTCCTCTGACCCCCATCCTCCACCCTTTATCCTTTATCCTTCATCCTCAAGCCTTCGTCCTGCGCGCTTTGTTCCCCCGTCGTCTTGGGGTCACATCAATTTGAATGTTTCGCCCTGTTTGAGATGCTAATGCTGCGGAGAACATGAATATCTCAGCTTTCAGTTAGAAGATCCTGCTGGGGAGTGGCAGGCGGCAGGACACAGGACCAGGGAGGTCAACTGGAGGCCAGAGGGGAAAGTCAAGTTGCAACTGCCAGAGAGTCACGTTTTCCCGTCTCAATTGTGCGACAGTTGAACACTCGGAAGCAGGTCGAAGGTGTTGCATGATTTATGGATGGCGGGGATTACGGGGCCATTGTTGCTGTTTATGTTCCAGGTGGTTAATATCCTGCGAGCAGGATCCCACAATGGAGAGCTGGCAAGATGGCAACCCACTCGAATTTGCATGCGGATAATCCTCTTCTCCGCACGAGCTCCAACTTCTCCGTCTCCCGCAGGAGCCACTTGTCGCGATTCTCGACACAACATTCCCTGAATAAGCGATAGAGACATCTGCTATTCAGTTCCCTTCTCCGCTGCTCCTTTTCTCGCTTTCTCCACTCTCTCTCCCCGACTCCCCCACATTGCTCAGTGAGCGCCCATTGAGGCATGCATAAAATATGTTACACGCCAGGACTCTGAGTGGGAGATGCCATCCTGCATCCCGCTGTCGATAAATTCGTTAAAGTCTTCTCTTCTCTCCTCTCCGTTCAATTAAAAAAGAACACAAAATAACGCCGAACATGTTACCAGAAATGGAGGAAATTCAGCGAAGCCCCACAAGGATATGTAAACCGAAATGTCGAGCGGCGAGGAGCAGGAAGGATATTCCATGTTTCCACCTCGACTGAGGATGATGACCAGAATCGAACTGAGCTGCCATAATGAAGAAATAAAAGTTTCAATTCGCAGAGGCCGGGAGGGGAAAGTGGCGGAGAAAGGGCCGAAGTGAAAGGCCAGATGGCCAACTGTTGCAATGAAATTATAGTATATAGGGTCTCTGAAATCCTCCCTTCCAACGAGAATCCAACTTGCGGCTGAATGTTAATTAAATGCAATTTCAGAGCGAGTTGAAAACTTTTCAATGGACGACTGCTGGGCTCTTAGAGTGAATGGAGAGTGGAGAGGGTAGAAGGTTATAACTCTGCCTGATTTTCATTGTAAATTGCACTTTCGTTTGCAGTTTCCCTTCTGATGTCCTCGGAATTCCTTGGCCCTCCGCTGCTTGTTTCCTTCACCTTTGGCGATCTAGTGACTTGAGATTTTCCTTCTTAAGAATCCTAACTTTTCTCCCTCTTTTAAACCCAACTGGAAGCATAAATCAACTTAATGCCTGAAATTGGCCAATGCTGCCAAAGCCAAATAAATAAACCCACTCGGAGAAGAGTTCGGAATGGAATCGAATGTTCTTAAGTGGAGCAGCAGTTGCAATGGGATCCGCTAACGAAATTAATGGGCACGGTGGCGTATGAGTAATTTGAAATGGTGTCCTGGCACTTCTCACCTGGCCTGTCTAATGGAGTTTCCACCCGAGTCTCAGTTTTCTCCAGCTGAGGTGCGAAACGGCTTCTAATTAATATTGTATGACTACGCAAATGGAGAGGATTTGGAAGGATATGTAGGAGGAGGAGGGAGTTCCCAAAGGACTGGAGGATGGCAAGTCATGTGGACTAATGATAAACACTTTCCGAGGTAAGCGGAAACCGAAGGGGAACTAAGCCGAAGCGGATGCGCCGATAGCAGGAACAAGAGAAACAGGAAGTGCAAGGACATCATCCACAGTTAGAAGAGAATACATTTAGGAAGTAGTTTAAAACTTTGAAAATTAAAATATATTTTTGAATGAAAATGCAGAGTGGGAATTTCGAGCTTTAAGTTAATGTTTGTGTGAGTGGAGGGAGTTTAAGAACTATGCCACCAAATGACAGGGCACTGGAGATCCTCTCCTGCCTAATGAGGCATTTAACATGGAAACCAAATGAAAACCCCCCCAGATGTAAACAAAGTTAACGAGGGAAATCAGAACAATCAAATGCCTCGCTCCATTGGAGATGGAAATCGGGAAATGGAAAATGGGGCTGTCGACTATCTCGTCATATTGGGTGATTCAATGGAGGAAGTGAAAGTATCTGGAAGTTGCAGGGCCAGTTCTGGAAAGGCATTTTCAAGTTTCCAAATGGGGCAGAGATGAGAATGCAAAGGAAAATGTAAAGCTGCCGCAATTTGTTGCAAAAACAAAGAAAGTTTTTCATTCCGAAGAGGAAGGGAAATGCAACAAAGTAGAAGAAGGGAAATGCAGAGGGAGATATTTAAATCCTTTTCCTCTGGCTCCCCTCTGACCTCTCCTGCGGAAGTGACTGCAATCAGCCACGCCCCTTTTCTCGTATCTTTTCTTCCGCCCACTTTGATGGAGCTTGATAAAAAAACCAACAGGGTTTTTTATATTCTGTCGACACTTTTCTCCGCAGAGGAAAGTGGGCGGAAAATGTGAGAAACGGAGAAGGGGCTGCCGCTTCCTTGTTTACATCTTGTGAGTGACTTTTATTGCCTCCCGCCTAGATTTGCATTTCAGGGCAGTCTGAATGTCCCTAATTGGAAATGGGTTAAGGATGAGAGATTCGTAAAAATCAGTAGGGCTAGAGGGTTTAATGATCGATCCTAAATGGGGGTCCTGCGAGTCTAAACAAACATTATCCCAGCTGTGAATGGAAAACATTTCGCAGATGAAAGGAAGCCAAAGGACTCCTCCTCGGCTTCGTTCTCATTCTCGCCGCATTGAGCAGCAACTCTGAATGTGGGAGCATGAAACTAAGTGCTGCCTTTCAGGACCTCCATGTCCTTCCACACCCTGCTGCATCCCACTATTCCCGCCCTTCTAGTCTCACATCCAGCTTCCCTGAATCTGAATCCTTTCATTTCACATTTAACCGAAGAAGCGCAACTGAAAGAAAACTGAAAGGATGCGGCAAGCCTGGGAAAAGGATCTGGACATGTAGTGGCGGGAAGAGGGGTGAAAAATAAGGATAGAGAGAGAAAATAGGGACAGGATACAGTCAACATTCGCTGACTTAGCTGCAATTATGGGTGATATTTTTATGAACTTGGTGTCAGCCCAGACCCACACTGAGACACACTTCCCGCCCCATGACACACACACTGGGGCAGGAGTGAGAGAGAGCAGGATGTAAGGAGTGGAAAGAGACAGCAAGTCAGTCAAAGGACGAAAGCTAAAGGCCAAGCGGTGCATGGAAAATTGAGACGAAAACACCAATTGTTTAAGGATGTTCCAAGGAAGGGGGGAAAGCAGGTGAAGTACAATGATGAGGAGGCTTTAACTAAGGATAGTATGGGTAAGAAATATTACAGTTTCGATTTACCAATTATCTCAGTAGATTATCTCAGGTATTTCACAGAATTATTAATCAGAGATTTCACAGAACTAGTAGCAAGTGTATGGAGTTATTAAGGCTCAAGTATTTCTGAACAACTACTTCAAGTATTTTCCACATTTAGGAAAACCACAATGGATCATTTCCTGTTGCCTCTTTCCCAGTTTCCGAATCATAATTAATTTCACTTAGTTACGGTTCCCACCACTGGCACTTTCCACCAAAAAAGGCCAAACCAAAACGAAAAACCGCTCAAATTTCCCTCAGAGCCGGAACAAAAAGCAAAAGTTAATTGTTCAAATATTTTCAGAGCACACATGCAACGCCCTTTGACCTCCCCAGCCCCAGCCCCATACCCACCTCCTCTATCCCCTCGATCCCCTCAAACAATGGAAAATGGACAGAAATCTGAGCCAAATATTCCACCCCCTGCACTTCCACCCCACCCTCCCGCAGTGATTCACGAGGCAGTTAAACATGGGAGCGCTTTCGTTGTTAATTTTTATTGCTATGCATGGGAGGCGCCAGAAGGGGGTAATAGGGGTATCCTTTGTTGCAGGTTTACCGCCAGAGGAGGGAAAACAAATTCGGAGGGCTGCCAGCACACTTTCCATCACATTTTCATCGCTTTTAATTCCAGGTTCAATAAAAATCATCAGCAATTCATTTTCAGTTTCATGGCCCTGCCATTCGGCGCGGAGTTTTATTTCCCTTTAAGAGTCTCGCTGGAGAATGACGAAACTCTCCATTCTCGTCATAAAATTAAATTTCTCCGCAATTAATTCAGAATCTCTCCTCCTCTCGCCGAACTTTGCTGGAATTTTTATCGCCGACCCGGAATGACCTTCGCATCGATTTCCACGCCTCCCTGCCTCCCACTGCCATTATTTTATTTTCTTTTAATTTATTTATCTTTTTGGGAGTGTCGCTCCTCGAAGTTGATTTCATGCTCCAGCTCCTCTGTCTTTGTCTACGGCCCCTCCCCGTCTCTTTCAAGCTTTTGTCTCCTCCAGTCGCTGCTCCTGTCGCCTCTTAATTGTGTTTAAATTAATGTCGAAGTGTGTCGAAGGGAGAGCCACTTTTGTTTATCTTTCGAAAATTGTACTAAGCTGAAATTAATTTCAGGAAATTTATTGCTCCGGAAATTGAGAAAACTCCGCACGGAAAGCGCTCTGGGGATTGTGGTAATCGGAAAAACATTCGTTCGGATTAGAAAACGTAGTTTACATCCAAAGGATCAATGCATCCATTCAGGAGCATCGACAAAAATTCAGCAAGCGTTAAATTATCCATACGTAGGGCCCATAAATATTTATAATCCATATACTGCCCCCCTTGAACTTTGCCCCGCGGATCGGAGAATCGTAAACTTTCCACCAAAACAACAACAACAGGGGGAGGACTTTCCCTGCACGGATATTTTCTATTTTGTCGCTGCGTTTTCATTGCTGATTTTTATCACGGGCTCATTGAAAATTTACGAGTTTTCACAGCGAATAAATTGCGCGCCGCTCGCCATTTTATTATCTGCAAAATACTCGGCGCATCGGAGGGATACACGAGTATCTAATGGATACACAGACCCCAATTGAGACACTTTGCCTAGACCACGGTCTTCATCTGTCTGGGAAACTCCTGGAGGGAAGGGTGAGCCAACAAATAATGATGAGAGGCGAAAAACGCACTCACAGGGGGAGGAGGAGGGCGCTAAGAGCAACTTATTATAAAAAAGAAAATCAAGGTGGGTAGCGGGGAGAAAGTGGGGCGGAAAAACTTTGGCGCAACTTTCAGCTTCTTTCAACTCTCAGCTGCATGTGTTGCATACTTTGTGGCGCTCGCAGGAAGCATGAAAAATGGCGACGGGGGGAATGAAAATATTGCGAAATTTCAGCCCCAAGTAAACAGAAAAACTAATTTTTAATGTCCCTCGCAGGACGCGGAGAAATGGGATGCGGCAGAAAAGTTTATTGCTCCGATTGCGATGCAAAATGTTGTCACTTTGTAGCCTGACAGCCAGGATCATCAATCGCCCTAAATGCTGCAGTCGCTCATTTCTCTCGCTGCCAGGATCTCTCTCAGAAGGAGCTCAAGAAACGGAGCAAGCCAGCAGGACTATAACTACTTTTCTGCTGCCAATAAATTTTCAATTTCCGTCTTGAAATTTGCAATTTATTTCCCTGCAAGCTAATTTCCCCCTTCTGGCCATCTCGCCGGCTCGGCTCCTTTGTGAGCCACTTTCCGAGAGTTTCCCAGCACTTTCCACACAACCTTACGAGAGTTTATCGAAGGACATAAATATGGCAGAAAATTGCATTGTCTGCCGCCAGGATTGCCAGGTTGCATGTGCTGCAGAGAAAGGTAAACAAGTGCGGGGACTCCCCGCAATCCTTTGTCAAAGCCGCAGCTTCCCAGCTCCTCTTCCCTCCTCCGGAATCATAAATCACGGCATTTCTGTCAGCAGTTTGATTTGATTTGCAGAATCTGCGAAAACATTTCGTAAATATTTATCCTCCGCTTTTTCCGCAGGTTTTCAACACTTTTTCCGACAGGGTTGCCACCCCACCCCACTGCCCGCCATTCTTATCCCAGAATCAACACTCGGAACTGAAAAAATATTTCCACTTTTCCACTTGTTTTTACTTTTTGCTACTTTGTAGTGCAAATATTTTCGCACTTTTCCGCCGTTTTTGCTCTTCATTTGCCGGGGTGGGCGTTTTCGGAGAGGGGCGTGGCCGTGACTGTTTGTTTTCTTTTGATGTGCTAAATTGGTGCACCGATTGCATCCAAAATGGGATTTGATCTGCTTGAAATTATGAGAAGGATACACAAGAAACTCTGGGAGGGGAGGTCCTTGCTTTGCATACTTAACTCTCAAGCAGCAGCGGTCCTTTGGGAGTCCTTCCACTTGATGCCGACGACTTGCGAGCAGATTTCCCCCACAGGCGCCGCTTTTCCCCTCAAGTGAAACATTAAACTTTGCCCCATCAGAGCCAAAGGATAAAAACAACAGCGGGGAGTTACTCGAAGGATAATGGCCCAACAAGACTCGACAGCAATAAGGGATAACATTTTCAATAACCCAACGGAAAAGGGCAATATTGCGACATTTCCCTCGCCCTCTTATTTGTTTCTGGAGCATTAAAAATAATTTCCTTAAAGACGAATCCTTTCCAGGACCTTATGGGCATTCATTCGCTTTGTCTATGTTTAACCAAATCAAAGATTCGGGAGGGAAAGTGTGAGAAAGTGGCTAAAATCGTGTTAAACTGGTGCCCGGCCACTTCCCTTCTTGCGACCACTTCGAATCTAATTTGTCTAATTAACTCATTTCGGGTTCACCCTTCCCGGCCTCTGGTATTTGTCTTTCACATCCTTTTCTTATTTTCCAGGAGAATCCCACTGAATCCTGTCATCCTTTGGAGCCTCTAATTATGCGAGTTGGCTAAAAATGCGAGTTGCGTTGCCTAATTGCAGGCGACTGCCTCCAAGGCGGCTTACGTGGCGTATACGCGACGTGGGGGGCTTTTCATTTTCCTTAGCTCGGTTTTTGTCCCTAAGGGCTGTACTGTCGCGTCCTTTTTAAAATAAAATCACGCACGTTTCCAAGAGATGTAAAAGTGCGGAGGAAAATGAAGGAATATTTAGACATATCCCTGGCTGTTGAAAATTAAGACTTTGAAGAGTCAGTGCCGCGTTTAATCTGCGTTTTCGTGTAAGAAGGGGAAACCAGGACTCACAGCCACAAATATGTCCTTGAATCTTTAGCTATCCTGAAACGTTTTGAGGTTTCACTTGGCTTCCTTACTTTTCCGACTTTAAACCGCAATGAAGACCATTTCGTATTTAATCAAGATGTAGTAGGGACTGATTAAAGTCACTTTCTCCCACACATAAGAAGAATGAAACCGCTCAAAGCACTCTGTCTCCCTCTGTCACTTAGCTATGCAAATTGGATGAGCCGCAGGAGGTCCTCTCACCTGAAAGGATCCTCACAGCGATGCACTCCGGCATCCTGTTTACTCTCAGTCCGTTTGTTATGGCCAGCAATTAAAAATTCAAACTACGATTGTGTCGACTGCTTTTCCTTCTAATTCCAATTGCGGATTGTGGAGAAAATGTCCCCAAAGGACAGGCAAAGGACACCCCGAGGATGCGGCTCAACTGGTCTCAATTGTTATGAGGCTGCGGTTTGATAATGGAATGAATTCGCTCGAATTTACAAACCAGGGGGAGCAGAAGGCTTACTTGAATTTAATTGAAACCCTTTCGGACAACACGGAATTAATACTTCCTCAACTTGACTGAACGAAAGGACAAGGACTACCCAAGATAAGCAGCTTAAAAGAAGTCACAAACGACAGCCTGACTCGAAACTTTAAAAGGTGCAAAAAGGAACCAACATGGAAAAAACTGGTTGGGGGAAAGGGGCAGTGGAGAAAGGTACTTGCTGGTGACACCTGCTAAAAGTTCGCCAGCAATCATAACTGCCAAACGGAGAAAGCCAGGGGAAAAGTGTTAACTTTGCAACAGTGTCAGAAACTGCAGGCGCATCGGGAGAACCCTTCAAAAGTTTGTTTCGGCCATTAGCAGGTGGAAAAACGAAAAGTTTCAAAGGAACATGATAAGGTAATTGTTTACAAAGCATTAATAGTGACAGAATCATGCTTGTATCTGAGTATTTTTACTCGCAGTCAGGTCCCAGTGCTCCCTCAACAAGTAATTTGATATAATTACTTTGGTTATCCGAGCTAACATCATTCTGTCATTAGGCGGAACTCACTAAAGGTATTACCATTGTTGCGATGGGCCATTTCATTTGGACTTCGGCGATGGTCCCACCGAGTCGGAGGACTCGCTTTCGCAGGAGTTTAACTCACTTCACGCTGAGAGCCACCCTCTACGGGTCCTGGGTCCTCGGACTATTTCCCTTCACCTTCGACTCTGGAAAGAAACAACTGCATCGGTCCAGATGGCTGCTTGCTTATGGTGTGATTCTTAACATTGGTCTGTTAATTTTATCCCTTCTGCCGGTCACGGATGACCATAACATGATAAAGGAGGAGGTATTCGCGAGGAATCCGCTGGTGAAACAGGTAGAATTTTTGGTGGAGATAATCAGTTTGGCATCAACAGTAATCATTCACCTGCGGACCTTTTGGCGGAGCAAGGAGTTGGTCACGATTCTCAACGAACTACTTCGGATGGAAAGACGCCACTTCAGGCGGTTAACGCTTGGGGATTGTATTGAGTTTGATAGAAATGTGATATACAAGGGTCTCATCATCGTTTTGGAGATAGGTTCTTCGTTGGTCATCTACTTTGGAATACCAGATAGCAAAGTCGTGTTGAGAGAAGCCTTCTGCATCTACCTGGTTCAGCTGGAGGTTCTTCTGGTGGTAATGCACTTTCACCTGGCTGTCATTTACGTTTATCGTTTCGTGTGGATCATAAACCGACAACTCCTGAGTCTGGCCAACCAGCTGCGCAGCTCCAAGAGAGTAGATCCCGATGAAGTCCTTCTGCTCCTCCAACTCTACAGTCGGCTGGTTGAGCTGAACGATCACATTGCCTCGATATACGATGTTCAAATGATCCTTCTCATGACCACATTGGTCTCGGCCAACATCACCATAGGCTACGTACTAGTCATCATGCTTATAAACTCCAATAGGTTCTCCATTCTGGTGGTAATTATCTTCTTCCCACAAGCCTTGATTATCAATTTTTGGGATCTCTGGCAGGGAATCGCCACGTGTAATTTGGCGGAAAGTACAGGGAGAAAAACATCAACAATCCTGAAGTTATTCAACGATATCAGAGGCATGGAAAAGGAGTTGGAGCAAAGAGTGAGTATCTATGTTTATATTTATTATCTTTTTAATGGATATGTTTCTTAATCAGATTACTCAGTTCACCTTGTTCTGCAATCATCGAAGGCTGAGATATCGCCATTGTGGACTGTTTTCCATAAATAACGAAATTGGGTTCCAAATGGTGGTTACTAATATTTTGTATGTGCTCTTCTTGGTTCAATTTGATTACATGAACTTAAAGTATGAATAAATATGACAAGTTTAACATGGATAAGTGTAAATAAAACACAAAAGTTTTGATAAATTAGCGGACTGATAGTGGCCACTTTAATTTAAAACCTCTTAAACTGATATTGAGAGACCCAAGGGATGACTTTAATTTATCTGGCTTTCCATCTTGGTAACCCTTTAAAAGCTCATATAACAGTTCGCCTCTAGCCAGTACTATTCATTTCGTAAATGTCTTTGGGGCAAACTAATACAATGTCCAAAAGCTGTGTGGTCAAATATACCCTCAAAATTGGGAAATGAAATGATTATTTTTCACTTTTATTTGGCAGTTCTCCAAATATATTGTCTTTTCTGGAACATAAACAAACAGCTTATGGGAGTCCTTAGCCACTTGAAAGTGGATGGAACTGTGGACGTTTTGAGAGTCAAAATACTTATTCGACTGTGCGGTGAGGTTCTGGACTTGAACTCGGGCTTGACTTCTATTTACGATCAGCAAGTTATTCTATTCATGATCACCCAGATGTTCAACAACGTTACTATGGCCTACATTCTGATTTCCCTATCGGCCAACGCAAAAAGGTCCATCATACTCGTTATTCTAGTGATTGCGCAATTCCTGATTCTGACTATGTGGAATCTTTGGCTGACAGTTGCCTCATGTGATCTAGTGGAGAGCGAAGGAACAGAAACTAAAAGGATCCTAAAGCTATTTACCGATGTTTTTAATATGGACCTCGAACTGGAGAGAACTGTAAGTCGCATTCCGATGTCCTTTGGCCAATATTAACTTGGTGATTTTTTTTTTGTCCAGATAAATGAATTCGCCATATTTTGCAAGCAACGCTCCTGGATTTTTTTTCCATGTGAAATGTTTACATTAAACGTTAGAATGGGTTTTCGTATGATTATCACTAATGTATTATATGTGCTCTGCATTATACAGTTTGATTATACTAATTAAAGATTTAAGAATTAAAAGTAATTAATTTTCACAATTAATAATAACGAAGAAACTAAATATCTAGCGGCAATGATACTTTAAATTTCATTGTCATTTCATTTCAGTCAATTTAATCAATTAAAAGGTTTTAATTCCCAAAGGAGATATGAGGTGCCTCTAAAAAAATAAATTCGTAATTATCGATTAGGCTGTGCAACCTTCCACAATTCATGTGAGAGTCAGTTTTCTCCCAGGACTTGCCACGAATCGAAGTGAAAAGAAAAGTGTATCCCGCAGTATGAGAAATTTAGTCAACTTTACGTTAAGATCCATAGTTTATGGATCCTGGATTCTAGGAGTTTTTCCCTTTACCATCAACTCTGGAAATAACCAAATTATTTATTTAAAATCGCTTCAAATTTATGGTCTTCTACTGAACTTCGGTTTACTGGCGGTGGCCGTTTCGACATACCAGGGTGAAAACACAGGAATGGAAATATATGACAAAAATGAACTGGTCCAGAAAGTAGAATTCTCTTTGGACCTATTAGCCGTGTTAGCAATCATTGTGATTCACTTGTTGACGATGTGGAAAAGCCGAAATTTTCTCAAGATTCTCAACGAACTCTGGTCCATCAACCAACAACACTTTGAAAACATTCCTCGAGAAAAATGTTATTTTGATCGATGCGTACTCTTCAAAGGTCTCTGTATAGTCCTGCAAATCCTGTCTATTCTATTACTGAATTTTGGATTTCCCCAAGAAAGCAGTAATATCTGGAGCACTCTGAATATATGGTTCTATTTAGCTATTCTCACAGGAGCTCTACTTACAATGGCCCACTTCCACATAGCACTGCTCTATATTTATCAATTTATTTGGAGTATCAACCAACAGATCTTGGAGTGTATCGATCATCTTGAATTAGGTCAGAGGCCAGATCCCGAGGAAGTCCTGGTATCCCTACGACTCTTCTCTCGTCTTCTGCATGTGAAGGATAAGCTCTCCTCCATTTACGAGGTGGAAACGACGCTCGAGATAGCCATTGTGTTCTTTTACAACATCGGTGTGGCTTACTCACTCATTATATTTTCTTTAAACGCAGGGAGATACAACATTTGGTGGCTATTCATAATTATACCTGTATATATTTTAGTAAACGTTTTCGACCTTTGGCTGGGTATTATGATTTGCGATCATTTTGAAAGCGAATGCAGAAAATCTTCGAAGATCCTTAGACTTTTCTCGGATTTTAGTGATTTGGACAAGGATTTGGAGAGAATTGTAACTAAATTTTAACATATTTCTGATCGCAATAATGATCTTTGTTTTTTTTGCAGGTCGAAGAATTTGCATTATTTTGCAGCCATTGTCCAATCAGGATTCGACTTTTTGGACTCTTCGATGTAAATTATAAAATGGGTTTCGGCGTTATCAACACGAACTTTCTATATATGTTGTTTTTGGCCCAGTTCGATTATAGGAATATGCGATTGAAGTAGAAAATTATTAAGTCACCTCTAAAAAAATAATACAAACAATTTAATATCTCAGGCCACAGGACGAAAATCAACTAATGTGCATCTATTTAATAAACCTAAAAGCGTTGTATAGATTGGGTTGTATAGATAGATTACATATTCCCTTTCGAGTTTTCTGTTTGTTGTTCTTCCCTCACCTTGCCCCTTTTTGGCCCTGTTTATATTTGGTTTCCGGGTAATTTACTGCTTCACCTCCGACTGTCATTTCTCCGTTGAAGTTGGATATGTTTCGACCACGTCGCGGCTTCTGCCCTAAACTTGCTTGGCTCATTCTTAAGTCATCTTTATATACGTCCTGGATTCTGGGTCTCTTCCCCTTCATCTACGATGGCCAAAGAAAGAAAATGAGAAGATCGCTACGACTCCTCCTCTATGGATTTATCCTTAATAATATCAGTGTGTTGTTATTTGTTTTCAATGGCGTGAAATTCAAAAGGAGCAGAAAATTGGAGGCCTTTCAGCGGAATACGGTTCTGGAGTTGATTAACTGGCTAATATCTCTGCTCAGTTTGGTCGCAGCCGTTGTGATTCACTTGATGAACTTCCTTGGAAGCAAGAAAGTCCTGAAAGTGATAAATGAAATGTGGAGCCTGCAGCAGGAGCACTTCAGAAGCTACAATGTGCTTCAAAATTGTCCACAGTTTAGCCACATTGTAGTGCAAAAAGGATTTACCATTTTGGCCCAGACAGGGAATCTCCTGATAGCTCATTTTGGAATGCCCGAAAACGAATCGCCCCCTTACTTGATACTCTTTGTCAGTCTAACGCAGATAGCCATCAACCTGACGGTCATGCATTGCTTTCTGGCAATCCTTCTAGTCTACGGATATCTCTGGAAAATAAACGATCAACTCCGGAAAATGTTCAACTACTTCAATGGCAATCGCAGGGCTGACTCCTCCAGGATTCGGAACCTCCTCTCCCAGTACAGTCGCCTCTTGGAGTTGAGCAAAAGCATCCGGTCTGTGTACGATCTCCAAATGGCTCTCATCCTCGCCGGGGGCTTGGCTGGCAATATAGTTGTCATATTTTTCATGATAGTGTACGGCATCAGCCTGGGCCACAGTTCGATATTTTTAGTCATTTTTCCACAGACCTTGATCGTGAATATTTGGGACTTCTGGCTCAGCATTGTGGTGTGCGAAATCACGGAGCGTGAGGGCAAAGAAACGTCTATTATTCTTAAACAATTCACTGACATTGAACACTCTGACCAAGACATAGAGAGAATCGTAAGCAACTTTCATAAATAAGTAGAAGAATAATCAATTCTTTTTTTTTAGGTCAATGAGTTTTCTTGGCTTTGTGCCACTGGGAAATTTCGCTATCAGTTGTTGGGATTATTTACAATCAACTACAACATGGGTTTCCACATGATCATCACCAGCTTTCTGTATCTCCTCTACTTGGTTCAGTTTGATTTTATGAATTTGTAATGATTTTAAAATAAATTCTTGGAATTGGAGTGTGGATAGTGCAAAATTGGGTTCCAAATAATCCAGCCAGCTCTCCACATTTCCTTCGCCTGCCATTCGATTTTATGAACTTGTAATTCCCTCGAGCCTCCGATTAACTTTCCGGATTTCCATTAGAGCTGGCTGTAAATTGAATGGCTGGCATGGGCATGAGATGCAATATGGAGCAGGTGACATCACGACATCGTGGCAATAAAAGCCGAATCACTGAGTTGCTGTCGCCGAGTCGAGTGAATGACTTGCTGTTGCGAAATGTGGGCGGAATCGGAACAAGTCCCCTGGGGCGGTGGGGCAGGCGAGCTGCAGCAATAAAAGCCAAACTCGTTTTAGCCAAAACGAGGCTATGCAAAATGCCGAAAGGAGAGCACACAAAAACACACTCTCAAGAGTCAAAAGCATCTGGAGCAAAGGAGTAGCTCTAAAAAGAAGTGCAATTAAGGCCAACAAATGAACGAGTTTAGAGCATGCTGTTGGTAGTATTTCTTTTTACTTTTTTTTTTGGTTTGGCAAGAAAGCAAGGATTCTGCTTTTCACTATTTTCTAGTGAACAATGAATGGAGAAAAGCACAAAAGCTACAGAGGTAGAGTGAACCAGCATGGTGGCCAGAAATGATAAATATTAAATTAAATAATTTAAAAAATATATATTCAAATAGTAAGCAAAATATATTAATAACATCACACATAATGTTACCTATTTTGATTATATTATCATAAAATTCTAAAAACAATGTGCCCCTTTTATTAAATCCATTAAGGTATCACATGGCGTATGAGTAATAAAATAAACAAAATTCTGCTGTTAAAAAATTGTGAAACTAATTCTTGACACTTAATTAATATTAATTCCTCTCTAAAAGAAAGTCAACCCTTGTATGTTTTTCAATTTTCTTTGGCCTGGCCTGGCATGTGTGAGACTTTTCCTAATTTTCCCCAAAGCGATTTTGTCTTGTTAGCAAGCCACCTGCTTTTGATTTATGTCGAAAGTTGTATCTGTTATCTGTTTTATTATGCTTTTTTATTCAACTGGCCCTTTGTCCAGGCATTTGCAACATTTAGGCCAAGTAACTGCAGAAAACCGTAGCTGACAGGCAACAATTAGGCCAACAATGCCTGGCTGCCAACAAAAGTCAAACAAAAGATTGGAACAGGACAAGCATCTGTGTGTCTTCATGGGAGTGGGTTTGTGTAAGTGTGCCAGGTCCTTGGCATCCTTGGCTGTCAGATACAGATACAGGCGCCTGGTCGAGAGACCCCCATTATCTTCGATTATCGAGAGCACAAAGCCAGCAGGGATAACAGGCCGAGCACCACCACTCGACACAATCGCGCAAATTGATTTTTATTATCCTGTGTTGGGGATTCCCCTACACCCTACTCCCTCCCTCTCATCCCTTGGCCTCTGCCATAAAAAAAAAAAAAAGAAAACCTCCTGTGATATCCTCCGGTTTCTGGCAAATTTCCTGCTCATCTGCACGGCGAGCAAACAAAATATAAACTCGAGTGTACACAAGCATTTGATTTATTGCCCTGGCCCAGGACATCCGCCAATTGTTGTCCGCCACGTGGCATCGGCAGCTCCCCTTCCCAACAGTCCTGGCAGTCCTGGGCATCCTCTTCCACTTTCTCCTCCACCTTTGTTTGCCCAATAAAATTCCAGCTGAGGAGTCAGCATTAGGTCAACATTCTTGCCGTTAGCGACTCGTCAACATTTACTGATAATTCGACTCGTTTCGACTCGCTCATCTCGATTTCTGCCAGCTTTCAATATATTTTTATTAAAATGACAGCATCTGGTTATCGCTCCGGCAGAGGGCAGCGAATTCATAAAAATACATTCCTTTTATGATGATTCGTCCTGTCAGCGGAAAAGTATCCCAAATGGATATTCCCAATTGCATCAACTACGTAGTATTCTCTTCGTTGTTTTTCTCGCCATTATTCGAGAAATTTGTTTTATATTATTTCCCATTCTATTGCCGATTTTATGGGGTTTCATCCAATATATTGCTTATTGGAGGAGTGAGGAAATGTTACTTTATGAAAACACTTGAGAACTTTTCATAAAACAGGAATTGTAGAACAATAAATGGAAGACATATTCTTTGAAGGAAAAGAAAACATACAGAAGAGAAATATAATAACAACTTGGATAGAAATATATATATTCTAATAGTTAAATAATATAAATAAAGTCCCGTCTTTCTGTCGGACTATCATCCTTCTTTCATTTTAATTATCAGTGACAGCTTCTCAACCAGAAAAGTTTCATTTAAGTTTCGCCAAACGAAATTTCTTTAGTTTCAATATTTAGACAGACTTTCCACTAATTGCCCAGCTTTCCTTGGCTTCTTTCCCGCTAAAGCCCCCACTCCTTCTATATTTTTCAGCCAAATTGGTTGCCTAGTTTCGTTCTTGGATCTAGAACCTAGATGGAGACAAAAATCGGCTTTGCTCGTCGCTGAATTGTTGTTTAAACTGCCAGCAACTTGCTGCAAATTGGCAATTATTTAATTTCGCAAACTTTTCTTTCGAACAGCGAGCTCAGCAAAACTTTCAAGGGAGATAGCTCCCGCACTCCTCTACGATCCGATCGGCTTATATAAATTGAGGGCTGGAGGCCAAAATTATAACGCTTTGGCAAACTAATTAAGGCCGTCGACTCGATGCGATGTGAACAATTGGCGGGCATTTATCGTAATTAGAGAAAGGTCTGCGGGACCCACAAATTTCCTTGGAGTTCAAAGTCCTTTTCATTCGGTCCACCTTCTCGCACCCAGGGGCAATCAAATTTGTAAACCATTTTGGGGTTGGGGGAAAACATATAAATTTGAATTAAAAATCTGCCGATAAAGTTGGACCTTTCATTTGCAGGCCATGGCAACCCTTTGGGCCATTGAACGTTTTTACCCAAAAAAAGAATCGTTTCACCTTCTAATTGCTATAAATGGACAGTCTGCCTAATTTCGCGGAAAGTCTTACGGCAAATTTTAATTAATTACAAATTGAGGTGAACCCGAGATGATGGGTGGATATAAAATTTGGGGGATTATTCAATCAGAATCGCGGTTAATGTCGGCTATAAAATAAATTCCCCCAGCCGGGCTGATGTCTATAATCCTATAAAACAATGAAAAACAAAATAAATACACAGCCAGACAAAAACAGAAGCCTGTGAGGAAATTATCGACGAAATTTACGAGCCAAGGAAACTCATGAGCAGGCGATGGTACATTTTGGCCAACTAATGCGTCCATCAGGACTTTTATGGTGTAAACAAAGCCATGAACAATTTGCGCGCATTCCGGACAAAGCCAATAAATCAAATGTATTGGTAAAAGCGAATGCGGAACGAACTGAATTGGCCGAAAGTTCTTGCCGAGACAAGCTCCTTTCTTGGCCAAAATAAAAAGGGAACGAAAGTGGATAGGTTAAGGATTTCGTATTCTGTATTCTATATTCTGGAGTCGGGATTCACGATTCAGGATAATAAAAATCAATTTACGCACTTTGGCTGTGAGCGACATGGCGGCGTTTTTGTTGTCGCTTTATTGCCGCTTCTGCCGCGTCTGCCAAAGTTGTTTTTGTCCCCTTTGGCTTTGTCTTCTCTTGCCGCCTCCCAGCAGGCCCTAATCGGGGCTAATGGGTATGACACCGGAGGGGGGTTTGGGTCGGAACGGGGAGGTGTTGGCCTGGCCGTGACAGCGGTTGCCCTCTCTGTCAATAAGTGGCTGGAAGTCAGCTTATCCGCAGCTTCGAGTGGTGATTTTTTTCGCAGGATTTATTCCTGCCACCCAGGATATTAATTGTTGCTTTCCATAGGGAGCCGAAGTCCTCAGAATAAAGGTCGTATTTTGGGAATAATATTTAGGTTCTAAGATATATGAGGGGATTAGGGAAAGGGATATATTTTCTTACAAATATTATTTATTCAAAAACCACTACCAATTTTCCTATTTTAAATAAAAAATGTCCGCTACTCGGAGAACAAAACACACATGAATTTATATGAAAATCCGCCAAGCAATAAATCGTGGAAAATGCTGCTGGCACCAGCTGGAAAATGGCAGTGTGGAAAATTAGCAAACGCCAAACAAAGAAAATGCAGCATTTCCCTCTCGCTTTTCCCGCATTGCATCTCGCATTGTTGGCTGGAAAATCCCCCAGAATTCTTAGGAAAGCACAAACTCGCTCCTTTGTTGGCCCTAATTGTGCTGCGTTTCACAGCTACTCCATTTTGCAGACTCTTTTGACTTTTACATGGCGTGGAATGGGAAAAAAGGACGAATGCTTCCCTTTTATTTATGCATTTCTCTGCTGATGTCCTGCGGGCGTGTTGCTGAAAAGTCACCACGGCGTTCACTTAGACACGGCTCCTTGAAGGGTTTTCACGTGAATGTGAAGGGGGACAGCCCCGTGACATCTTGAGCTGTCACTTTTAATCCTGCAGGTTTCCCCCTTTGGAGGATCTAGCCTCTCGACTTCAGACAAAGTGTGAACCAATTAGAGGACACTATTCGCTTTTAATAAACACACATCACAAATTCCAAAAATCAAACTGGATGAGAAACAAGAGGTACATGAAACTGGTAATGGTCATGCGGAATCCCATCTCGTAGTTCACAAAGAACAGGCCACAATGACTGAACCTCAGCCTTCGGTGGCTGCAAAATAAGGAGAAGTCGGAAATCTGAAAAGAATTTCATCAATAATGCTATTTAAAGAACTTAGAACTTGATCCTTACACTCCTGGCCACCTTTTCATCCAGGTTTTCAATGTCATTGAATAGTTTCAGGATGGTGGAGGTCTGTTTTCCGGTTCTCTCCGCCAAATCGCAAACTGCAATGCTCAGGCTGAAATCGAAGACGTTAACTATCAGGGTCTGAGGGATTATGGTCAGTAGCTTTACATCAATCTCCTTCTTCAGGCTGATGACGAATATGATGAAGAAGTATATGGACATGATGTTGGCGGAGAGGAAATTTACCATGACCCAGACCATTTGGTAGTCGTAGACTTTGACGAGTCGGCCATTAATATCCAAGAGGCGATTGTAGAGGCTGAGCAGGTAGTCCACTCTGGAGGCCTCCACAGTCCGTCCCGCGGCCAGTTCATTCACCAGCCTCAGGAGCTCTCTGTTGACAGTCCACACATATCGGTAGACATAGACGACGGCGAAGTGAAAGTGGGAGACTCCCAAGAGCACTCCCAGCAGCACCAGGCACAAGCTGGTCACGCCCAAGAAGAGCTGCCTGTTGTAGTTTGGAGACATGCCGAGTTCCAGGAGCAACATGGAAGCCAATTCCAGAACAATCGAGAGTCCTTTGTAGAGGACAAACTTGTCGAAGCTGCACCACTCCTCCAAAGGATAATGACGGAAGTGCCTGTGGTTGAGGTCCATCTGCTCGTTCAGAATCCTTTCGATGTCGCCACTTTTCCAGTAAGCCCGAAACAGCATGAAAGATACCATCATAAGACTCAAAATGTCGTGAACTCCGTTGATCTGCTCGGCCAAAGGATTCCGTCGAAACACCTCCATTCTCTCCTGACTCTCGGCCTCGGTGTCGTTGCAAAGGATCAGGGCCACGAGTCCTGCATTCACAAGGACTCCATAGATCATTAGCCATTTGGAACGGTGCAGTTTCCGAGTCCAGCTGTCGAAGGTGAATGGAAATATTCCCAGGATCCAGGAGCCCAGCAAGGCCGCCTTCAGGGTGAGGCTGACCAACTTCTGCCGGAGGCCACTTCCGCTGGGGCGGAACATTCCGGCCCGGAGACTTTGACACAAATGTACGGAACTGCCACGGCCTAAGGACGAGTGCCAGCTGCGATAAGGATGGCTGAATATCCCTTTTGGGGTGAGGATTTTACTTGAAGGTATTAATTGTACTAGTCAGCACAGCAATAAGTATCTTATCATCTCATACAGTTTTAATTATATTCCAAAAGTTATGTAATAGCCTTAGCTATAAAATAATAAATTTTTTCAGGTTTGAAATAGAACCTCTTCTGAATCAAAAATATATCCTGTTGGCTAGTGTTCAAATAAGTTAGTAGGACAAATGAGTTCTTTGGGTTCATAATGCCAGAAACATTTTCTGCGATTAAATCGTTTAATTAATGTGATGGGCGATGATGGGACGGCAGTTGGAGTCCAGTTCAAGTTTCTGGCCTGCCATTGGGTCACTTCTGATGGCCAGGTCGTAAAAAATAATTGCCGAGCCAGGGAAAACATCCTTCAGAACAGCCTGTCAATGCAATTGAAAGCTACTTCTGTGAAAAGCATCGAGTGGGATAATACCCCAGGCATATTCCTCTTCAAATCTGGAGAGCTCTCCTCCAGCTTTTCCAACGTCGACAGGAATTTCCTCGAGAGGCTTTCCTCCCGCCTCGGACGAATTCTGCAAACTTGAGCAAATGAAATTTCATTCAATTAGTGTGTCCGATGACAGGTATGATGCCTCAATGAGCCCAGAAAAGAGTCGGAATGTGGGAGTATAATTGTTGCTGTTCAGTCAGGTATTGTAAGTCCCTGAAATCCAATCGATTTGGGACCTTTGATTAATTAGGACTAATTGGTGTTTGAGACAGGAATTATTCGGCCACACCTAATATTTTCTATAAAAGGCACACAATTATCCTTCTTTGAGTTTGTCTATTTGTGGTTTTATTTTTTCTCTGCTCTAATGGCCGAAACAAACTTGTGAAGGGCTTCAACTGGTTCCCCCGATGCGCCTGCAGTTTCTGACACTGTTGCAAAGTTAACACTTTTCCCCTGGCTTTCTCCGTTTGGCAGTTATGATTGCTGGCGAACTTTTAGCTTTTTTAGGTGTCACCTGCAAGTACCTTTCTCCACTACCACTTTTCCCCAACTTGTTTTTTCCATGTTGGTTCCTTTTTGCACCTTTTAAAGTTTCGAGCCAGGCTGTCGTTTGTGACTTCTTTTAAGCTGCTTATCTTGGGTAGTCCTTGTCCTTTCGTTCAGTCAAGTTGAGGACTTATTAATTCTGTGTTGTCCGAAAGGGTTTCAATTAAATTGTACTGAGTCTTCTGCTCCCTCTGGTTTGTAAATTCAAGCGAATTCATTCCATTATCAAACCGCAGCCCCATAACAATTGAGACCAGCTGAGCCGCATCCTCGGGGTATCCTTTGTCTGTGCTTTGGGGACATTTTCTCCACAATCCGCAATTGGAATTAGAAGGAAAAGCAGTCGACACAATTGTAGTTTGAATTTTTAATTGCTGGCCACAACAAACGGACTGAGAGAAACAGGATGCCGGAGTGCATCGCGGTGAGGATCCTTTCAGGTGAGAGGACCTCATGCGGCTCATCCAATTTGCATAGCTAAGTGACAGAGGGAGACAGAGTGCTTTGAGCGGTTTTATTCTTCTTATGTGTGGGAGAAAGTGACTTTAATCAGTCCCTATTACATCTTGTCTAAATACGAAATGGTCTTCATTGTGGTTTAAAGTCGGAGAAGCAAGGAAGCCAAGTGAAACCTCAAAACGTTTCAGGATAGCTGAAGATGCAAGGACATATTTGTGGCGGTGAGTCCTGGTTTCCCCTTCTTACACGAAAACGCAGATTGAACGCGGCACTGACTCTTCAAAGTCTCAATTTTCAACATCCAGGGATATGTCTAAATATTCCTTCATTTTCCTCCGCACTTTTACATCTCTTGGAAACGTGCGTGATTTTATTTTAAAAAGGACGCGACAGTACAGCCCTTAGGGACAAAAACCGAGCTAAGGAAAATGAAAAGCCCCCCACGTCGCGTATACGCCACGTAAGCCGCCTTGGAGGCAGTCGCCTGCAATTAGGCAACGCAACTCGCATTTTTAGCCAACTCGCATAATTAGAGGCTCCAAAGGATGACAGGATTCCGAGGGATTCTCCTGGAAAATAAGAAAAGGATGTGAAAGATAAATACCAGAGGCCGGGAAGGGTGAACCCGAAATGAGTTAATTAGACAAATTAGATTCGAAGTGGTCGGAAGAAGGGAAGTGGCCGGGCACCAGTTTAACACGATTTTAGCCACTTTCTCACACTTTCCCTCCCGAATCTTTGATTTGGTTAAACATAGACAAAGCGAATGAAAGCCCATAATGTCCTGGAAAGGATTCGTCTTTAAGGAAATTATTTTTAATGCTCCAGAAACAAATAAGAGGGCGAGGAAAATGTCGCAATATTGCCCTTTTCCGTTGGGTTATTGAAAATGTTATCCCTTATTGCTGTCGAGTCTTGTTAGGCCATTATCCTTCGAGTTACTCGCCGTCGTTGTTTTTATCCTTTGGCTCTGATGGGGCAAAGTTTAATGTTTCACTTCGAGGGGAAAAGCGGCGCCTGTGGGGGAAATCTGCTCGCAAGTCGTCGGCATCAAGTGGAAAGGCTCCCAAAGGACCGCTGCTGCTTGAGAGTTAAGTATGCAAAGCAAGGACCTCCCCTCCCAGAGTTTCTTGTGTATCCTTCTCATAATTTCAAGCAGATCAAATCTCATTTTGGATGCAATCGGTGCACCAATTTAGCACATCAAAGGAAAACAAACAGTCACGGCCACGCCCCTCTCCGAAAACGCCCACCCCGGCAAATGAAGAGCAAAAACGGCGGAAAAGTGCGAAAATATTTGCACTACAAAGTCGCAAAAAGTAAAAACAAGCCGAAAAGTGGAAAATATTTTTTCAGTTTCGAGTGTTGATTCTGCGATAAGAATGGCGGGCAGTGGGGTGGGGTGGCAACCCTGTCGGAAAAAGTGTTGAAAACCTGCGGAAAAAGCGGAGGATAAATATTTACGAAATTTTTTCGCAGATTCTGCAAATCAAATCAAACTACTGACAGAAATGCCGTGATTTATGATTCCGGAGGAGGGAAGAGGAGCTGGGAAGCTGCGGCTTTGACAAAGGATTGCGGGGAGTCCCCGCACTTGTTTACCTTTTTCTGCAGAACATGCAACCTGGCAATCCTGGCGGCAGACAATGCAATTTTCTGCCATATTTATGTCCTTCGATAAACTCTCGTAAGGTTGTGTGGAAAGTGCTGGGAAACTCTCGGAAAGTGGCTCACAAAGGAGCCGAGCCGGCGAGATGGCCAGAAGGGGGAAATTAGCTTTTCTGCAGGGAAATAAATTGCAAATTTCAAGACGGAAATTGAAAATTTATTGGCAGCAGAAAAGTAGTTATAGTCCTGCTGGCTTTCTCCGTTTCTTGAGCTCCTTCTGAGAGAGATCCTGGCAGCGAGAGAAATGAGCGACTGCAGCATTTAGGGCGATTGATGATCCTGGCTGTCAGGCTACAAAGTGACAACATTTTGCATCGCAATCGGAGCAAGAAACTTTTCTGCCGCATCCCATTTCACCGCGTCCTGCGAGGGACATTAAAAATTAGTTTTTCTGTTTACTTGGGGCTGAAATTTCGCAATATTTTCATTCCCCCCGTCGCCATTTTTCATGCTTCCTGCGAGCGCCACAAAGTATGCAACACATGCAGCTGAGAGTTGAAAGAAGCTGAAAGTTGCGCCAAAGTTTTTCCGCCCCACTTTCTCCCCGCTACCCACCTTGATTTTCTTTTTTATAATAAGTTGCTCTTAGCGCCCTCCTCCTCCCCCTGTGAGTGCGTTTTTCGCCTCTCATCATTATTTGTTGGCTCACCCTTCCCTCCAGGAGTTTCCCAGACAGATGAAGACCGTGGTCTAGGCAAAGTGTCTCAATTGGGGTCTGTGTATCCATTAGATACTCGTGTATCCCTCCGATGCGCCGAGTATTTTGCAGATAATAAAATTGGCGAGCGGCGTGCAATTTATTCGCTGTGAAAACTCGTAAATTTTCAATGAGCCCGTGATAAAAATCAGCAATGAAAACGCAGCGACAAAATAGAAAATATCCGTGCAGGGAAAGTCCTCCCCCTGTTGTTGTTGTTTTGGTGGAAAGTTTACGATTCTCCGATCCGCGGGGCAAAGTTCAAGGGGGGCAGTATATGGATTATAAATATTTATGGGCCCTACGTATGGATAATTTAACGCTTGCTGAATTTTTGTCGATGCTCCTGAATGGATGCATTGATCCTTTGGATGTAAACTACGTTTTCTAATCCGAACGAATGTTTTTCCAATTACCACAATCCCCAGAGCGCTTTCCGTGCGGAGTTTTCTCAATTTCCGGAGCAATAAATTTCCTGAAATTAATTTCAGCTTAGTACAATTTTCGAAAGATAAACAAAAGTGGCTCTCCCTTCGACACACTTCGACATTAATTTAAACACAATTAAGAGGCGACAGGAGCAGCGACTGGAGGAGACAAAAGCTTGAAAGAGACGGGGAGGGGCCGTAGACAAAGACAGAGGAGCTGGAGCATGAAATCAACTTCGAGGAGCGACTCTCCCAAAAAGATAAATAAATTAAAAGAAAATAAAATAATGGCAGTGGGAGGCAGGGAGGCGTGGAAATCGATGCGAAGGTCATTCCGGGTCGGCGATAAAAATTCCAGCAAAGTTCGGCGAGAGGAGGAGAGATTCTGAATTAATTGCGGAGAAATTTAATTTTATGACGAGAATGCAGAGTTTCGTCCTTCTCCAGCGAGACTCTTAAAGGGAAATAAAACTCCGCGCCGAATGGCAGGGCCATGAAACTGTGAAAATGAATTGCTGATGATTTTTATTGAACCTGGAATTAAAAGCGATGAAAATGTGATGGAAAGTGTGCTGGCAGCCCTCCGAATTTGTTTTCCCACCTCTGGCGGTAAACCTGCAACAAAGGGTACCCCTATTACCCCCTTCTGGCGCCTCCCATGCATAGCCATAAAAATTAACAACGAAAGCGCTCCCATGTTTAACTGCCTCGTGAATCACTGCGGGAGGGTGGGGTGGAAGTGCAGGGGGTGGAATATTTGGCTCAGATTTCTGTCCTCTTGCATTGTTCAAGGGGATCGAGGGGATAGGAGGTCAAAGGGCGTTGCATGTGTGCTCTGAAAATATTTGAACAATTAACTTTTGCTTTTTGTTCCGGCTCTGAGGGAAATTTGCGCGGTTTTTCGTTTCGGCTTGGCCTTTTTTTGGTGGAAAGTGCCAGTAGAGGGAACTGTAAATAAGTGGAATTAATTATGATTCGGAAACTGGGAAAGAGGCAGAAGGAAATGATCCATTGTGGCTTTCCTAAATGTGGAAAATACTTGTGGTATTTGTTCAGAAATACTTGAGCCCTAATTACTTGATACTTGTTCTGTGAAATCTTTGATTAATAATCCTATGAAATACCTGAGATAATCTACTGAGATTATTGGTAAATCGAAACTGTAATATTTCTTACCCATAATATCCTTAGTTAAAGCCTCCTCATCATTGTAGTTCACCTGCTCTTCCCGATTCTCTTTAATATATCCTGAAATTGTTGGTATTTTCCTCTTAATTTTCCATGCACCGCTTGGCCTTTAGCTTTCGTCCTTTGACTAACTTGCTGTCTCTTTCCACTCCTTACATCCTACTCTCTCTCACTCCTGCCCCAGTGTGTGTGTCATGTGGCGGAAAGTGTGTCTCAGTGTGGGTCTGGGCTGACATCAAGTTCATAAAAATATCTCCCATAATTGCAGCTAAGTCAGCAAATGTTGACTGTATCCTGTCTCTATTTTCTTTCTCTATCCTTATTTTTCACCCCTCTTCCCGCCACTACATGTCCAGATCCTTTTCCAGGCTTGCCGCATCCTTTCAGTTTTCTTTCAGTTGCGCTTCTTCGGTTAAATGTGAAATGAAAGGATTCAGATTCAGGGAAGCCGGATGTGGAGCTAGGAGGGCGGGAATAGTGGGATGCAGCAGGGTGTGGAAGGACATGGAGGTCCTGAAAGGCAGCACTTAGTTTCATGCTCCCACATTCAGAGTTGCTGCTCAATGCGGCGAGAATGAGAACGAAGCCGAGGAGGAGTCCTTTGGCTTCCTTTCATCTGCGAAATGTTTTCCATTCACAGCTGGGATAATGTTTGTTTAGACTCGCAGGACCCCCATTTAGGATCGATCATTAAACCCTCTAGCCCTACTGATTTTTACGAATCTCTCATCCTTAACCCATTTCCAATTAGGGACATTCAGACTGCCCTGAAATGCAAATCTAGGCGGGAGGCAATAAAAGTCACTCACAAGATGTAAACAAGGAAGCGGCAGCCCCTTCTCCGTTTCTCACATTTTCCGCCCACTTTCCTCTGCAGAGAAAACTGTCGACAGAATATAAAAAACCCTGTTGGATTTTTATCAAGCTCCATCAAAGTGGGCGGAAGAAGAGATACGAGAGATGGGGCGTGGCTGATTGCAGTCACTTCCGCAGGAGAGGTCAGAGGGGAGCCAGAGGAAAAGGATTTAAATATCTCCTTCTGCATTTCCCTTTTTCTACTTTGTTGCATTTCCCTTCCCTCTTCGGAATGAAAAACTTTCTTTGTTTTTGCAACAAATTGCGGCAGCTTTACATTTTCCTTTGCATTCTCCTCTCTGCCCCATTTGGAAACTTGAAAATGCCTTTCCAGAACTGGTCCTGCAACTTTCAGATACTTTCACTTCCTCCATTGAAACACCCAATATGACGAGGTAATCGACAGCTCCATTTCCCATTTCCCGATTTCCATCTCCAATGGAGCGAGGCATTTGATTCGTTAACTTTGTTTACATCTTGGGGGGGTTTTCATTTGGTTTCCATGTTAAATGCCTCATTAGGCAGGAGGGCAACTCCATTGTCCTGTCATTTGGTGGCATAGTTCTTAAACTCCCATCACTCACACAAACATTAACTTAAAGCTCGAAATTCCCACTCTAATAATTGCATTTTCAATCCAAAATATATTTTATTTTCAGACAAAGTTTCGAACTATTCCTTAAATGTATTCTCTATTAACTGCGGATGCTGTCCTTGCACTTCCTGTTTCTCTTGTTCCTGCTATCGGCGCATCCGCTTCGGCTTAGTTCCCCTTCGGTTTCCGCTTACCTCGGAAAGTGTTTATCATTAGTCCACATGACTTGCCATCCTCCAGTCCTTTGGGAACTCCCTCCTCCTCCTACATATCCTTCCAAATCCTCTCCATTTGCGTAGTCATATAATATTAATTAGAAGCCGTTTCGCACCTCAGCTGAAGACAACTGAGACTCGGGTGGGAACTCCATTAGACAGGCCAGGTGAGAAGTGCCAGGACACCATTTCAAATTACTCATACGCCACCGTGCCCATTAATTTCGTTAGCGGATCCCATTGCAACTGCTGCTCCACTTAAGAACATTCGATTCCATTCCGAACTCTTCTCCGAGTGGGTTTATTTATTTGGCTTTGGCAGCATTGGCCAATTCCAGGCATTAAGTTGATTTATGCTTCCAGTCGAGTTTAAAAGAGGGAGAAAAGTTAGGATTCTTAAGAAGGAAAATCTCGAGTCACTAGATCGCCAAAGGTGAAGGAGACATGCAGCGGAGGGCCAAGGAACTCTGAGGAAATCAGAAGGAAAGTGGCAAACGAAAGTGCAATTTACAATGAAAATCAGGCAGAGTTATTACCTTCTTCTACCCTCTCCACTCTCCATTCACTCTAAGAGCCCAGCAGTCGTCCATTGAAAAGTTTTCAACTCGTTCTGAAATGGCATTTAATTAACATTCAGCCGCAAGTTGGATCCTCGTTGGAGGGGTGGAGTCAGAAGACCCTATATACTATAATTTTATTGCAACAGTTGGCCATCTGGCCTTTCACTTCGCCCCTTTCTCCGCCACTTTCCCCTCCCTGCCTCTGCGAATTGAAACTTTTATTTCTTCATTATGGCAGCTCAGTTCGATTCTGGTCATCATCCTCAGTCGAGGTGAAACCATGGAATATCCTTCCTGCTCCTCGCCGCTCGACATTTCGGTTTACATATCCTTGTGGGGCTTCGCTGAATTTCCTCCATTTCTGGTGACATGTTCGGCGTTATTTTGTGTTCTTTTTTAATTGAACGGAGAGGAGAGGAGAGGAGAGGAGAGGAGACTTTAACGAATTTATCGACAGCAGGATGCAGGATGGCATCTCCCACACAGACACAGAGTCCTGGCGTGTAACATATTTTATGCATGCCTCAATGGGCGCTCACTGAGCAATGTGGGGGAGTCGGCGGGAGAGAGTGGAGAAAGCGAGAAAAGGAGCAGCGGAGAAGGACACTGAATAGCAGATGTCTCTATCGCTTATTCAGGGAATGTTGTGTCGAGAATCGCGACAAGTGGCTCCTGCGGGAGACGGAGAAGTTGGAGCTTGTGCGGAGAAGAGGATTATCCACATGCAAATTCGAGTGGGTTGCCATCTTGCCAGCTCTCCATTGTGGGATCCTGCTCGCAGGATATTAACCACCTGGAACATAAACAGCAA
This sequence comes from Drosophila ananassae, assembly GCF_017639315.1. Classification (NCBI taxonomy): domain Eukaryota; kingdom Metazoa; phylum Arthropoda; class Insecta; order Diptera; family Drosophilidae; genus Drosophila; species Drosophila ananassae. Next base: position 12,843,566 of record NC_057930.1, read on the forward strand.
CAATGGCCCCGTAATCCCCGCCATCCATAAATCATGCAACACCTTCGACCTGCTTTTGAGTTGAACTACTGTCGCACAATTGAGACGGGAAAACGTGACTCTCTGGCAGTTGCAACTTGACTTTCCCCTCTGGCCTCCAGTTGACCTCCCTGCTCCTGCCTCCTGCCACTCTTGCCACTCCCCACCCCTGCCAGCAGGATCTTCTAACTGAAAGCTGAGATATTCATGTTCTCCGCAGCATTAGCATCTCAAACAGGGCGAAACATTCAAATTGATGTGACCCCAAGACGACGGGGGAACAAAGCGCGCAGGACGAAGGCTTGAGGATGAAGGATAAAGGATAAAGGGTGGAGGATGGGGGTCAGAGGAATTTCAACGTTCATCTCCATTTGAGCAAAGAGGCCACCTCAAGTAGTGATGCATTTGGGCCAGGGAGGCGGAAAAGTCGGTGAAAATTCCTATTTTGCTGGCACGGTCGCGGGCATGCGTGGGCGAAGGAGGCGAAGGAATTTTCCACTTTTCCGAGTGTTTCCATTTGCATTTGTGGGCCAACGGAATTCCAAAATGTAGACCAAGTGGAAAAATAAATTCTAGAGGGGGACTGCGAGCAGCAATGCTTTCATTTCATTTCAATGCGGTTTCCATTCGGCTCTCTCATGTGAAAGTTCAAGGCCAGAAGGCGACCTTGACCGCTTTGAGTGCGAAGGGAAGGCATTCCTCACATTTTTGTGTCCGAACTTGTCTCGGACTGTGAACTCATTAGAAATTCTGAAAGCGAAACTAAAAACATTTTCCCAGTCGACGGTTAGAAGCGATTAAGTCGGACGAGAGTGGACAACGCTGCGTATGAGCAATGGATGCTGGATCTGTAATGAAGTTGGATGGAAACCTTCGGAGAGGAATGTCAGGGACATCCCCTAATTAAATTTAAATTTAAAGCAAGGGACATGTAGTTATCCTGAAGCATCCAAAGCAGGCTTCAAAATCCAAATCCCTTGGGGAATATCAAAATTTCATCGGAAACGCTTTCAGGCAGTTGGCTGGCGGAGAATGGCTGGAAAATGCTTTGTTTGTTGCCTCATTGCAACGTTGCAATAGCGTGGAAAAATGTTCTCCAATCAACTGAACTCGGCTGCACAGCCACGCCCCTCTTCCACCCCTACTCTACCTCCCCCACCCTCAGCCTCCCGCCCATCGCTTTTGGGTCCAAAATGCGGGCAATAATGAAAGTGCTGACAATGTGAACCCAACCGGAGGCTCAAATTGCAGCTGCACCTTGTTTTCCCACCCTGCGACCCCTATTCATCCCCTCTGACTCCCCCCATGGGCACCGCAACTCGCTGCTTCAGCTGCACCACAGCACAGGACGATGGATGAAGGACGAAGGACCACAACCAGAATCAGAATCGGGAGCAAATGAGGAGCGGGCGGGCAACGAGGGTCTGGCTCTGCGTGTGCGGAATTTTAAACGGCTGCCAGGTCCAGGAGGAGCTTCAATCTATCACAAAAAGGGGGTCACCCCGATCATGGGCGGAGCGAAGGACAACAAAGGGGGTGGAAGAACTCCTCCGCTGAACTCTGACTTGCATCGCTGCTCATTAATTTGTTGCAATTTTCATGAAATCGAAACAAAAACAAATAAATTTAGTGGGCGTGGCAGGCAGGATCTGCTGGAAACTTGAATTGAAAGTCAATACTTTGTGGCGAGGACTTTAAACGAATTAAATGATTGTCACTCGGTTGTGGGCCAAGTTCGTAATTGGTTTAAAGTGTAGACCAGAAATGGGGGAAGGGATCCTCCAGCAAGGACGAGGCAACCACAAGCCGATGACCCAGAAATCCATCCACCACCCATCCTTGTATCCTTTTTCCTGTTTTCCTTTTCCATCCCCGAATCGAAGTCACAACAGAACGAGAAATCAATAAAAATGGAGTGGAGATGGGGAGAGTCCAACAAGATAGGCTGCTTCTTGAGGTCCTTTGCCAACAAATGTTGCCAGACATTCGCAACTTGTTGCCGGCAACATTCTCTTTTTTCAGGATTGTCTCTCAGATAATTCTGAAAAGCTTTCGCTCTTCTTTGGCATTTCCCGCACTCCGCTGCCATAATTTCGAGGACCAACAACTTTGGGGGAGGTCAGTAGTCCTGAGTCCTTAGTCCGTGGACAGTCCTTGGTCCGTGGCCGAATTCCTTATTATTCATGTCAACGACTCGCCCATAAAAAGGCGGAGGGCAGTATGAGTCTTCCCATCCCAAAATTTAAATATATTTTCCTGCGAGTTTGAGAATCTTTTGAACTTGTTTGCCTTTGCAGGAACAGCAAACAAAAGTCTCAATTTAAATATCAATTAGAAGCGCTTATCGGGAGGGAATGCGCTCAAGGATAGCAGAGAATATCCTGCCATCAATCACTGTTCGAATTGCAATTAAATATGTGTGCGAGGCAGATGCTCAGTGGCATCCTGATTCATGGCCAGAGATCTCTTGTTCGTCCAACCAGCCGGGGAGCGAGATTCCCTTTAAAGATTGAACAGTTCTGTCTCGGACTGGAAAAACTTTTAATTGATTTGTGTGGCAGGGAAAGTTTCCTGTTCTCCCATTTCCACTGTCCCCCGAATATTGTAGAACACTTCTGTTAATTTGTTTGCCCCGGGATGCGGAGCCTCGACTCTGGCGATGAATCAACAGATAAACAGAAGGGAAAACTGCGTATTTTCGAATTTATTTCCCGGGAAACCCAATCGGAAAAGTCGAATGAAAACACTAAAATGGAGAACCGCGGGGAAAACTGCGCATCAAACAAACCTTTGTGGCTCCAGAAATCCAATTGAAATATCTAAATACGAGGAAGAAAGAATTCAGGAATAGTTTTTCAACAAGGATTCGATTTATTGGCAAACTTTCCAACAGAAACCATATATTGTGGAACGCCGGTTGGTTTGGGCCTTAACTTTGATAACTTTTTAACTGTTTCCAGATTCCTGAACGATGTAAATTAATTTGTTAATTTTATTTAATATTTTCCCCTCCCTCGGTTTGGAAAAAGTTATGCCGCAAATTAGTTGCTTTCGTTTTGAATTTTAGCCAACAAAGTTTTCCCTCCTTCCCCAAGTTCCCCCAACTTATAGTGTAAATAAATATTTTCCGTTTTCTGAAACAATACTTACAGCAAAGTGGTAGAGAGATGAAAAGGACCTTAAGCTGGGAATGAAGTTTATTTTTAGTTAGAGTGTTTATATTTGAGTTGTCTCTGGGCTAGATGTATTCAATTTGCTTTTTATTTCTCAGAAGTATTTCCTCTGAGCGGCTTAGGGCTCGGGCTCAGATATTTTTGATTCGGGTCACTTGTCATGATTTGTAACCGCTCTTTCCTCACTTCCCAGACAGGACAAGGGACAAAGGAAGATGACTGTGAGACAAGGACACTAAGAGACTGCAACTAAGCTGCGAGAAAATAAAGAAAAGTTCGCGATAAATGAAAACAAAGTAGGCAGTGAGTTCTCCCCCGCCAGCCAGTTATTATTTTCACTTTTAAATGCACTCCCCCCTTCGAACTGAGGTCGTGTCACAGTTTTTCCGACAACGGATTGGAGGGATTTCCCCCGAAAACGAATAAGAGTTTCCACTCTTGTTAATTATGAAATGCAAGCAGAGTGAATGGCAGGGGCTTGGGGAGGGCAGGAGCTGGCCATTGTTTGCAAGGACGAGTCATCCCTGCCCCTCCCTGTTTTCTCGGCCGGCTTCCATTTCGGCCACAAATCTGTCGAGGAAAACTTTCGTGGCTTTCCCGGCGATTTCCTCCTCGCTTTGACACATCGAGCATCGGAAGGGGGCGGGGCAGCTGTCAATCCCCTGACTTTGTGTCTCCTGTCTCCCGAGGAGGGACAGGAGAGAAAGGAGCAGGGAGGAAGGGAGAGGAGTCGAGAATGGAACCCATTTAAGACCTCAGACGGAGGAGCACCCATCGTAATTGCTTTTGTATGCTGAGTGGTTGGCTTACAGCGATGTCGATGGGAGGGAGACAAGGGAACTAAGCTGGGGAGAAAGCAGGGGAAAGTGGAGAAAGGTGCGGAGAGGGGTGGGAGACTCCTCCTGTTCCTTTGAGTTGCTTTCAGCCACCGAATAATTTGAAAGCAAAAAGAAAGCCACAGAAGGGAAGCGAGAATTTCCGCCAAGCGGCAAAGGAAGGTAACACACACATTGAAATAAAAATTTAAAAAAGAAAAGTCCCCACCACGCCCACCACCCCCAGGAGAGAGAGAGAGCATCCGCTCCGGGTGACAGAGAGGGAGATAGCCGGAAAAAGTTGAATTAAATTATGAGTCTGCGGCGAAATAAATTTTAAAGAATGAAAATTTAAATAATGCGCAACGCATTCACCTCAAACCCCAAAGTGTGTGCTCTACAGAGAGAGAATAAGTCACAGTAACTGGAAGTGTAATCTGTTCTATAGAGCTTGGAAGTAGTTGGAATCTGATCCTTTTCTCGCAGTGCTCTTGTGTGTGGAACAGTATTCAAAAATTGCCGCTCTTTTCAACAGAAATTGTTGCCATTTACACGATACTTGGCCAGGAAGCTGTCCCTTTCCCCCACAATGTGCCGTCTCACTCCCTTTCTCTAGGTAATTTCTCTTTTCTGTAAATGTGAATAGAACGGAGAATGCCGAATGTCTCTTTGGGCAAACTTTGCTCATCAGTCCGTATAATTTCGCGGTGCAAGTTTCAAATTTGTCAGTTGGCCAAGAGTTATGGGGCTGCCATCACCTTTCCCCTGCTTCTCCTCCTACGACTCCCAAGGACTCCCAATCGAGGCTGGGAAACTGCCTCTGGCCGAAACAATCTGCTCAGGTATCCCGAGGAGGGAACTCATAAGGAGTCACAAGTTTTTATCAGACTTGATGTCTTAAGTTCCACTCCCATTTGAATTTACTCTCCTTGGACTGAAAATTTCTAAATTAACTCGAGGAGCGGAAAGGATAATGACCCAAGGTCAGGTGCAGACCCCAATTTGGCAGCGGATATTGCAGTTTCATGCACAGTTAGGTCTAATGAATTCAATTTTGAAACTAGTTCGCTCTACTTGGGGTATTCTCGTATACAAATCGTTCAAGACATACCTTCGTTAAGACATTTTTGGCAAAGTTATAAGCCTGGCACTTCAAAGAATTTTCGACATATATTTTGCGAAATATATATAAAATATATTGATGCAAAATGTTAATGCAAGATGCAGAATTTCTCTACAAATCGTTTAAGGCCAAAAATTTTCAAAGGGGATCCCCTGGAAATTTTCACGAAAAATCTAAAAAATATATTGTTCTGAGATTTTTATACAGAATGGTGAAGAATCTATCCGCAATTCGTTTAAGGTATTCCGCTCGAGAATCGGGGTGAAAATTGGCCAAGATATAGGAAGATTTACGCAAAATCTTTAAAATATTTTGATGCATGCATTTGCTTAATTTCCTTCTGATTCCCGTTCTCTAACTAATATTCCCAAATCCCCGAATTGATTCCAAATTAGCTTTGACATCCCTCGCTTCCTGTCCAACCCATAACTTTAGTAATTTTGCTTTCTGTGGCATTACAGTCCTTCCATTCTCATATTCATTTTGTGTTTACTTTTTTTCTCAAATAGTCCCCCATTTGCCAGCCTCCTTCAGCCTACTTTCCTTTGCCAAAAATTTCCTGCATATCCTTACTAGCTCGTCCCTGTTCACTTGGTAAATTATTTTGGCCAAAAGCCAACAAACCGAATTTGGAATTCAGAAACGAATTAAATTGGCAAGCTCGGCCATCCTTTTCATCCCCGTCTGAAGGGCATTCTCAGCATTTGGGCCTCTTTTAATTTCGTTGAAATGTCGCGTGCATCTCAATTCTCCCAGACCTTCTCTCCTGCCGTCCCTCGATGAAGAATTGCCCAAATAAAGTCGGCTTAGTCTGGTTGGAGAAAGGCCTTTCTCTTTGGGCGAAAAGGAGCGTGAAGAGGAGGGGCTGGCATCTCTCGGGTCCCTCCCAAAAAGTGCAGTTTTGGCTTCACTTCTTCTATTTCTTTTTGGGCCAATAATGTACGTGAGGAGAGAATTTTGGGAAAGCCAAACAGGACACCTCTTCCTCTTTTCCCTCTTATCCTTTTTCCCCTCACGCATGACACATTGGCAGTGGGATTGGGAAGCAAGCATGCAAAATACAAAATATTCACTTGTGCCCTCTTATTCGCTCCTTTCCCCACGACTCTGCCACTTCTGTTTGTTGACATTTCACATCTCTTTTGTTCTCTCATCGAAGGACAATCAGGTCCTGCAGGGATGGGAAATGTATGGCATTGGGTCACGTTCGAAAACAGCGGCGAAGATGCTGGCTATGAATTGGAAAATGATGAAGCTGAGCAGTCCTTGGAATCCTTCAAAATGTGCTCTTTAGAAGGAGCAGCTCCTAAAGAAATTATTCAAATCTTAAACAGCATGAAAGTAGTTAAGTGATGGTGTTCTGTAACCAGGCCAATTTCATTTTATTTATTTATTTTATCCTTTTATGTGACTATAAATATCGCAACGAATTTTTGTAGGACCATCACATACTTCAGCATGGGTCTCGAGAAAATAAATAATTAAAAGGAAATAGATCCAGATTAGTTCCATTTTACAATTTCCTTCGTTGTTTTAAAGAAAACTGCTCTAAATTCTGTGCAATTACATTCATTTATAAGCTAAGAAACGTAATTATGTCCAAATAAAATTTTACACTAATCAGAGCGTCTAGAATAATCCAGTTTCCAATAAAATGATCCAATAAAATGAGCCAGGGCTTGCGACAAAGAAATTTAAGGCGTTGAGATTCTTGTCAGAACAGCCCCAGACCAAGAATCCAGATCCAGATTCGCCTTCTCCTCCCAGATTCTAGCCAATGTCCTCATCGAATTGGGGAAATTAAAGCTGCCGTTATCTGATTGTCACACTGTCATGGCCCCACTGGTCGCTGCCACGCCCCCGTCCACGCCAACCGCCCACATTGTTTGCCCATTTAATTTGTTGATTAAATAGCTCAGTCGCGGATATCGGCAATTTATCATGAGGTGTGGTGGGTCGGTGAGGGGGTGGATGTGGCCAGGGGACAGTAAACATTTCCCATTTGGCGGTCGGTGCAGGAGTTCTAAATTATTTACCTTTGGCCGCAAATGAAATTTGCAAGTAGTCCTGCTTTGAAAGTAGTCCTGCACAATCCCCCTTTCCTATTCTGGGAATTAAATTCTTGTCGACTTCCATTCCATTTAACTTCTGGCTTCTCCCAATTACAAATTCATAGACACAAAAGTTGATTGCTCCACAGACAGGACTCTCGTCCTGGCCACCTTTTCGCACCTTTTCGCACCTGGTCCACCCACTCCCCCTTGGGGTGGCCATGAATAATTCTGGCCGTCCGCTGACAAATTGTTTGGCTCGTTAAATTCCGGCCACAAAACTCCCAGCGAATTATGCAAATTTCAATGAAACAGACAGGACGACGATCCCGCAGATCCTGGGAGTCTTCTCTCCACTCACAGTAGCCGCTTCTCCAGCAGTTGTGAGCAGAAGTCCTGCAAGGAAAACAAAGGCAGACAGACATTAATTCTGTTTGAATTGTATCCTTGGCGCCTGCTATCCCCGCCCTGGCCCACATAAATAATTTTTAATGATGTGAAAATGTTTTCGCCAGCACTTTCCTATAATTAATGTTGGCTTGAGGAGCCTGCAGAGCTGCAGGTTAAAGGAACACTGAAGGTGGGGGGAAGTCAAGTGGGAGATGATGAAAGGCCTCAAGAAGAGCCACAAAAGAAACTCACGTGGAAGGGGAAGCCAAAAGGTGAGGCAGGACATGTGTTTTGAACTTTGGCCGGAAATGAAATCAGCAACAGGCCTTCCAGGTTTCCCATTCCAATTTATATTTTTCTGGTGGTTTGTGTTTTTCGATTCCTTGACACCAATTCAATCGGAGACCCCACATCGATATTTCCTCCTTGACAGACTTTTCGTCAACTCCAGAACTCCATCCCTGAAACTCGGTTGACAGTTTCCCATTTTCCTTGAAAGTGCAATTTTTATTTAGAAATAATTTCCGTTGCATTTCTTACGAGGAGGATTCTTTGTCAATAAGTACGAGTAATGGGAATTCGCTTGCACCCAGGGCCCTTTGTCCGCGAAGCGAGTTTAATGCAATTGAAATGGCAATTTCCAGAGAGGACAAAGGATCGTTGCTTTTAGGACCTTGAACTTGAGTGGAACCACTGTACCTATTGACCTGAATCAAGTATTCCCGGAGCAGCCATAACTTCCCGACTGGACACTAGTTGGAGTCTCTCCAGGTCCCAATCCACATCCATTTCCACAGCCTCGGCCCCCGCATTTGACATCCCCCAAAAGAAAAACGGACCGCATTGCAGTTCGTGTCCGAGGTCCGTTTTTATGGCATCTGGAAAAGGCTGCTGGGGGAGGAACGCGGGATTGGGGATGCAGGAGGAGTGGAAAAGTGGCGGTGATGGCACCTGCACATAGGTAAATTTGTCCAGCAGCGAACTAAATTCCAAGCGGAAGTGACACTCTAATTGAGAGCAACGAGCCAACCGGGAGATGGGGTGTTTGGGGGATGTCAGTGGCAAGGAGCAGGAGCAGGGAGCAGGGGAAGAGGAGGGGAAAGGAGGGAGGGGAAAGGATATGTCCACTTGATGCGGGCACTGGGAGCAGCACTAAAAAAGTAAGCTCGTTAATTGCTAAGTGCAAAACCATAAAACGGTTGGAAAGGAAAAAAAGGAGCCCGGGAGGTGGCAGAATGGATGGCAAACGTAAGGATGGGTTGCGGGTAAGCCAGTATACGAAAAGGATACGATACAGGACGAATTATAAAGCGGGTTTGAGAGGAACCATACGAAGAAGCCGTCAGATGCGGGGGACAATTAAAGGGAAACTTAAATACAAGAAACCGCATGTGATTCAGGACTGTCCAGGACACGAATCTAATAAGATAACAATCCATCCACGTGCCTCTCTTCCATTACTGAATATCAACCATAATCCCATCAATGGATATCCCTTTCCATCCGAACTCACCTCATTTGCATAGCCAAAGGTCTCGACAGAGGAAATGTTTGCCATTCCCTTAGACTTCGGAGGCGGAGGACTCACCTTGGCGGGATTCCTGTTCCCCAAATCAGTGGCCAAATTCTCCTTGGCCTGTCATCGGGTCTTGGGTCCAGGGATCCTCCACGAGACACAAAACAAGCTGAAATGCGTTGCATATTTATGAATAATTCAACGGGAACTCTTCCTCCTGCCTGTCCTATTTGTTTTCCACAAATTGTCAAAATGCGGCGGGGAGGACTTCGGCACCACGTGTAAGCCACCAACTTTTCCCGCCAAATGCCAGAAAGTTTGTCCAAAATTGGCCATTGGAATTTATTCGAGTGGCTGGGGCAGAGGGAAGAGAAGTCCAGGACGCTAGGCATCATCATGCAAATCACTCATTTTCTTCTATTTTTTCCGATTTTTCCGCCTTAAAGCTCTCCCTGTGGTCAGTTGGAAACTTCTCCCGGCGACAGCTGAAAAAATGGCTGCCATTTCATAATTATCGTGGGAGGTTGGCCAAGGTCCTTGGGGAAATCGAAAATGAGCATGAGAAGGTCCTTCTAGCAGCTCAGCTGTGACATTTTTATTAAATTTCCGCATCCCCGCCCCAGCTTCCCAGCGGGAAGTGGGTGCTCCCTGCACTTTAATTAAAGAAATAATCAAGGCAACTCGGTCCTAGTAATATATCAAAATTTCATTTTTCTCCGATTGAACTTTTGGGAGTGACGAGTGCGGGGGAGGGGCGAGGTAGTGATTAATGAATGGGAGAAAGTGGCCGAAAGGTTGCTACAATATTAGTAGAGAAAGTCAGGGGAGAGCAGGGAAACTTGGTGAAAATATAAGCTCACAATCATTAGGAAACATTCCCAGATCCTGCCATTGAATTTTTCAGGTCCACTCCCGCCGAGTTCCTTAAATATTTTACACATTTCGTCCTTCCCCCTGAAAGTTCTTCCTGCCACACATTACCAAATGGAATTTCTTGTTTTCCCCGATTTTATGATTTGTCTTTCAGAAGTTTATGACGCATCTTGAGATTTCACTGCGGTTTCAGAGTTTATTTACAATTTATGGCGGAACGTAAAGGAAAATCCTGTCTCAAGGCTGGCAGAGTCAGGTTACTCAGGACTCTGGTATAAAATATGAAATAGGGATAAGCTGACTGGGGAGAGGAAAATCGTAGCTCAGGGCCAAATCACTTTCATATTTTAACTTTGCCATTAGAGGGTCCATCGGCTAAAGTCAAACTCCTTGAAAAATATCCTTTCTAATGAAAACTCTGGACAACAAGGCCAAAGAAAAACAAGATGCAAGTCCGGCAGAAGAAGGAAAATTAATTAACAATTGCGACCATCAGAGTGCAATGAAAATGGTGGAAAAACAGATGGCAGATCCGTCTCCCAGTGGCAATAAGGAAAACAGCGTACAGTGCCCCACAATAAACATCCAACAGCAATCAATGGGCACTTTATTGGCCACAAAAATGTTTTTCCTTTGGCCCATTCGGGCGGAGGAAATTGAGAAAAAGGATAGAAATCCCGTTGGCTTTATTTATGATTTTTTAATGGCCATCAACTAACTGGGGGCGTGGCTAATGGGGCGTGGTCCTGTCCAGCAGATTTCGTTGGCCGCTCTTGACGCAATTACTGAATCTCGGAAATTTAATTGCTGCTGCAGTCAGGCGAAGAGGATCCGGAAAGTGGAAGGATACGCGGCAAGGGAGGAAGGGGATTGAAACTGCGGCTGTTTACCAGTTGATTATCGTCCTTGTTGGCTGTCTCCTGCTCGGCAGAGTGTCCTGCTCCTGTTTGCGACGTGGATGCCTCGCGGTTGTATCCTGTCCCGTCCTATATGCTTCTGGCAAGTGACTGGTGGCTATTGTCTTCTCTAAAAGGATATGTTTGCTCATCTTAAAGTTATAGTTACAAATAAATTGTAGCAGTAGGGGATAGTTATTAGGATCAGATATTTGTCATCACATACTGGTGCCTGTTGCCAGAAGGCTGTCCCAGTTGCACCTTTCCGGATGATTCCCATTTGAATGCAAACCAGCATGACATTTCGAACATCAGCCTCATGCGGAAACCACCACCATATTTCTCCTGCTGTTTGCCAATTTTGGCCAGAAGCCTCAAATATGCAGCTGGCCAAATGCAATGCCCAGCCGCCCTCGGCTAATTCCCTCTGCCGTGATTTGCAAACACTTTAAATATGCCGGACCTGGATGCTCCCCAACTGCACGAATTCCAGGTCAGGCCGCCCCTTCCGACCCATGCGGTTTGTCGGCAAATTAATGCCTGGCAGCCAAGGATTAAGGACTCTCCAGCAAGAAGCCCAAGCAGGGCCCTCCCATTCATAACTATTTTAATATTTGCATTTCCCCAACGATTGGTAGGAAAGTGCGAGGCCAGGCCTCCTCTGCCCCCACAAAGTGAATTTGGGATTTCAATAATTTATTCATATGTGAGATGCAGGACGAAATCCTTCCTCCGGATAGTTCCACAGAAAGGCGGAGAAAGAGAGTTGGGGTAGCTCCGCTGCCTTTTCATTAACAATACACGATTGAGGAGGGAAATCGGTCAGTGGGCACGCCCCCAATTGGTGCAGGAGGCGCAATATCCTTCCGCTTTCCAGGCTGGTCAATTGAACCGGAAGTGCAGCTTCGGTTTCCGAGGCGGGTGATGCGGGGAGCAATTGCGGTTGAGCGGCGATTAAAGCGCCTCACATGCAATCGGGTGTTAATCCCGGACTCATAATCGGATATAATTAAATGGATGTGTCAGTCTATTAGGCCGTAAGAATTTTCCCGTTCGATTGCCTTGGCCCGAAATGCAAATGTTGGCCAACTTTCTCCGCTCCTCGAACAGTATCCATCCCATTTCCCTTTCGCTCTCGAGAATCTCGGCCCGCAAGCAGGTCAAGTGAAATGCTCTACAAACTTTTCCCTGCATCCACAGCCTGCCATTTCCCACTCCTAGATTTTCCCACAGCTTTTCTTTCGTTTTCCCACAAATCGAGAGAAAGTGGAAGCTGCGACCCGATTCCTTGGCTTCTCCTACTTGGACACGTTCTGATGCAGATGTACGTTGTGTTGTGTTTCAGTGGGCATCTGGCTACAAAGGGGAGTGTGTCACGCCCTCTGGACCACCAGTCACTCAAATTTATGCAGAACATACCAGCATGGCCGTTAAATTTTTTGACAAATGCTGCCAATTAAATGGAACTCGGTTGACAGGAAACGGATTTCCCCGGAAACAGAGGGCTCATATATCGATTCCGATTGGGGTTTGGATTCGGACTGTGGCTTGCGTTGGTCTGTCATGGGGATTTGGCCTTAAATGCTACTCATTTATTTTAACACCCAGCGAGAGTCGAAAGCCCAAAGCTGAAATATAATCCAAGTACACTGAAGAGAAAGATAGGGACTTTGAAAACAAACTCTAAGAGGAATAAATGTGAGGCGATTGGCAATATTCCAAGTTGAATTTTAGGAGGTGTTAAGTCATCATAAATGCTTAGATGTCTAATGTAAATCTCCTTTATTTTCTCTCTGTGTATAGTAGGTGTTCCGCTGGATATTTTTCTACTTTGAGCTGCCGCCTGTGGCGTAAATATCTGATTAGGCTCCTGCCCACGAAACTCCTCCTCCTGCTCCTTACCAATTTTTCCTTGGCTAGGAAACTGAACAAAAGGCACAATGAAAATGGTGAAAATAATCTTGGGCAGCATCTGGTGGAAAGTGGAAGGAGGGGCAGCCAGGAGCCAGGACGACCGCCCTTTTTACGATTGAGGACAAGGTTAAGCATTCGGCAGTAAAATGGCAACTTATTGTTTGGAATTGCTGGGAAAACAAGGGAAAGGTGGCGAGTCCTTTTTGCTTGAGGTTTTCCTCTGGGAAATTCAATTGAGAAGGGGAAAGAGTCCAAGCCGCTGTTGTCAGGAAATATTGAAAATGTTTGACCAATCAAATATATTATCCCGACTACAACCTGGACAATTAGTTACCTTATTGATATCTGTGGCTAGCCTTTGGTGCCTTCTGTTTCCAACGCACTTGACCATTATTTTCTCCACTCAGTAACCAATCCACTTGACCTGCTCCTGTTTTCAACATCATGAACTTCTGTGGTTCCTGTGGTCTACCTGCCAACTTGTCTTCTTATCATGGCAAGTTTCCAGTAATTGTCCTTGTCTGCAGCAGCTATCCTTTGTCCTGGGCTTGTGCTCATTTGTGCGGTTTTCTAATAACGGATGAAAATAATTTGTTCATTTTCAAGGCGGCTGCAACATCACATGGAAATATTTAATTTGGTTAAATGAAGAGGTTTAATATCCGAAATTAATATAAAGCTCAGCTGAGCAAACATCGGGGAGGCTTATTTGGGCAACCACTCAGTTGCCTCGATCGATTTAAATTCGTTTTTTGAGTTTTGTTTCCGATTTTTCCTGAATCATTTAAATCGCATTATTTGCAATCTGTTTGAACAGCAAAGGAGAAGCTCAAATGTTTCCGAAAGAGTGCACAAATTTTATCCTCTTGTGCCCAACAAAGCATCAGTTTGCCGAATATATATAGCTACATTTTTGTTCTGTTTGTCCATCCCTCTCGGCCCCAATCAGCCATAAATAACATAATCCACATAAATATATATGTATTGAAATGTATGGATGATTTTTTCCATTTTTTTATTTTTGTTTGTATATTTTGGGAATTTCAACAATTGCAGCTTTGAATGTTTCAGTTGGCAGTTTCCATTTCCATTTTCCGCTTTCCAATTCGATTATCCGGGAATTTGTTGCTTTTTTTTTGTGTGATCCTGTTCCTGTCCGGCAAAGTTCTCCGGAATTTCCTGCTCTGCTTTCGAAACATTTAAATGTGAATTCATTGAGGTGCCATAAATAAACTTGGCACATAAATCATTTTAGCGGCAACTTAAGGACTCAAAATGGTATTTTCGCCAGCAATCTTCAGTTTCTCAGTTTCACACGCAAGCTGGAAATAAGGAACCAGAAATGGAAAGTTTTAAGATGATGTAGTACCCTAATACTCTGTAAATTAAATTTTTAAAAATTTAAATTTAAAAAATAAATTTTAAGAAGTACTGACTTTATAGTAATTTAATTGTATGAGTAGAAAATCTAACTTCCTTATAGATTCATCCGAAAATCTCTAAAATTTTATGATAGTCTATATAACATATTTACCTTTTATACTCTCCTTAAACACAAGTTATCAAGCATATCCTTCGAATCAAGTGTATATAAATTTTCCTGAGGCTAAGGACACCTTGGGGAGAGATTCAAGACGATTGCCGAGACGGGTTAGAGACCAAGTCTAATTGGCCAAAAACAATAAAGCTCAACTCCTTTAAAATGAAATGCAGAAAAAAATGGAAACTTTCGACTCCTTAGCCTCTATCTCTCTCTATTTTCAATACCTTTCTCTTTCAGTAGTTGTCTCCTTTGCTCCTGAAGTTTTTGGCTAAATGTTTGCCAGTCCATTTATAAATCCGTGCAGCGTTTGCTGCTGTTCTATGTGCCTTAGGGATTTTCTCCGGACAGGACAAGGCAAATATTGAAACTATAAAGCGTTCGCTTTTCACTCGCCCCCATCTCTATGCCCATCCTATGCCCCATGCTCCTTCTGGGTATACCCCACAATGTGTGTTGAGTAAATCCTGGTATAATCCTAAAAAAGTTTTTGCTGGTGAGTGGGTTAAAAGTGAGAAGAGCAAACTGCGAGTACGAGTACATGGAACGTAAGCGGCTTATGCCATTAGTTCGAAATCGCTATTTCGACCCGGAACAGACCACCTGCATACCATCAAAATACACATAGATATCTATAGGTGTGTATATGTATACCTATATCCCTATATCCTACTATCTATCGGCGCAGAAGTGGGAAAACTTTCCCATTGGCAGATGCCAACTCAGGCGGAAAACTTTTAAAGACTCTCTTCCAAAAGCAGTGGCAGTGGCAGTGGCTACTAATTGGTAGAAGTTCGACGTTCAAAATCAAAAGTTATATGGCGCAGATAATTGGGAACAGGAAACGCGAAAACTTCGCGAAAAGGATATTTTTGTTTCTGGAAATAGATTAAGTTGTAGGATCCTAGATCATGAAATTCATAGGAAACATTTTAATGATTTTCTTTTTAACTTAAACTTAAAATTAAACCTCTTTATATTCCAATCTTAAACCCATGCTGAACCTCATTATGCTGCCAAGAAATATGAAACAAAAAAAATGTTGGAAAGAAGTCTGACTTTATTATGACCCCAGTCTGTAGTTCTTAACCCGTGACAGCCCCGTTGAGACTGCAGCAGCAGCTTTTTGGCAAGAGCCGCTGAGCCAAAATCAGAAACAGGACTAAGAAGAGAACAACCATTTTTGTCGCAGGCTCCGCCAGGATTTTGACTGCATAAAATATGAAATTAAATTGCAAGCCAACAAAATGGCGCCTGGGAAAATGACAAAAATATGAGACAGAAGTGCGCCACTCGTTGCTATTTTTTTTAGTTTTCTGAATTTTCCTCTACCCAGCTGAATGTCCTTTGGCACTTTGTTTGCAGAATTCTCCTGGCGCCTCCGACTTGATGACTTGCAGCTGTCGCATTTCTTTTCAGACTTTAACAACTGCAGTGAAACGGTTGTTGCCACCTGGTTATCCACCTTGATATATATTTATTCATGTATTTATATAGGTATGCGGATGTGGCAGCGAATGTTGGCATTTAATTTGACGGCAAATATTGCGGCAGCTCATGGAAAGTTCGTCGCAAAAATTGTCAAACGCAGCGGAAATAGGGGCAAGAACAAATGTGTCTTTCGTTTTATTTTTAAAATATAAGAATAAAGATTTAAATTCAACTACACTAAAAAACAACAGAAGTGTAATAACAAAAATCATTTACTATTTTCTACACCTTTTTTTATTTTAGTAGGCTTTGATAAATTTCTTAAATAATATTCGCATTTAGGGATATTGATTTTTAAAAATTACCAATGGTCGAACAATGTTTTCGCAAGTTTGGACTGATTGTTATACTATCGGCTCTGGTTTTTTATCTCTATATCTATGGAGCTAACGAAACTGGAACCGAAATACCCAAAATACTCGAACCATTTTTTGTAAACACCGAAGGATGTCGCATTATTGCCATGGATGTGATGAACCATCAAATTGAAAAGTTTACCAACTGGGAGTGGAAACACCCAAGGTTTTATTTAAAATGCCCGAAAACCACCTGGTTTCGCACTGAAATGGCAAATGGAGACTGGTATTTAAAATTAAGTCGTGATATCGGGGAGATCCTGAAGGAAAATAAACTCACCAACGATTGGCAAATAACATGCTATTGGCTTAATTTCAAAATCCGCTGGCGCTGGCATTCCAAGTTGACCCACCGAACCCGTTTCTATCTAGAGTTTCCCTACGTCCTGAAGGTTCCCAAGGGTGTCAAGCAGTTGCGGCTGCAGTGCGTGGAAACTGAAACGAACAAGACTCTCTACAATGACGCCCATTTCTTCATCCAACCACCGCCCGAAAAGCTATTGAGAAAAGCTCCCCCAAGGCTACAGTTTTGGGATAAAATAGATGAGAGAAAAACTAATATGCCTCCCATTTCAGTAATGATTTTGGGTATGGATTCTGTATCCCATTTGAACTTTCTCCGACAAATGCCGAAAACTGCCGCTTACATGAGAACGAATATGTCGCACGTGGAGTTCTGGGGCATGAATAAGATCGGTGTGAATACCTATCCGAACCTTATTTCCCTTTTAACAGGACTGAGTACCCAAGAAGCCTATAAACTCATATTAAAGGACAAATATATGGATCGCTTACCGCTGATTTGGAAGGATTTCAAGAAAGCCGGCTACAACACTAGCTTTGGCGAGGATCACGCTAGACTCTCAGTCTTCTATTTCGATCAAAAGGGTTTCGAAAATGAAACCACCGATCATAATCTCCACGATTTTATGGCCGAATTGTTTCTTATAAGGGAAAACAGTTCACTTCCTTTAGCATATTGCGTCGGAGAGCGCACTTTCCTTGATGTACTGATGGAGATGACTGATCGCTTACTGCCCCACTACCAGAGATATCCTTTTTTTTCCTTTTATTGGTGGTCCAATGGGTTGCACGAATTTTTTAACGCTCCCCGCCTCATGGACGACAGATTCCAGCGGTTGCTTAGAAGTCTCGACGACAGTGGCGTCACCAACAATACCATTATATTCTTCATGTCAGACCATGGATTGCGATGGGGGAAATTTCGGTACACATTCCAGGGCATGATCGAGGACAGTCAGCCTCTTCTATCGGTTCTATATCCGAAGTGGATGCAGAATACCTTTCCTCAGGCCATCCAGAACCTACACGCCAATGCCCATAGCCTGGTGACCACCTACGACCTGCACGCTACTCTGAAGCATATTCTAGACATCGATTCCCTGCAGGACAAGTCCATTCGAAAAATGTCCGAGGACTTGTGGGAATTAAAGGGCAAAAAAACCCCCCGGGCAGTCAGCTTATTTCTGCCCGTACCGCCGTGGAGAAGTTGTAATTCTTCCCACATTAAAAGAAGGTTCTGCCTCTGCCATCGACAGGTGTCCATTCCATCGACTCATCGAATAGCCGAGCAATCGGCCCAATTTATAGTAGATTCCATCAATAAGATGTTGGAGGAATATGCAATGTGTATACCCTTGCAGGTGGACTCTATTCTCAGTGCCCATGTTGAAGTTCCCGAAAGGGACTTCAAGAAGAACTACCGGATAGCAGGCAGACACCTTAATGGAAGGTACAGGGATCGGGGACCCTCAGTTAGAACAAGGGAATATAGTGATCGGGATGTCATCGTGCGCCTGAAAGCCAAGCCCATGGAGGCTTTCTTCGAGGGTATGACCCGGAAACATGGAAGTGCAATATCCCTGATTGGGGAGATCATTCGAGTTGGGGGCGGTGAGAATAATACCAATGGCTGCATTGCGAATTCCAAACTGGAACCTTTTTGTCATTGTGGCGTGTAAAAAGATCATATTTTGGAGAAATATTTATTAAAGTAATTTTAATATATTTTTAAAAAAATATCTTTATATGAGAGGCTATTAAGCGCTTTGAAAATAAAGTTACAATCTAAACTCAACGAAATCTCTAACTGCATCTGACCCCAAGGGTGTAAGACAATTTTGGTTAGTTGATGTTTTGTCTCTCGTTTAGTTGGCTTCTGTTTGCAGCAATGTGGCTAAAATATTTTTGGCCAAATTCAGATACAATGTGTCAGAGAGTCAAACATCTGGTCTTGGCTTTTGCCCTTTGGTAAGTCGATTATGAAATAAACTAAAATGCGAGTGGGTTGGAGTGCTCTCCGATGGACTGGACAGAACTTTGAGTTGAAATTAATTTATCAGCAAAGAGAAAGTTTCAACGGCCTGGTGTACAATGTAAACCTTGGAATTTCAAATATATTTTCATACAGTTCAGCCGGCGGCAAGAATTGTTATTAAACTTTTGTTTTACTTTGTGGCTTGTGTTGGAAATGAATTAAACATGGCAGAAACACAGACTTGTTGCTTTATGCCTTGTGTGACGAGCCACTCAATTAAGTTGATCAGAATTTATGCCATCGGGGGGGGGAGACCAGAGACCAGACAAGACGACCGAACTGAGAACTGGTTAATGTACCGACTCCCAGGCGATTTATTCAAATTAAGAAAATGCTTTGCTTTTTCGGGCCATATTTGTCTAAATTATATGGCTTATTTTTTGCACTTTCTTTGGCCCAAATTGCTTGCAGTCAATTTGTTCAAACGCTTGGCTGCTTCGGCCATCACGATAATGTTGATGATGATGGATTTATGTCTGCCATTTGTTTTTAGCCAGCTCCTTTTTATTTTTACGTTTTTTTGCCCATCCCTGGGCCTGGCCTGGCCTCGCAGTCCTGACTTTGGCCCTTTGTCGGCTGTCATCGGCAGCAAAGTGAAAAGTGAAGAGTGAAATGTGAGATGCCTGTGCGAAAATGCCATAAATCAATTTTCACAATTCACAAATTGCCCCGTAAAAAATTGACTGACTTTGTAAGAGGAGAATGTATTTTTTCCGAGAATTAATTGAAACGATACAGAGGTGGTATGCCTGCCAGTTGGCAGGATAAGTCATGCTTTAAGGTTAAATCAAGTTCGAGTGGCAGGATTTTTATGAAAAATGATTAAGGTTTAAGGATTATTTTTATTCAAAAACCATGTTTTTCTACCAATACTCTTTATTTTTCTGACAATTTTCATTCCAAGCCCCAAGTACCAGAGACATTTGTTTTGACACTTTTTTAAGTGATAATAAAGCGGCATAAAAATGCCACAAGTCGCGAATTAATCCGTCTTTAAATATCGCTTAAAGAGACACGCCCATGGGTGGCACCTTAAAAAATAACAAAACAAAAAGGAGAAAAAACTGAACTGCGCCTGCAGGAACATAAAAAGCCAAATTAGAAATGTTTCACATCAAAGTGCACATTAAACCCGAGACGATAATCACACACACAGGCACGGGCAGAGGCTTACGCACCCACAAACACATACACCGGCCAGACTATAAGGACGACGAGGTCCTTTGCCTTTGCCTTGGTATGCGTAAGGACATACAAAAAACATAATTAACCGCGACCTGACGACACAAACGAGAAAATGCGACAAGAAGGGGAACGTCGGCGGCGACCTACAAAAAGCCGTCGGCCCACAGGGCTTACATTAATGCACTGAACAAAATATTAAGTAAATTATAATAAAATCTTAAACATAAAATAATGAATGTTATTTTTGTAAAGTTTTCTGTATAACTAAAAAGATAATTATAAAAAAAATCTTATTTATGTTCATGTATGGTATAGGCTGCGCACTTGGCCACCGTTTGCACCCCTCCATACCCCTGTTTCCCCTGTCAGGTTAATGTGACGAACACAGCTGTTGCCTTTCAGGGCCATTTTGGGAGCTCGGGCGCCGGCAAAGGAACTTGGGCCGACATTTTTGCAAATTACACACTTTTGAATATAAAGTACTCGCATAACGCACCCGAGACAGCCAGTCTGTGGCCACTTTTAATGGGCCAACCCCGAGCTGCTGGAGATTTGTTTTGAAATTTATTTGCGAACTCGAGCCTTTTCGGCCTCTCAACAATGGGCTGGGTAGGGGGCTACGAGTCTAGACTGTAGACAACGCCGCCAAAAATGCCTTTAGGTCAACTCTTTAGCTCACAAATTGCATTTTCCCATCCCTATCCTGGCCGGCTCTGAATAAAAGCTCTGAATTCTTGGATATCTGAATTGCAATTAAGCCTGATATATGAGGCAAAACGGGTTCAGCTTTTGGTTTCGTTTCTGACTAACATGGATTTATGAATTCCGAAAAGCCATTCGAGTGTCGAGTGGGTTGATGGGATCTCTATTTTAGGGGACCAAGAGCCAAAGTGCCATTTGCAAATCAAATTCTGCACCAGAGCACCAAAAACAGGAAAATGTTACCGCACCAAAAAAAAAAAGAAATTATGTCCAAAATGGTTGCATGACATTGTGACTTGTGGCAGTTGCCAGTTGGCAAATTTAAGCCTCTTTCAGCAGAAAGCCACAAATAGTTGGTATTACTTTTAAGCTGTGTCTTTTGAAACAGAATATATTCTATATTGTATATTGTGTTTTAGAAAATGGGATACGGGGCGTATGATTATTATATTTTTAGTTAATATTATTCCTATAAGGATCATAATTTCTTTGTCGTAAATGTAATAAATTTTATCTGCAAACTACTAAAACTTTTCCCACTTACGACCAGACCATCACAAATCACTTTCGAATGCAATCAAATTAAGGAAAATTGCCAAGTGCATTTTAATCCTTTGGCAAACACATTAAAATGTAGCCGCCAGCTGTTGAATCAGTGGCATTGTTCCCAGGAAAAGTTGGTAGGTGGAAAAGGGGTAGGAAAATTAAGCCAAAAGAAATGAAGAAAGAAATATAAAGAAAAAAAAATTGAAAGGGATGGGGGAAGGGAAAGAAAAGCGAAGCATTTAATGATAATTACAGCGACCATTAGCAATTGTCTGGCGGCAATAATAACAAAGTGAACATAAAAACCAGACTGTGAAATGGGTATGGGGATGAGTTTGATATTCAAGGATGGGAGGAGCGAGGGCGATCAAGGACGTAGGACGAAAGTGGAGCACAATCCGAGGGGCTAGAGCGTGACGCGCTTTTCAATTACCACAGCACCCGGCTCAATCTAATGAATTGTTAAATTATGTAATGAAGCGTGTACTTTAGATAAATGAAAACTAATTAAATTAACTCTACCGAGTAGAGATGACTCAGCACTGAGTAGAGAGTGCCAAAGACCAATGCAAACTTTGGCCAAAAAGAAAATTGGATCCTCCTCATCCACATCCATTTCCGGAATGCAATTGAGGCGAATTTAATTTGTGTTGTTTGCAAACATTTTAGTTCCGAAATTGGAAAACTAATTGTTTGCCGCAAACATTCAAGCATTCCCATTTGCGTAGGTAAATACGAAAAACCAGATTCGGGTAGTGTTTTCCGGCAATTAGGCACGTTCCATGGCATAAGCTCTTATGGTTCTTATGGTTAATTGCCTTTCACCTCGTACAGGACCAACAATGGCACTACCTGCCGACTGTTTTATTTTCCACCTGTTTTGCTCTATTCTGCATTTAATGAGTCATTCGATTCGATTTCGAATGGGTCACGTAAAACATTAAAATGAATGAATGACAGTTTGGGTTCTTTGGGGGTCACGTGGGTGGAGTACGAGTATTGCTTGCACATGACAACCAGATGGCAATAAATTTTTAGACTGGTAGAAATTAAAGGAAACCCCATTTAAGGAAAAGTAAGAGGGAAGTGGGCAGGGTAAGCAATTATTTAATTTTTGAAGTAAAGTTTCTTTCCATACATAAGTATGGAACATTTATGCAAATCCCTTTTTCGTTGACGCCTGGCCAAGATCCCACCTTTCAGTCCTTGGGGCACCACTTTCCACTTGTTATTCTGGGCACTTCTTGTTGCTGTTAACTTTTGAGCCTTTCTGTCACCTTTTCGCTTGATCAAATACAACACATCAAATAACACTTTACTCCCTTGCCCTTGCCAAGAAACCAATTCCACTCCCAGAATGTTTTTGTTGGTACTTAGAGGGAAGTGGGTGCGAGTGTGTGTTGGCCTTTTGCACATTTGGCTGATTTTGAAGTGTGTGCTTAACAATTTTTGAACAACTTTTTTAAATTCCTTAAGCACGTCGACTAAAAAACTTTGTGCTCGGGCAAAAAGTAATTTTGATTTTATTAGCTGTGTAGCACCTGACGGCATTCTTTTCTTTTTACACCTCCTTGCCCTTGTCCTTCCCATCACATCTCGGTTTTCCTTCTTGGCTTTCAATTCAATTTCAGTCAATTGCGTGTTTGGCGAAAAGTTTTTCCCACACACACACACCTACACACACTGGCTTTGGCCCCGAAATGGAAAACCCGAAAAACACCCGAAGCCCCGAAAATTTTTGGCGACAACTTGACAAAGTCAACAGCTTGATGGGCCACGAGCGTCAAAGGAAAAAAAGGAAAATCCTGGAAAAAAATAAAGAAAAACACGACAAACAATTTGTTGTTATCGACATTTGCTGTTGTCGATATTTTCCTGTCAAAGCGCCAAAAAAAAAAAACCTGAAAACAAAAGTGATGCGAAAAACTTTCCGGCCAGATGCCAAGTGCTCGGTCAAATGGGAAAGAAAATAAATTTGATCTTTTCCATTAGGTATAAGAAGGTTTCTTTTGCGAAAATATCAATAATCTTCAATACTTCAACACTTTAACAACACATACTTTCATTCAATAAACTTTTATTTTAATGTAAATAAAATTTGAATTCAAAATATTTTTCATAGAAAATTTAAAATATTTTATTGAAATTTAATTTACATTTTGACAAATAAAATTACCCTTGTAATTACAATCAAAATCTTGCATTTTTCCATTGTACAGAAAAACACAATCCTCAATATTACCCGTATGCACAAAGGGATGGTTATTATGCCATTTAAAATAGGTAGGTGGATTCCAAGTAACTGATGATATGAATTTTCCTTCGCTTTGAATATCATTCAAGTCAATCCAGTAGCTGGTGTTTTCCTTGAGTTCCTTTTTAATCTGGATTAATTCTGTCTCATTTTCAATGGTTGCCAGTTGTCCACCCATCTCGCGACATTTTCTTTCAGCTGTTGTCCAATCCACTAACATATTTTTTTCAACATAAAAGGCCCTTGAACCTAATCTATGGAAGTTCATTTTTAGTAATGTGTTCTTAATTTGTGAAAAATGTTGCTCCATATTATTCTGAAGAGAAATTATCTCCGCAAGTTTTTTGGATATTAATTTTTCCAAAGCGGCTATCTTCGTTTCTATATTTTCTATGATTTTCCGAGAGTCTGACTGCGTTATCTTAATTCCCGTTTGTCCTGCCTCCAGGACTGCCTGCTTGTCCATCATTGTGCCCAAAGCAGCTTGAGTCTTATTGTTGATAGTATTGCACTTGTTCCACTCTTCTTGATGGTTCCTAATATGGTCTAGCACTGGCTTCAGGATTAAGAGACAGAACTCGCCGCATTGCTTCGGTGGATCCTGGACTTCGCACACCGAAGACCGTGTGTCCTGGGCTCTCCAAATGATCCAAAAACGAGAAGAACAGTACTTAAAATATATACCGACTTAAGCATTTTGATTGTTTATGACTTTTCTTTGGGATAGCTTATACGGAACTGATTTTAAAATTCTGTATTTATATTTTAATGAAGTTTTTAATGGCATTATCAGAGTATAATATAGTAAAGCTTTGTCAATGGCAACACATGGTTGATAATTTTTTATCATCAAATGAAAAATAAGTATTTTTAATATACATTTATATAATGCCTCGTATGAAAACAATAATAAAATTTTCATATACTTTTATAATCGTCTTTTTTATAATAAGTATTCAGGGCTTAGGGAAAATATAAATGTTATTTAATGATTCGAAAAAAAAAACGTGAGTCATTTTGAGATAAAAAAGAATAACTTTATTACCAAACAGAACTAGTAAGCTTCTACGTTTCCTCAGTTTCGAGGTCTCCAACTCCGTTGGCAATGGACTCATTCTCGGCAAAATCATCTCCCTCCGAATCAATCAAATAGCCCACGATATTGAATTCGGCCATGAGGCTCTGCTCCCAACGGTTGACAACGTCGTCGGTGCAGACGCCCATGGATCCGCATGCAATATTCAGGACCTGATTGGCATTGCAGCCAGCCAGAAGGGAATAAGGACCCTGACTGCCGTACTTTTCACGGGCAGGACTTAGATCATAGATTCTGCCATTCAAGGCTGTATAAACTGGTTGTTCGTCCACCACTCCATTAAATTCGGCCAATTGCCGAAGGTTTAGTAGAAGAACCTTCTTTCCTTGCGGCAAATGTCCATCACTATCGTCACTATCCAGCTCCTTATTTTCCGACTTGGCACTCTGAGCTTGGTCCGCGTTTCCCTTGAATTTTTTAACAAACTGTGACAACTTTGTGGTGACAAAGTAACCCAGCATAAAGGATATCACAAGCTGACCAAAGGGATTTCTTAACAGCGGACTCAGCATTTTGAAGGCTGCCTCAAGATTCGGATTAAGTTCTGAACAACAATACACACGATATAATCGGGTTTTAAATGTAAAATATATTAACTTACTTGCCAAACCAAATGCAGACACCACTTGGTTATCAGGCATTGATGATTATACACACTTAGACTGCTGCTCCACAAAACATTTGTAAACGCGTTTTGATGCAGGATTATTCCAGCATTACTTGAATTTTGAAACAGTTACTGTCAGACTGAATTTGAGCGAAAATTCGCCACCCATTTGATTACACTCAATTAATTTAAGTTGAGATTAATTTACCAGAGTGCGGAGTTGAAAAAATATTGGCCTAGCAGCCGTTTGAACCACTTTCCAACATGTTAAGCCACCTGCTGCCGAGCTCGTTTACATGCCTCATATAAATTACATACCGTACAGGATACGTTAAGGACATAGCTGTGTCGGCGCCATTTGCTATTAACATTAAGGCCAAATGCGATCGTAAAAAATGGCCTGGAAAAGCGCATTTTCATGCGTGTGCGTCTGCTGTCAGTTGCTGTTTTTATCAAATTGGTTGTACTTGGACTTTAATATGACTTAATAAGCTCATTACAATTTTTTGAGCTCTACAGACGTGTGTGTGTGTGAGTTTGCAACGAAATGTAATTTTGCGCCCAGAGAGCGCTGTGTACACACACACACTCGCACACATACCAACTCATATGGTAAATAAAGCTGCAGGATAAGTGGCAGGACGAAGGACTTCTGCTCTGATTTGCGTTGGATATATCCGATACTCTATAAAAACTTAATGGCGCAGAAGTATTACTGATAAAATCAAGTTGCTATTAAGCTTTATGTTTATTAAAAAAAATAAAGATTTACACTTTTTTAACGTAGGGGTTATATAGTAAACTTGAAAATTATTTTAAATTTTTAAAGTAATACATTTTAGTTTTTATGTTGAGAATATTCCTGCATTTCTTTTCCCATCACGCCCACTCCATACCCTATTAGAAGGATCCAACCCAACGTAACGTAACAAGAACCAAGAGAGAAAACTGGCAAGCGTAGCGGGTTTTCGTTTCCGCCTTATGCTCACATTAAAATTTGCATAACGTTGATTTTGTTGCGAGAACATTACGCATACGCCCCGTGTGACGCTGGCTCAAATTGCTTTGGGCACTCGGTTTGCGGCTGGCTGCTTCCTTTGCCTCTTGTTTGTTGCCTTTGTTTTTTTTTCAGTTGTTCTCTCTCCAGTTTCCGGTGATTTCTTTTTCACTTATTTTAATTTAATAAATTAAAACATATTTCACATGCTGTTCAAATATAATTACATTTCCTTCCAACCGCCACACTTCCTTCCGATCAGCATTGCCTTGTTTTAATTAAAAATAAAAATCGTATAAATATGGGATTACCACCAGCACCACCAGCAGCAGAAAAAAGTCAACATCGCTTTAAAGTTTCCATAGCTTTTGCTGCCTTGGTGGTTATTAATAAACTTTTCAATTGCCCACCAACTGCGGGGCAGCTGTGTCGTATTAACTTTGTCTGTCGCGCCCCCCATTCTGGGCCCGCCCCTGGTAAGCCCTCTTCTTTGACTGTCTCCTGTTTGGCTTATTAGTCCCGCTCTGGTGAAATTTGCTTTGGCAAATGTCGGAAATCCGACTGCCGCAAAGCAGAAGAAGCAGGAAAATAAAAAAAAAACACAACCGCACCACACAAATTTCAAACCACAAAGTGCCAAAGCCCATAAGCCCAGAAACAACATAAAAAGGCTGAGACGATGATGGGGAAAGGGGGCAAAGCGGATGCTGCTTATTATTCGAGTTAATTAAAGCAAATTTCAAAAGGATTAAATTGCCAGCAGATTTGCTTAGTTTGCTTTTCCGCAGGCCCTTGAATGGAGGCTTTGCAACTTTCCTAATGGTTGACTCAAAAGCCTCGGCAAACTCGGAAAATGTCGGTTTGCCGACAAAATTGGCAACGTAAAAGGGGTTGCCCTTGAACTTTTTATAATTAAAAGAAATATTCTCAGCCCTCCAAGTAGATATGATTTCATTAACTTACGAAGTTCCAAGTGAATTAGATTTAAGCACGAACGTCAGTATTGCTTTACCATCCATTTACTAAGCATGTGTCTGCATTGAAAAACATTTTTCATTTTATTTTCGACCCACTTTGGCCACAGTTATGCAAAGCCGAAAAACAAGTGCAAACATTCCAACAAAAATATTATCAAGCATTGCCAGAGAGCTCACCCCATTTCACCGAAAACCCCAACTATTCCCCTCAGTGCCCAATGATTTATTCATTGAACTGAGGAGCCAAAGGAAAGCCCCAAAAACTGAAATGGCACCCACGTAGTTTTTCAGCCCTCAGCTACCACCCACACACCGCCCCATGGTTTTCCGTTTGATGCTGAAATATTTTGCTGCACTAACCATAAATAAAAAACTACAGCAAAAAGTAGTCCATAACAAAAAAATCAGAAAAAAAAAAAACAGAGAAAGAACGAAAATAAAATTCAACAACAATGAAAGCGCATACAAACAAATTGGGCAAGAATAACAACGGTTGAAAAAATATTTCCATGCGACAATTGCAAAAGTGTCAAGGTGCAGCCGGCGCCAGCCACAACAAGAACAAAAATTGTAAAAAATAGATAAAGAGAGAGATAAAAAAGGAACTAGGACAATAAAGCTGGGGTGCCAATTTCTGCAATTTTTTTGGCCACCACTCCAACCATCCACCCACCCAAAAATCGAAAGTTAGCCAACTTTTTGTCCTAAATTCAGAGAACGAGGGAACATTTTTTATGCCTGGCATATTTTTAATGCATTCTGAGTGGTGTGTTTGGTCACTGATAGGAAAATATCAGATGTTTGACAGACAAAGTTCGGGGGAATGGCTGTAATTTAGAGGGCTTTCTTAGGAGCCCATTTAAGCTGGGTCTTTGGACAACCGATCATAAAGATAGTACTTTAAAGCTATTTTTGGAATAAATTACTGACTAAATCTTAAATTAAAAAGTATACATATTTTCATTAAATAAGTATAGGTAGAGTTTGCTGCTCATTTGGCTTGCCAACTCCGGCAAGAAGGAGGATTCCAGCACTGCATTAAATCAATATCTCACTCACTGTCAATCCGATTTGTTTATCTGTCTAACTGGCAGAGCAAAGTTTTCCTGCATAATTGCGAACGAAGGAAGAGCTGCCGAAATATTAATGAACTCCGGGATGAGCAGAAGCTCCCGCAATGGCGGGAAACCTGAAGCATAAAGGATATAAATATCATGCACGCCTTCGAAGTTCTCGTTTTAGTTTCGAATTGATGAGAAGAAAAGTTTTGCGTGCAAGCTGGATGATTGGATGCGTTTTCCGCCTATATTTGCGCCAAAAGTTTCTCATTAGCGATTCGAGTTGAACTTCCGTGAAATTCCACCAAACTCCCTATCCAATGCGAGATTATTAATAACTGAGTTGTATGTGTTGGGTGCGTGTAAATATTTGCGCTTTTCTCATTAAATTTCAGATGCGTACATATATCACGCATACGCAGTGGTGTGCACAATTAGTTGCAATTTATACGCCCTTACATGACTACATGAGAAGGGACGATGAGAGAGCGAGCACTCGGCTTAATGATACTTAATGTGTAAATCATTATAATAAATTACATGCACAAGCAATGATAAAAATAATCCACCGCCAAGAATAATACAAATAAACCTGCTCAATCCGCATAATGTGTGCGCTGGCACATGTCGTATACGTAATATAAAGCGCATGGTAAACAGAGGAAAGTCAGGATTTAAGAGCAAAGAGTCCTTATGCACGCATTAGACATAAAGGCCATAGACATTAGTGCGCATAATGAAAAGCGTTTCACCATTTTCACATTTCAGACTCTTCGGTGAAGATGATGATGATGGGGGTTAGAGAAACCCAAGAAAAACAACAACCGTAACCGGCAGGGTGAAGAAAAAGTAGAATATTAATGCATATAGAAGACGGAAAACGCTCCACAAGTTATGAAAGCTTCGACACCTAACCATCCTCAAAGTGATCAGCTGTTCGCCAGCTGTTTGGCTTGACAATGTTTTGGGTAATTTTCCCACAAAACCAGACCTTTTTCGTCCTCGGTGGGAAAAACTTCCCTTGAAAACAAAAACCCAAACAATACTCCCAGATGCTGCGTGCGCATCTGTATTTCTCTCACAATCTCTTGCCCTCGGCTGGCGGCTCTCGGCGATTTTATAGCAAAGCTCCATAAAATTTATCTGAAAACGGACAGCATCCTTTGGACCAGTAGCGGAGCAACTTTGAAGCGTTACGGTTGGTCGCGAATTCGAATCGGAAAAGCCAGGGAAACTCTCAGGCCCCAAAGAACACACACATAGTGTGAACAACGCGGTGTCGGTTCGGACGGTGTGTGTTTACATTGTTTGAAAGCCAATTAAAGTGAGTTTACAGCCGACTTACACCGTATCAACATGGTTCAATTGGATTAAATTTAATTGGTCAAGTGCTATGAAATTCAAACAATATAAGAGTAAAGCAATATAAAGTGCTTGAAAAATAAACACTAAGACATTCCATACAATTAGTACATATATTTCTGGTGGAACCCTTAAGAAATAAATGCAATTCAATCAATAGTGCATGAAATATTTATAGAAAATTTCAATTTCATCGGACAAAAAGTTTGAGAGCAATTTCTATTCATTAGTTATTCAATTTCAATTTCCGCCATCAATTTAAAGTCAATTTAATTCCTAAAAAAAAACTATTTCAAAGCTTTGATTTGATTTTTTTTTTATTATAGATTTTTATTGAAATTCTATGCATCGAAAGGAAGTTCTGATAGTATGTGGGGAATGTTTCCTCAATCTCTTGGTTAGCTGTCCAAAAAAGTAGGCAACACAAAATGCCTCTTCCGCTGCCTCCGCCTTAAAGGATAACATTCTAAATTCCGGCCTTCCCCCAACAAAAAATTCCTCTTTCTCTGTACAAACAAAGTAAAATTCATGAAAAGCAAACAAAAAGCGACAAAGTGAAATTAACAAAAAAAATAAACACTGTAAGGGGAAAACCAAGGCCAAACCCTGGAAAAAAGGACAAAATGAACTGTGAACCCAAACAAATAATTTGAAATTAAAACTAACACGAAAATCACAGCTGGGGGAATGGGAGTTAGAGTTGAAATTACATCATCCTAGCGGAAATGGGAGTGGGTTCGGTTGGAGTTTCTACGTGATTTTGCTTTTAAGAACTACATTGAATAATATTTACCGGCAGATGTGCACAGTGTCCTTTCGCCGCTCAGTGGATATCTTCCCACACATTCCTTCCCCCTCACCTGATTCTGCTGGCTTTCAGCACTTGAACTTTACTTAGCTTCTTGTGGTACCTCACACTCCTCAGCCATCGTCTTACTCGGGGCTTTTCCCGCATAGCTATTTTTTTTCTAGCTTAGCTTAGCGCTTCAAGTGCCGCCCAAGAGCTTCGATTTTCCCTCTGAAGGTATGACTGTGGCTGTGTTTTCTGTGTGTGAGAGTGTGTGTGTGAGTCGAGGGCTCGGCTGATGTTGTCACCCCGAATGGAGAACTGTAAGCGCTTCACTTTACATAGCAAAAACTAGAAGATTGTGGAGATTAAGCTCAGCAGCCACCCCGAGGCATTCCGAGTCACCTATCACCCCCAGTGGCCCGAGCATACATAAATAAAAAATTTACAGGGAATAGCTAATTAAAATATTGTGTCATAAAAATGTGATTGACAATAATGACTTCAAAATATTAATAATAATTAAAAGTTATAAGCATACTGGAGGCTAGCACAAATATTTTAAAATATTTTGAAAATAAGATGCCAAAAAAACGCCTGAAGGATGGGTTCTTAACAATGAAGAGTTATCTTACTGAAGAGATTACTTAAAGGAATATCCTGCAATATCCTTTAAAACAAGAGCCTTTTTCTAGCAGTGTATTTTTCTAGCTCGCACCTTCTTCACTCTGTGATTTGTATGCGTTCGCCGCCTTCAACATGGCCCCAGCTAATGTTGGCTTTGGCTTTGCCCTAAGGGCTGCAGCTGAAAGGAATGGGCGAAAATGTGGCAAGGAGAGAGTGGCATGGGTCATGGGGTACGGGACACAGGGACTGCGGGTGCGAAAGTTGACTCCTTCGACGGCGGGTGCTGTGGCTTCCATACGTTTGGCACTAAAAACGCCGTCGCCGTCGCCGTCGCCATGGCTGCCCCATCCCATGAAGCAAGTCTCTGCGTTTGTTGGCGTGTTTGCGGCATAAAAATAAAGATAAATGCGAGTTCTTTACAACGCAACTTTACAACGCTTCTGAACACTTTGAGTTGGGCGCCACAAAAACCCCGACTGTACTCACCCTTGTCCCCTTTGCCACTTTCAACCCGAAAACCCAAAGCACTGTGCCCTGCAAGTGTTTGTTTCCAGTGCGTGGAAAAGTTAAGTAAAGTTTGCAAAATAGCAAAATAAGTTCATTTTAAATGGGGCGCTCTGTGGGGCCAGAAAATATTCTGTCTACAAAAGTGGTAAGAGTTGAAGAATTTTGGAGTTCTTCAAAGGAATGTTTTAAAGATATTCCCCTTGTGGAAATTTTATAGATTATACTTTTAAAATGTTAACCGAATTACAAGTAGGTTTACAAGGTGATTTAATATTATAATCAAGTTTCTGTTTAACAAAAAATATTAAAAACAAAACTTCAAATCGGATTAAAAGTAAAGTACCTTTTAGCTCGTAACTCCCATTTGGAAGAACTATAAACAACTCTTACTTAACTCGAAAGCAAATGAGGCAACACTTCAATTAGCCAAAACTGGTTACCAAACATTTCAAAAACACTGTGCCAGGACACACCTTATTTTACGGGTTGGCTCCGTCGGGGATGGAGGTCAAAGGGTGCTGGGCGGCAAGGTGGGTCGGATTTTCGGGTGGGTGGGTGCTATCAAAAAAGCGTCACAGCCAGCCCCTCAAAAAACTTTTGGATGGAGTTTGTCTAGGACGGGGTGTGGAGTGGGGAGGGGAGTGGTTTTAGCCTCTTCCTTTGCGGTTGCGAGTTTTAGATTTCTTCTTCTTTTAGCCATTTTGCTGTGTTTGTGTTTTGGTGTAAGCGTATGCGATTGTGTGTGTGTGGTTGTGTTGTTCTGGGCGAGTACTGGAACGGGGTGGGTGTGTGTGGTAGCCCAAAAATGCGACCAAAGCAAAGCAGGAAAAAAGTAAAAGATGAGGAAAGCACATACATTTCTAAATGTAAGAGGGGACGGCAGAAAAAGCTAAAAAAAATGTATAGAAGGAAAGTTGCTTTGCATAGAGCGAAAAATGTTCCTCGCAATGTTTATCTGCAGTTGCCCATCGCTGCCCCAGAGAGCCCCCCAGAGCCTCCAACGCCCACTCTGTTGATATTAGCGCTTGTTTATGGCTCCCTGTGTGTATGTATTTGTGTTTATTTTTTTATTCGCGCAAGTGTGTGTGTGTGTGTTTGTTTGGCACGCTTCGTCGCATTTTAAATTAAGCTTCATTTTTATTTCTATTTACATTTTGCTCTTTCGCTTCTTTTTTTCTCATTTTCCTCTTCTTTTCTTCGGCAAACAGTTGCAACAGCCGTGGCAGTAGAATCAGAAGGAGCCGCAGCAGCAAAAAAGTTTTCCCAGACATAGAACCCTCCCAGCCCAGCCTACCTAACCCCTCTTTCC
This sequence comes from Drosophila ananassae, assembly GCF_017639315.1. Classification (NCBI taxonomy): domain Eukaryota; kingdom Metazoa; phylum Arthropoda; class Insecta; order Diptera; family Drosophilidae; genus Drosophila; species Drosophila ananassae. Next base: position 12,876,074 of record NC_057930.1, read on the forward strand.
CTTAATTTTTTTATATTTGTTTTTCATTTTCACTTTTATTATTCCAACATTTCTACAATATTTTTGTTGCTTTGTTTGTTTACTTTAGGGCTGCGCCAAGTGAAATATTTGATTTATTTTTTATTTGCCATTGAACGTGTTTATTTATGTGTTTCTCCAGCTTCTTATTTTATTTTTATTTATTTTTTTTGCCACTTCGCTCTTTTACAGGCTCCACTCCATTTCGGCACTTTTTCGGGATTTTATTTATTTTATCCGCCTCTCCTTTTTTATTTGCCATTTTCATATGCCAGCTATTGTAAGCTGCAGTAAATTGGAAAATTTTTAAGTGTTTTTATTTTTCCTGTTTTCGTCCATAAGCCGGCGTAAGATTTGTTTCATTTTGGGAATTAGCTTTGTGAGCATGATTTATGACAGGAAACAGTCTGGCCAGGATGGAAGGAGCTTGAATGCTGATCTCATTCCGGATTACAGAAATGAGTTTTTCTATTTGAATATACAATAATGCGCACCAGAAATGTTAGGGATTCTGTGGACAATAAGATAATCTTTTTCATTGCTGTATTCTATTAAATAAATACAATTTATTTGAACATTAAATTGGATATCCTTTTTTGCTCGGTTAAAGTACTCCTCGGATGGGATCAGGGATACAGGGATCGGATGAATATTGGCCAAGATATATCCTTCGCAATGCGTCATTTTCCCACAACCCCAACAAAGCCCACTTTTCAAGGAAAATTCATGAAAAATCGAAAAATATTTCGATCTTAGGTTTTGATGCAGATTTATGGGGAATCCTTCTTCAAATCGATAAAGGTACCCCGCTCAGAGATCGGGTGAATATTGGCCAAGATATGGCCTTTGCAAGGGTTCATATTCTCACTCCCCCAACATAGCCCACTTTGTAAGGGAATCCATCATAAAAATTTATGAAAAATCGAAAAAATATTTCGATCTTAGATTTTGATTTATGGAGAATCCTTTTACAAATCAATTGAGGTACTCCGCTCAGAGATCGGGTGAATATTGGCCAAGACATAGCCTTCGAAAGGTGTCATATTCCGACACCCCCAGAATAGCCCACTTTTTAAGGGGATCCATCAGGAAAATTCATGAAAAATCCAAAAATTATTTCGATCTTAGATTTTGATGCAGATTTATGGGGAATCCTTCTACAAATCGATTGAGGTACTCCGCTCAGGAATCGAGTGATTGTTGGCCAATAAATGGCCTTCGCAAGGATCCCCAAAAAAAGGGAAAGAGCTAACTTTATTTATTATTATTATTATTATTATTATATTATTTAATAGTTGAATAAATATTTTATGAATTAAATAAATCATCTACAAGTTGTATATCTGTTTTCAAACGTCTTAATTTAATGAAACGAAAGGCTAAGCAGCCACTCTTAATTGAAGCATTTCCCTTCAAAGAAGCCCACTTACACAAAAATAAGGAACGAGAAAATCATACTCACAGACTGTCTGGTCAGCAAAAAAAGGGGCAATTGCTGCACATGAAATCATTCTTCCTTTTGGCCTGAAAAAGAAAATATGAAAATTCGCAGCGTTATCCTTCTTATGGTTTTTTTCTCCACCCCAATGATACTGTGTATTTGTATGCCACTCAACCGCAGAAAAGTTGATGAAAAAATCTGAATGTAAAAAGGGGGAGTAGAGATGCAAAAGTTGGGCTCAGTTATCGGGGCTTACCACCGAGTTGACTTTAAGTCGTCTTGGAAATGGAAAAGGGAGAACTGAAAGGGGGTCGCCGACCGAAGAAGACGGAACTAAGCGGATTTTGATTTGTTTTTCTTGATTTTTTAGGCAAACAAAGAAATGTTCTGAAGCCGTTTGTGTCGGCGAATTCCCAAATGCTCTTAACTTTTCCCCCACTCGGTTTTAGCGAAGTTTTAAACATTGACATCCACTCAACGAAGGACATTTTCCTGTACCTGCCAGACCGCAGAACATAAATATACTTTTCAATATGGGCCTTGGCCGCAACATCAAATTGGATGAGTTTTAATTAATTTCGTCATTACAATAATTAATTGAGTGCCTGCTGGGCGGGGTGGCTGGGGCTGGGCTGGGACTGGGGCTCAAGGACATGTTTGCCCAAGTGGCTGGAGGCAAAGTGGGGTTTGGCAATTTGCAGTTTGCTGGTTTGCTCGGCTGCCGGTTGCGCAGCTGCAACAAATTGCAATATATTTTACAGCTACTTAGTCGAGAATTACACATGCACTGTGGGAGGTAACTTTTCGACGGCAGTGTGAGTGTGTTTGCGACTAGAGTTTGATTTATTGCCAGCAACTGAGCTCGTAAATAAACAAACCCGAAAGCCAGAATGGCATCAAATGTGTGCGGGAGAAAATAAATTAATGAAATTTTCTGTGACACAGTCTATGATGTCATATTGACCCGAATGTCTCAATCGATTTTATTTTTAAAATTAAATATGATATAAATAAATAGCTAATAAAGTCTAAAAACCTTATTAGCTAATTACATCAGGCATGGCTTTAACAAATCCCAGAGATTATCTTAAATTTAAACAAATTATTCCATGTCTTCTCCCTCTCGGCAATCAAATCCAATTTAAGCAATTTCTGAGGCCAATTTATTTTAAGCAGCCGTTAAACTTCATCTGCCTTCGGGCCAAAGCCATATTCAAACAGAATATCTAAGATTGTTCATCTCATTTGGACTGGCCATATGAAACCGTTTCATACCGTACAGCAAGCACAAACGGCTTTAATCTGGTAAAATGTGCCTATAAATAGCTCAAGCGAGTTTGCTTCCAGATCGGATCCGTACCGCCCAGCCATTGCCCCACCCACAACATCCTACAGGATTATGGCTTTGCCTGATAAATCTGTCGTACATAAAGCACCAAGGCGAACGACTGTTGAACTAGATTCAACATTCATGCCCGTCCACACACGAGTCTGCACTGGAAGAAAAAATCAGTAGCCTTAATCTGGCTTAGTACATGCATTTCATCCAAAGAACCATAGCTTATTCCCTGTGCTGGCGAGTAATTCATGGGGCGACGCTGCGTCTTCACTTGCCTTGACAAACTGCAGAGATAAGATGGCCCAAGTACAGCGAGCCAGTCATGAATGTATGTCCAGCTCGAGTCCTGCTTGATTGCTTGGCTCTATGGGTGCTCGGTTCTGGGCCTTGTCTGGCGTGTCCTGGCCCCGTCCTGTCCGGTTAAGTCCACTGGGCGCAATCAACTGTGAGTTGTCAGCTGCCAGAATCAGTGGTCAGGCTGGAAGCCCCTGGGACGATATTGGGTTAAGAACGGTGAGCCGCAAATCAATTGGGCCCCACTTCAAATTCCCAACTGAATTTCGTAGTGCTTTGTCAATTATATAATTTCATGCTCTCCTCTTTTTTTGTATCAATGGCCATCAAATTGAATTGTATGCGAAACGGATTATCCATTGTCAGTTATTCAATGCGGAAAATGAATTATTAATGCTCTTAGGCACGATGAAATAATAAATCATTTGATTAGCTGACCAAAACAGACAACTCCACCTGCATTCCCAAATGAAGCTTTTTTTTGCGAAATATTTTCAAAAGTTGAGTGCGCAAAATTTGTTGCATACTTTTCGCGGCGAACTCGTTGACCGAAATAATTGCATCGAGGACCTCGAACAAATTCTCTGAACAAGTACATTTGCCACTTTATTGTTCCAAAAATACTGTTGTATGTGTTTGTAGTGAGTGTGGAATTTTTGCGAATTTGTAACGAGGATAGGGGGTACCGAGCTTTACATAAATTTTAATTAATGTGTTGCCAGGCTGTGTTTGTCCCATGTGCATTAAAATTTCTATTTGTTTTGGCTCCGGGCGAACAAACAAATGTTGTAAAGCGAAACCCGATAAAAAAATAAATGCGTATAAATACAAATTTATTTGCCAACGAAAGGCAAATAACAGAAAGTCAGAAAGCCTGTGGACTTATACATAAAATATGACCGACATTTTTTCACTCAATTGGTTGGCTGGCCACTGGCCACCGCCACAGAAACCCCAATAAAAAAAAAATAAACTCCACTAATAAAATGTATTTTTCTATTTACAGATTTGCAATTGCCGACATGTGCCAAAGCAAACCGAAATAACAAATACACAAATAGTAGAATCAAAATATATATTCTGGTTGGAAAATAAAATCAACTCCAGAGGTTCAAAAATTTCCAAATAAAAAAAAGGCAAAGAAATACTAACAAAATGTGGAAAATCTGCATTTTTACATTGGTAATTGCGTTGCTAGCAGTAGCAGCTGCAACAACACCAACAACAACAGAGCCCATAACAAATGACTTGGTGACCAACAAAAACAACAACATCAGTAGCAGCAGCCACGCCCCATTGGAGGAAACAACCAACAGCCCCCGCCCCTTCGCCGAAAATAACCAGACGCTGGTGAAAATTTCAACGGCGGACGACGAGACCCGGGAAATTTCAATTGTGGGCGGCTCAACCTCAACGGCCACGCCCACCACAACGGCAACCACCAGCACAACAACAACGCTGGCAACCACCTCGGTTGTTGCCGAAAACGAGGAAACAACAACATCAACAATCAGCCATTTAATGACAACCAGCGAACCCAACCAGAAAATTCCCTTAGCTGGCTTGGGGGAACTTAGCAGCGGCATCAAGGATGCACTGCATCGCATTAAATTGAGCGAGAGTCCAAAGGAATCAGTAGCAACAACAACCACTATGGAGCCACCAGAGGCGGAGGAGCAGGATGAATCGGAGGACATGACACTGACAGTATCCCCGTTGCAAATCCAGATGCAGGCAGCAGCCTCGTATCAAGTAGCCGAGACGTTGGCCGACTTGAATGAGGAGGAGCGTGCCCGGTACGATGCCATGCTGGCCCAGCAGCCCACAGCCAGTAAGCTGAATATAGTGGATCTATATCCGCTTAAAATCGAGGATATCCAGCCAATGATTCAAAACGACAATGAGGAGCTAATCAAGCAACGTACGATTTTCACTCAGCCCGAGAACACAGAGGATTACAAACAGAATCTAATGCCCAATGAAGTGGAGCTGGTTTTGAATGGACCAGATAGCCTGAATCAGGATACAATCAAGATTAATCAGGAGAAAGCAGTCACCACTCCAGAAACCTTAAAAATGGCTACCATCAGTGTCAATCAGGGCACCACGCCGGATTTTACGGGAAAGCTATTGGCCGATCAAGACGATCTCATAACCGAAATCGAGAGCAAGTTCCAGATGGAAGAAACCACCACAACAACCACCAGGAAACCTCTGCCATTGCTTCTAAGACCCGGAGATACGTTCATAGATAGAAGAGTGAAGAAAAGCTTCGAGTTTCCCACGCAACATCGCGCCAGTGATGTGATGGCCATGCCACACATCGATTTCGCGAACACGAAATTCCAAACCGATGCCGATCAGCCACAGCCCGCTGCCACACACCCGGAGTTCTCGACCACAAAATTCTATAATAGCAAGGAGTTGTATAACGAAATGCTGTTGCATAATAAGCGCAAGTTAATGAAGGAAACTAGTCCGGAAAAGTCAGCGACTGAGGCATCCTCAACAAAGTTGAACGTGACTCCTGAGGCTAAAACTTTTCAGCCAACAACTACTGTTGCAACTACAGTAAAATCAACAACATTGCAGTCAGCTTCCACAACAACAGTAGCAGCATCATCAGCGGTGGAAGCAATAACAACAAGTACCCTAAAGCCAACAACCACCGCAACTGGAAAATATCAGAAAGAGCTTAAGCGTGCCAAATTATTGCTCAAGGCCCTGACACCACCACAGGCCACCAAGTCCAGTGAGGACAAACTGTCGGTTAAAGCCACAAAGGCGGCGGAGGGAGCTCCCTCCACCATCTCCATCGCTCCGGCAAGGACAAGCACACCCGTTCTGATGGCCACCGCAAGGACAGTGCGACCAGCCGGATCTGTCGGAGTTAATCCCACTAAGACGGCCTCAAAGCCAATTGCCAGGCCGCGTATTTTGAGTCGCCTGCAGGAGAAAATCAATTCCCTGGAGTGCGAGGTGCCCAGTGTTCCCCAGGACTCCCATCTGTGGCGTGGCAACGAGACCCACGAATTGTTGCTGCCTATTGTGGTAAGTGCACTCGAAGAAACAAAGTCGGTAAAGAAATTTTCAAAAATCGAAGCAAATATTTAACCTCTTTCTAGTTATATTTTAAACCTTTACTTTTTACTTATTTTTTGTCTCACAACTCTCTGAAACTAAATGCTATTTTGGAGCAGTGTAACCACCCGTTTAAGGCTTAGCCATGTCCAATGTTATCAAAACAATTGGAGCCTTATTTAGTTCTTATCATTAGACAGACAAAAGAGCTCACTGGTTGGGAAACTAAAGACGGCTTAACAGTTGACTTGTCTGCGAGTGCGGCAGCGAACACACGGCGTATGCGTGTTATTTGAGTAAGCGGGTTAAGCAATTAGCCGAAGGTTTTTGCCCAAAAACAGACTAACGGACTACATTTACATAATATGCCTGCTGACGGCTAATTAGTATGGAGGAAGCTTAGTTTTCGGATACGGATTAGGAAGGCAAAAAAAAAAAAAGGAAACGAGAATCCTTAATGAAGCTGCTGAAGTTTTGCCGCACGAATCCGAATAAAGAAAAGATTGATTAGGGATTGAATTTGCCCACTCCCACACACAGAGTGTAGGATAGGAATCATTTTCGCGGAAAAGGGATAAATGGGAATGGCAACCCGAAAACAATATCCTCAACTTTGTCAATGACAACACAGATATTCGATAGCCAACAACATTGAAAGTTGTTAAAACTGTTTGCTTGGCTAATTGAAAACCTTTTAGAGCTGAGACAATTTTGCAAACCAAACCGAGAAGAAATCACATAAATAAATAACAAGCGCATTTCGTCGACTGGCAGTTGGTAGTCGTCGACAAGAAAAGGACAAAAAGGATTCACTGACGAACCCTGCAAATTTAATCCCAGCCGATAAGTTGGCCAACAAAGGAAATTATTGATCGTCATTTTATTTGGCCGTTTCCGTAGCACATGTGTGTGCTTTTTGGGGTAAAAGGAAAAGGTCCCAGAACAAGTTGACCGGAAAGATGAAGGTCCGTCCTAGTTCTTATGCAAAAAAGGACAATATTCTAAGAACGAAGAGGTCAGCAGCACAGTCCAGTTCGAAAGTTTAGACTTTTCTTGGAATATCTATCAGTACATTAAATACAATTTCCTAAGCCTTTTATATTCGTAACGGACTGTTTTGTTCCTAGAACTGTTCGTAGAAAAAGGTTATCCATTTCTTTATTAAATCGCATTTGTTGTTAAATCACGAATAAACTAGACAAGGGACTTCGGGCTATCCCAAGCCCCAGCCTGAGCCTGAGCCCAGCTGGCCTGTGTTTGAGTTTGATTTTCAGTCGGTTTAGAGTCAGTTTCTTGTCGGAGGAGCCATATCCCTTTCATGTCCTGTTTATATTGACGTAAATCAAGCCATTTGCCAGGCTAAATCACAGCTGCTGCTGCTGCTGATACTATGCCCATGCCCCCTTTGGCAAATATTTAAATTTATTTTATAGAATATCTTCACCCTTTTCATTGCCAGACTTTTTGATTTTCTCCGAGAATTCCTTTGACTAACTGACTGAGAACCAACTGTTTAATTAACATCTGGCCAGGCAGTGGGTGTTCTTCCGGCCAACATTAAACTTAATGGCCATTTGTAGGCCGCTTTGAACTGCTCGGATTCCATTTCTTTCTTTAGTTAATAACAAAACGAAAACGGAAAACAGAAAAGCGGAAAAATAAAATGGAGAATTGAAAGAAGCAAACGAAATTGATTTCCTGTTTACTTTTTGGTCAGCAAATGGCGAATGGCAGCTCGTCCATGAATTTAATTAAAGGCACTGCAGCATTTTATGCAAACTTTGCTTTGGATTAAAAAAAAAAGTGAATGAAGGAAAAAAAGTATACATTAAACATTGGCATAATGTCTACCTTGAAAAATTAATTCTGGCATTCTTGGCCACTTCCAGGTCTTCATTTTCTTTCCACAGAAGTGTCCTAGCACCGAAAATAAAAAAAGAAAACAATTAAAGAAAACAATTTTTGCATAAAAGGTGAAAACATTTTTTCTTTTTCAAAGAGAAGGTCAGAGAAAACATTTCTCAACTGAATTTTATGTATTTTTCCGTTTGTTTGTTTGGGTCTTTTTTGATGAAATTGCTTGAATCTCATTTTTAAGGAGCAGCTTCCTCCTTCTCGGCCATGTTAGTCATTTAAGCCTAGTTGAGAGCATTCTCTAGTTTTTTATGCAAAGCCTATGATAATGAATAAACAAAAGAAGGATCTGCCAAGTGACACTCTAAGTGATTAAAAATAGAAAAATGAATAGTTTTTCTATGGGAATTATTTATTTCAACCTGTGCTAATCCTCATTTGAAGGGCCACAAGAGCCCAAATATTTGTGCATCTATATTTCAGTAACTTGTTATGCTAACCACCCGCTGTTAGAATTTGCTGGCTCATACCGCAAATAAAAAACGAAAATTTATGCCATTACCTATTGCGGTGTTCATAAAAAAAGAGCTTGCTAGCTAGACCACAAAACACGCATGAATTCTGGGTGACCCAAAAACTTTGCCATTTCCCAATTCGGTCAGCATTCCCTTTTGTATGTAAATAAGCAACTTTTTTCTGCTATATTTTTTATTTTTTTTCCGAGTTGACCACACATACAATGTAGATTTTTATGTGCGTAAGGGCAGGCCATTAAAATGCCATAAATTTGAGCTCTGACAAATCCTCCCCTGACACTACACAGAACAAATACCAGGGCAGGGCATATAAAAAACGACAGGCAAACTAAACCGCTTCAAATTGTGCAAAAATATGCTAAAATTGCAGGACATGGGAGAGTCCTGGGGAAATGGGCCGCATAAAAATGGCAGGGATAACCGCAGAGTCGAGTTCTGGCTCTCTGGCTTATGTTTCTTTATTTTTATTTTCATTTTGATTGTGTATGTGGCTTAACCCAAATTAATAAAAATTTGGCAACATCAAGTGGATCTGCGCATATGTATGTTATAAACTTTGCTAATATCCACCCAAAGCCAAATACAGCCCCAAATGAACCTTTTAGGTTTTTGGGGGAAGTTTATTAGGTTCGGGTTACAACGCCAGCTACTACTTATGTAAATTTGTTTTCGCCACAAAACTAAGAGCCCGGTACAGGGCCCGACTAGACAATGTTGTAAAAGTGAAATTAGAAAACTTGCTAAATAATTCAGTTAGCAACTCGCAACTCGACTGGCATTTTGTTCGGCTGTCAAACCGCAGCAGACGGCAACCTTTTAAGAGCCCATTTTACATTTCGCTGCGGATGGGTTAAATAAACCAACTCATCAAGAGACTCAAGCTCCAACTCCTGTTTCCTATCTTTCAGACCACGGAGCACTGTAGGCCGAACGAGCACTGCATACCGAATGTCCTCACCTGGCGAGGCGAGGCGGAGATCCAGTCCGGCGATATTCTAATTGTGGAGATTAACGATGCCATGCTGAATCCATCGCACGAGCCAAATAATACAAGCAGGTGAGTAACAACTTAGGACATGTTTAATCAGTAAAGTATAAACTTAAAAGCCTCCTTTAAGGACCTATTTTATTTCCTCTAATAAATTTTGATTACCTGTAAGTCAAGCTCTCAACTAACATAACTCCTTCGGCAAAAAGTTAAAGTAACTCTAGCTTGATGTGATCAAAGTAAATGACTTGGTAGCTCTGGATAAACCGTCATTATGTGCCATCAGCAACACCATCAGAAAATAGAAAAGCGAACATTTTTAGTAGATGGAGCAGTTGTTGCTACCTCATCATCCAGCTCATGATAAGGAGGATAGTGCTGCCAAAACTAGCTACAATAATAAGCTAGAATTAAAGCTATGTGAATGGGAAAGAAAATTTTCTAAAATCCCTAAATATATTTTATGAAATAGTAAAAAATAACCTTAAGTTGATATTATAAAATGAGAGCTATGAGGTCTAAAAAAAGGCTAAATTCTCTCCACCAAATATAGCTACCCTACCGACATTGCCAGCAACATTGACAGATACCCCAAGACACCTGAGCTTACCGGGAAATTCAGAGGTTTCCCCTTACTCTACCCTTCGTTACAAAAATAAAAAATACATATATTTGAACCCCCCTTTCTTTCATATTTTTACACCTACATACCTTTCAGGGATGGGGTACTGGTTGAATTCTTTGATTTTTTTGTTGTGTTTTTATTTTCAGTTAAACGCTTTAATGCGCGTTGAAACGTGTTGGTTGTGAAGCTTATTATATAATAACGTCCATTAAGGACCTTTATTGATTTTTCTTCGTCAGCACGTCTGCTCGGGAAAAGGAGATATAGATAGACATTGGTCAGATGAAGGGAATGTAGAATAGTTGCAGGTCCCAGACACGTTCCGCCATTATCAGGGGCACGCCCCTTTTACAGTTTATTAAATTGTTTTCTCTTACTCCAAAGTTCGCTGTCTAACTCTGTTTTTGGGACCTCTTCTTTATTTGCTGTTTCGCAAATTTTTATTTCGGTTTTGTTTATTTTATAATGCTTACAAAAATATCCTTTACAAACTGTGAATATAAATGCGATAAGAGACAGTCCTGAAAGCACAGAAAAAAAAGTTTAGAAATGGATATTTTGAATCAAAACTGTTAAAACTTCTCTTCTGAGTCTTTTTAAGCTCTGATGTTTAAAAAATATTATATTATGGACTTAACTCGTCGTATTTCAAACAGATTTATGGCACATCCTCTGGTTGGCTGGTATTAAATACTATCCCGTTCATATATTTTTATGTGAAAATAAATAAATTTTTTTGCCTTGTAGCAGATTTTTTCTATGCAGTGCTAGTTGTTGACCATTAGTCATTGGGTTGGATGTGCACATACCACAGCTGGCTGACCCTTTTTGCCATGGCAATTATCACGTTTCTCTTGGTTTTTGCTATCATTTTTACCCCAGCGCCCTGCACACATTTTATTATTTTTTTTTCTCGTTTTTCGCCTTCTTTTACGTTTTTGCTCTTTTTAATTTAGCCCGGTCGCTGGTTCTTATCTTATCGCTTGATAGATGCCTCTGCTGCCACCCATCAAAAAAGTTGTTTTCCGCCGCCCATCCCGAAAGGCAAGAAAAATTAAAATTCATTTGTCGAACTTTTCGGGGCAGACATCAAACGCGACCGCGTACGAAATTTTCCGGTCTTCGTGGATCTGTCTTCTTTTTTTTTTTGGGCAGGAGGAGTCTTATTTAGCCCAAGGGCCTCACAACTCGAAATGCCTGGCATAAGTTCCGATTCCTGTAACGTTCCTTGGGGGCAAAATAAGACCGCAAACAATCGAGTTAGTTGGAGGAGTGAAAGTGAGGTGGGAAAAAAAGTGTAGCACACAATTGAGCGCTGTGGGTCCGAGGAGGAAAGTTCCCGCCAAACTATGAAAATGAGATGTCAAAAAAGTTTTTATTATCGATTTAATATGTGAATGTGTGTGCTGCGGTGGCTGGGTGTCTGTTCGGGCCAAGTTAACAAATGCAATAGCAAAAAATAATAATACGTAGGGAAAAGCCAAGGGTAGCAAATAGATTGGCAAAGCTCGAGGTAGTGAAAACTTTCCGGGCTCGCAGTTTTCTAACAAGTTTTGTGCAGTCTTTTTCCCTTTTTTTTATTTTTTTTTGTTGCTTTCCCCAACAACTCGACTACGTGTTGTTGAAAAATTGGAAACTTAGATACTATATGAGGTGTCTTCCTTTGTTTGTGCCTCTGTTTGAATGTTGACTAGTTCTGCCAGGAAAACTTGCCAGCGAGGAATACGAACTTTCACAGGATGACTTTCTATGAACAGAATAGAAACGGCACCATGGCATCTCCTTTTGGAGTTGCAAATGCCGAGTCTACACCTCGTTAAAATTTTAAACCAAAAATATTAAATTTAAACAACATTGTAGGCTACAATTTGTAGCTTCTAGTATTCTCCCCCAAGAATGGATAGTTCATCCACATCTACTTTATTTAAAATTTACCCTTCAGGAGTGTTAATTTTGAGCAATTTAAAGTCCATTAAGGGTGAAGCATCTGCAAAAAGTAACCACAACATTTTTTGTCTGCTTGCCTCAGAGTCGGAAATCATCCGGGTCGAGCAAACCCCAATGGAAACCCTTTTCTGAGGCTTCCTCGCTCCGTCTCGACTAATTTCATTTCCGCCTTTCTGCTATTTAATTTCCGCTAGAGCAAGGCAACCGACAGCAACTGCTTATAAATAAATTTCAATTAATTAAGCATATACCTACGCAGGAAACGCAACTGAGACTGAGACCCGACATCTTCGGTCATATTTACAACTTAAACAAGCAACCAGAAGCCATTTAACTTGCCTGCCGTCTCAGTATCTTTCTCATTCACTCATCGTTTGCTTGTTTCTTCCTTAACTGCTTACCCCAACCGTGCTACGGCGATACCTGGATGCTGACATAATAAACGTCGACGAGCAGCGCGGTGCATGCAACACAGGTGTACCAGGTGACTCGATCCGGGCACGAACATTGCGACGTCACCGAGGGTGTCCTGCTGGATATCACACCCCTGGTGGTCGATGGCAGGAAGCTGGTTACACTGTATGATAAGGACCTCACCGAGGGAGTTAACTTGCTAATTGGTGAGTTCAACCCTAAAACTAACTAACCTACTGGCTGTGCTAACTTTGTGGTTAGCTTGGTCTGGCAAATCTTACAAAGAGAATTTTCAGTCATAGAAACATAAGAGGATTGAAGAATGAACTTTTAATGAATACTTTTTTCCTTAAATTGGCACAAAATTGTACACATTTTTTTCAGTTTTTTCCCATTTCTAAAAATAAGACAAGTTAAGCATATTAAACTTTTCAAAGAGTATTTATTTCTCCACCAAGTGTTAGTCCTCTTACACATTTTTTCTTTAGCAGAACATTTTCCGCCTCTATTCTTTGTGGGAACCGTTCAGCCGACTAAACATATATATATTTTTCTTTATGCTTTGCTATCTCGTGTGGCCTTAATTAATGCCAAGTTTTATTTCTCCTCCCTCTTTTCGCGCAGTGGTGTCCGAGCTGTGGGGAGCGCAGTGTGTCCGCCTGAAGGTGACCACGAAAACCGACAATTGCGGCGAGAACGCCGACTGCTCCGGCAAGGGAGTCTGCTACTCGAACTCGGGCATGGAGGAGTATGAGTGCCAGTGCTGCAGCGGATTCGCAGGACCACACTGCGAGGAGATCGACGCATGTAATCCGAGTCCCTGCACAAACAACGGCATCTGTGTGGACCTATCGCAGGGACACGAGGGGAACTCCTACCAGTGTCTTTGTCCTTACGGTAAGGTCATTAGCTTTAGTCCTGGTCTCATTAATGGCCAGCATCCCGAGATAATGCTATTAATATGCCTACGCCCATAATGCGGACAATACACACCATTACCATTCCACTCACCCCCGCTCCTCTGTTCCGTTTTGCAGGATATGCGGGAAAAAATTGTCAATACGAGTCGGATCCTTGCAATCCCGCCGAGTGCATGAACGGCGGCAGTTGTGTGGGCAACTCCACGCACTTTCGGTGAGTCAAAGGCAAACACAAAAGAGGATAAAAACGATGGAAAAGGAGCAGGTCCAGGATCAGGCTCAAAAGCACCGAAAAAAATTAGATGGAATTTATTTGAATTTAATTGAGTTTAGCTTATGAAAAGCCTTTTTTGTAATAGAGTTATCTTTATATTATTTTTGAGATTTCCTAATTAAATAAATAACAATAACGAAGCACTTATTTTTTGCTAGTGCAGTGTCAACATTTAGTCGTATTTGTAGACAGCAGAAGCAAGTCCTAGCAGCACCTTTCATTCAATTATCCTGACCATTGTTTTGCGGTTCTGTCTAGCCGCTGCTGCCGTCTGTGTTTGCTCATAAATGTTGACTTTTGTCGCATGTTCAAAATTCCCAGTTTAACCATTTCTCTATTTTTTCCCATTTTTGTTCTCCTATTTTTCGCATTCAGGTGCGATTGTACACCAGGGTTCACAGGACCTCTTTGCCAGCACAGTTTGAATGAGTGCGAGTCGTCGCCGTGTGTTCATGGCATTTGTGTGGATCAGGAGGATGGGTTCCGGTGCTTCTGCCAGCCAGGTGAGTAAATGCGACCAGCAATTCCATCGCCCAGCTACGTTTTCAGCAAAATGAACGCAAATTGCCATCATTCCTTTGTTGATTTGCTGGCAAAATCGCTCCCATAATGCCAATATTTTGTCAGTCGGGTTTCCAACAATGATTGTGTTGAAAATACCTTCTATTTAATTTGTAGTTTGATCTAAGACAAGGTTGGAAAGATACCTATTCGTAGAGAAAAATTTTTGGCAAAAATTCAATCAGGATACTTACAAATTTAAATTGCTTTCTGAACCATATTTGTTTTCGATGTGTAAACGTGATTTTCCTACGAAATCCACGTGCTTTAAGGCAATCAAATTTCGCTTTTCAATCGAATTGGAATCTACGCGAATCAGAAATCTACATGGAAGCTCATAAATTATTTCACTGGCACAAACACAATTTGCATAAATCGCACTCAATCACAATGAAACGTAAATGTATAAAAAAAAAATTCACTGAGACAGAGACGAAGGCAATTCCGGCGAAAGTCGAGACAGCGTCGCCGAGCATTTCCCATTTCCAATTGAAATTTCCATTTCATTTACTTTGCACATTTACATTTACCCGGAAACCATTCCCTTCGACTTCTTTTTTGCAGGTTTTGCCGGCGAGTTGTGCAACTTCGAGTATAATGAATGCGAATCGAATCCGTGTCAGAACGGCGGCGAGTGCATCGATCACATCGGCAGCTACGAGTGTCGCTGCACCAAGGGCTACAGTGGCAACCGCTGTCAAATAAAGGTGAGTGAACAATGGAAGGGGTGCTGGAATATTTCTACAAACAAAATCGAAGTGGGCCCGGAACCGAAGAAGACAGTGCCCTAACAAAGTTACATTTCTTAGACAAGACACAAATCCATTTAAAGTATTTAAACAACTCATGAGGCATAAGGACATCCCCTGAACATCTCCAAAGATTACATATTCCCAAAAGCTACCATTAGTTGATTTTTACTCCCCAAGATAATCAATATTTTTGTATTGAGAACAAATCCCGCGACAATTCTCCGATGAGAAAGTCGAGCGACCCCAAACTGCCGGCAGTTGTCTGCAAACTTGAATGGGTATTGATTTAATTTGCTGAGACCGAAACTCGCGCTTTCCCAAACACACACACACACCCACCAGAACACACATGATTGAAAATGGGATTGCATACACATATGGGTTTTTGGGGGGTATCCTTCAGATACGAATCCTGGGCAAATACATTTTTGAATACATAATGAAGTTTCAGCGCTTCTCGGTCTCGGTTTCGGTGTCGGTCTCTATTTCGACTCTGCCACAATATGCTTTGATTTGTGCCGAACAATTTTTTTGCATCTTGTTTCTTTTTGTTTTGTAGGTTGATTTTTGCGCCAACAAGCCTTGCCCCGAAGGACATCGCTGTATTGATCATGGAAATGATTTCAGCTGCGAATGCCCAGGAGGTCGCAACGGACCGGATTGTAATCAAATGCCAAGAACGGTAAGTCATGATTTATGCAGTCGTTGGTCTGAGTTTTGGTTTCTGGTTTTCTGGTTTTTCTGCTACGGTTTCTATCTCCTTTTGGCAGTTGGCGAAAATGCCAGCAAATAGCCACAAATTGTTGGCTTACTGTGTAGCAGTTGCAGTAGCATAATTGTAGCCAATTCTGTTAGCTAACTGCCGCACGATTGCATATGCAATTCTTTGAGCATTACTTTTTCATTTTAAAACTGATTTATGACATTGGTTTGTTGGCATTTAATAAATAGTTTCAGTTTGGCTATCAATTTCTCAATAAAAGTGGTTGGCAATGAATGGCCACTTTAATTAGTTTCAATTTCTTTTAGTTTTGAGATACGCAAGCTATTATTATTCATGGCCTTCCAGTTTGCCCATCAAAACTAAACCCAAGTTCATAAATTGAGTTAACTCTCAAAAAGAATTTAATAAACGCTCTATGGACTTGATAATTTGTGGTGCTAAAATAAAACTCAACAAAATGTACATAAATTAAGCGTCAAGGCGCCATAATTAAAGCTTTGTGAAAATGATGGACACGCTGACTAACCGCGACTTCTGCGAGGACCATAGATTCCGAGAACACTGTCATTATGCGAGGACGCGCCGAGGGGCTATGCTGAGCAAGGGGGCGTAGTACAGGACTCTTGGTGTGAATAGGAGGGGGGCAGACCACGGCTAGAAATTGCGGCTACACCAGTGGCTCGTGGCTCCTGTTGGGGAAGGCAGAAGCAAAATTAATTACATTTTACATGCCAGGCACACACACACTTCCACAAAAAAGGACGAAAAAGCAGAAAGGAGCCGGCTCCTCTTTGGTAATTGTTAGTTGGATGTGGTTAGATGATAGCATGCTCCATGAGTCCACCGATATAATGCAGAAATTGTTGTTTTGAATTTCAGTAGCTAGAATTATAAAGCAAAGTGGTTTATTAGATTTTAGTAAGGCGTTTAAAATCTTAAAATATAATGATTTTAGTCCCTGTTTCCTTAAACCTCTAACTTATTTTATCTATAAACTAAAACTCACCAACAATGCGATGATAACTTTCAGTACTTTCAGCAATGCAACGTGAATCCTTGCACCCATGGCGGCACATGCTGGTCCAGCGGGGATAGCTTCTACTGCGCCTGTCGTCCCGGCTACACAGGAAACATGTGCGAAGGTGAGTCCCGCTCCCCAAAAAGTCATTAACTTGATTAGGCGGCCATCAGCTTGGACCGCAGAAAATATGTTTCCCTTGGTGGCTATCTATGAGTTTACATTTCCCTTTATTTTTTATTTTTTTTGTCACTGCCCTCGAAATTTTCCGGCTTTGACTTTCCTTTTTCCGGCCTCTTGCAGATGAGTTTGTGGTGGAGACCGTCGTTAGCTCCAGCGAATTTATTGTGGACGATGCGAACGCCAGAAATTTTAATGACAAAACTTTCGGTTCATCGGTCGTGCTTAAGAGTCCCATTGAATTGCATAATGCATATTTTGCGGCTGGAGTCCTGGCAGCCGCCATTTTCATCGTGGCCGTTGTGGTAAGTTCCTGAACATTCCCTAGCATCCTTCCAAAAATATACAAAAAAAAATTTTACAATTTTGGAGTACAAGGTCCAAAACTGTTGAGGGGAAATTGTACTTTGCGGTTATGCAAAGTGCGCGAAATGGCATTGCATATTCATTTCGATGTCGGAAAAGTGGTCGAGCAACCGAATCCTGGCCAAAATGCATCCCGGCATTGAGGCTTTAACCAAAATGTAGTCGATCGCCCAAGCCAACCGACCGGGCTTAAAGCAGATGCAAATTTATACAATTGGTGTCCGTTCGCTCACAATGTGTGCTTTTTCAAGAGGATAACGGGGAGCAGGGCAATTTATTGGAAGCCTTGCTGAATAAAGAGTCCTGCCGAGTCCTGAGGCGGACAGGTTAATAGCGAAAGTTTCAGTTGAGTTATTTAGTGAGCCAAGTTTACATTTTTTGGCAATTTTTCAAATTATAAAATTTTAGTTAGGTAGTGGCTAGAGTAATTCTATAGATTAATTGCATTATTAAAAAAAAAACTATAAATAGTATGTTAATATTTTGCCATAATTGCCATAAAAAACATAATTGTGCCAAAGAATTATTAAGACTGATTAAAATTCCACTATTCACTTCTAATAAATAAAAAATGAATTTCAATGTATTCAAATTACTCTTTGAATTATTTATTACTTTATTAATATTTTTTCGTAAATAATGAAACCAATTATGTTTATATAAAAGCGTGGAAATAAATCAAACAAAGGACTGCAATAATTTCATTAATATGCTAGTGAGCTAAAGTAAACATTCAATGAAAAAAAGCAAAACCAATACCATTTATATAAATAAGAAGAGAAAGACAATTCAAAGGAAAAACTTCTGGCAAGTGCTTTAAATCAAATTTATTAGCATACTTTTTTGGGCCGCAACGTGACCTTCCCATTTTGTCGCCCACATGACACTTTTTCAGGTCGCTATTTGCCGGGGCCATTACCATTGGCTTTGCCATATGGGAACCAATCCATAACCATTTACTTAACACCCACCTCTCGACTTTTCCAGGTCACCATTTGTCACTGCAAGGTCAATCAGACGTATCGAAAATTCTCGACGCGCTCCACCTCGTTTATACCGATTCTGGGCTTCAGTCGACGGCCAAAAATGCAGGGCAAACTCAACAAACACTGGCTGAGTGGCAAAGGTGTGGTGGCCGGTGGTGCAGCCAGTGGGGCGACCGCGGGCGGATCGCAACGGGGCAGTGTCAGTGGTGCAAGTGGCACGCAGCAGGGCGCCACCGCAACACGCCACTTGCCAGGGCAGACACAGACGCAGACTTCGCTGCAGGAGCGACCTTTCCAACGGCATTTGGCCATGAATCTGGAGAACGACATGTACTACACGGTGGACTTTAGCGAGAATTCACAGCACTCGCCGTTGATACAGTGAAACTTGGGTAATGGCGGCGATTGGTTAGTCAAATTTATCCCACAGAAGAGCGAGTGAGTGAGTAAGTGGGTTGAAGCGAAAACCGAGTTAAAGAAACATTATGAGTAGTTTGGGTTTGGGTTACTTGGGGGGATTGTGTAATTATCTTTGATGCTACTCGTTGAATATTCCAAATATTGAACAGTATCCGATAATAATAAACTAAAATAGTGTGTATATGTGCGCAGAACCTAATGATTATGAGTCCGGCTAATGCAAAACACACAAATATTTATGATTAATATGTATGCCATGTATCTCTGGCCTAAATAGGCTTAGCAAACTGGTTTATCAAGGTTTATTTTGGCACAGCACACACATCCACATCCGGAACATCCGTAGCTGAATGATATTGTTTGATTATAAAACACACGTTACTTCTGGAGGGCAGAATGGATTATAATCTCGATTTATGTAAATGTTAAACACTAAACCGGACATGGTTTGTTTTGTTCTCTTTGGCAAAGTTTATTGTATGAAATTTTCAGATTTGTCCAAGACAAATAGTCTCAGCTTCTCTGCCTTTTGGCTAATTGTGGCCATAAAGTCCTTCATGAATTTCATGAGCATACAAGTGTTGAGGAAGCTTATGAAAGGGGATATTGTTACTCAGTAATTCTATTATGGAATGCAAAAGGTTTGGTGTTGATTTCGAAAAAGCTAAACTAATTGCATTTCGAAGAGTTGCTAATTAAAAACAAAATGCATTTCGATGACATATAATAAAGCCTGGCTTTCACCGCATTTTCATTTGGCAAATATTTGCAATTAGTTAAATAATAATGGAACGAAAACAAACCAGCTGCAGAATCAAGAATTCTATTGTCTGATGCGATGCAGAAATCAATTTAGTCGCGAATATTGGAGCCATATTCAACTAATTTCATGGAAATCAGTTTAGTTTAGTTTTAATTAATTTTTCCATACTAATAAATTGTGTTTAGACAGATGATGGTAGGTGGACGGTGCTCTAAATTGAATTCGGTCAGGGCTGATATCAGAGATTATTGTTGGCATACTCGACCGCAGCAGTCGAAAGTTGTTAGTGAAAAATAATTAGCATAAATTATAATTGTAGCCACAAAAGTTAATATGTTTTTTGTGCATAAATAATATTATTATACCCTTGCAGAGGGTATTATAATTTTGGTCAAAAGTGTGCAACGCACTGAAGGAGACATCTCCGACCCTATAAAGTATATATATTCTTGATCAGGATCACCTCCTGAGTCGATATGAGCATGTCCGTCTGTCCGTCTGTCCGTCTGTCCGTCTGTCCGTCGGTCCGTCTGTCCGTCTGTCCGTCTGTCCGTCTGTCCGTCTGTCTGTTTCTACGCAAACTAGTCTCTCAGTTTTAAAGCTATCGAGTTGAAACTTTGCACACACCCTTCTTTCCTTTGCAGGCAGTATATAAGTCGGAACGGCCGGGATCGGTCGACTATATCCTATAGCTGCCATATAACTGATTGATCGGAAATGCCATAACTTTGGTGTTTTTTAAGTTAGAGGGTTGGGAGTTTCTACACATATTATATTTGACCAAAATATCTTATGTACAAAATTTCGTAAGGATCGGCCGACTATATCCTATAGCTGTCATAGAACGATCGAAATTGGCATAACTTTGGTGTTTTTTAAGTTAGATAGATGGGATTTGGTACAGATTCAATTTTCAATGAAAAAAAATCTGATTTGTCGAATTTCATAAGGATCGGCCAACTATATCCTATAGCTGTCATATAACTGATTGATCGGAAATGCTATAACTTCGTTGTTTTTCAAGTTAAAAGCATGGGAGTTTCAATGGATTCCTCTTTTGGCAAAATAATTCGATATGCCAAATTTCATAAGGATCGGCCGACTATATACGATCCGCTATATATCTAATAATATAAGATGCGTGGCGCCACCTAGCGGACTGCGACTCAACTGCAAGGGTATATCAACTTCGGCTCCGCCCGAAGTTAGCTTTCCTTTCTTGTTTTTTGAAATCATTTCAATAAATGATTAAGTATGAGTGGGTGTGTACGGTGTGTATCTGTGTGCTGGCCACATTTAGCATATTGTTGTTGATATGCAAAATATTAATACTGATCCAATTGCGAAATGCAACATCACAAAGATGTCGGCAATTCATGACAAAAATCAAATAAAATGCAAAATATGAAGGCCGATCAAATGGAGATGAAAATTCTGATAAAGCTTGATGCATTCCTTTTTTGTGTCAATAATGATATTCGTGCAATTGAAGTGCGCAGTAAAATGAGTTTGTAATTAAAATGCTATACTAAGTAATTAATAACGATACACAGTGGCGAAACCAAATTGCAAAAAAAAGCACACACAAAAATACAAAATATATTATTAATAAAAGCCTTAGCTTAAGAAAAAAAAAAGGAAAAGCCAAAGAGTGTAATGGAAATGAAAATGAAATATAAATAATTGCAAACATTTTTATTCATAAATGAAAATGTGAAATGAAATGAATATGAGTAATCATCTATGGCAAGACACTTGGCGTTTTGGGCAATTACAATTTAATTTTTAAGCCAATCAACAAAATAAAGTGGAAAATCCAGCGAAACATGAAAAATGCTTGAATTCAATTTGAATGGGAAAACAATTACCATCCGCTCCAAAAATTATTATTTGTTTCTATGTTTTCAACAATTTCAGGGTTTTTATTCAGTTTTTGTGTTTTTGCATAATTTATACATACACATCGACATATACATTTATATAACATAACACACACATGTACATTGTAAAACTAAACAATAGTTTTGGTTTATCAATTCCGATTCCATTTCCATTCTTTTGTTTACTTTTGGTTTTGGTTTAATAATATCACTCATACGCCCCGTATGATGCTTCGTCCATCAAGACTCTTCGGAAGGTTCAACCTCGTCATTAGATGGCTCTGCTGGGCTTGTACCATTTCCATTAGGTTTTTGGGGAGGTGATTCCGTCTTTTCCTCTCCCAAATTCACGGTCGTCTTGGAATTGTGAAGTTCCGTCTCCTCAGGAATGACCTTTCGTCCTTCCTGATCCTGTGATAGTCAAAAATAAATATAAGGTAAGTTTTTTTCGAATATTAAAGTTTCTCAGCATAGCAACATGCCAGATGCTTGTTATCCTTTTATGATTCCACCATATGCACATGCAATTAGCAATTAAAAGGTTAAAATGCATGCAAAAACCATCTCCATAACGAGAATCAAAATTAACCAACCAATTTCCAACCAAATAAAAATAAAAACCACAAAAAGAATATTGCAAAAAAAGTGGGAAAAAACATATCGCGTTGAGCAGTGTAAAGTGCTATTTACAATTTACTCAACCAACTTGTTTTTAGTTTTTCCTTTGGCTCCCGCAATGGGATTTTCATGCACATGCGGGCAAGTATAATCGACATGCATGCTAATTTGAGTTTTGAACATGAAATTTAAGTGGCCGATAAATTATATTTAATGGAGTTGCAGTCATTGGCTTGGCTCGATGGCTGCCCGAGTGTTCCGCTAGTATGGATGCAGTAATGAGCAATTTCGATGCGGGACTATAAAATTGTGGTTCCTATTGAATCCTGAATCCTGTCGAAAGCTTTCTAATTAAAAGGAGTGGTGAACCTACTGTTTATGTTAATTAAAAAGTTTTCACTATGTATAGATAGTTTGAAAACTATTTTTTACAATAAATGTTTGGTAAAGAATGTTTTTTAGAGAGTTTTTCGGGAAAGAGTCGGGAAAAGAACATAAAATTAATAAAATAGGGTATCTCTACATTGGATATATACCAATTTTATGGTCCTTTGCTTCCCCATTCGAATTTCAAATGATGTTTTCCTTTTCCTCCAGCTTCGGCTCAACTCTCGATGAGTGCGCTGCATTTCATAAGCATTCCGGCTGAGTTCGCTTCGCATATGCACGAATAAACTGCACGAATAAACTGCAGCAGTTGCACCGAAGGCTATTTATTTATATTATTTTTCTTCTTTTCCTGGTTGCCATTTTCTCCTGTTTTTTTTTATCCTGTTTGTATATTGTTGAAAGGCATTTACGCGTCATCAAACTTTTTGGATAATTCGCTATGCATCGAACGTAGTTTTCTCGTTGTTTGGCTTTTTATTAAAAAAGTGACTGGGGGTGGGTGTGTATGGATGCACTTTAGTATAAAAGTGGGGTACTGGCCTTGCAGTTGAATGCACAAAAGTTTTCCCACAAAACTCGGGCACACAAGCAAGTGCACCCCTCTGTATAAAAATGCGCATCTTAAGTGCCATGTGTGGCTGAGTGGGAAAAGGAAAACTCAAAGGAAAATGGGGGGAAATGAGCGGAGACATGACAAAAAAAAATTTTTTATTTATTAATAATAGATACATAGGACTGTAGAAGACTGAGAAGCTTTTTGAAAACTTTAGCAATATCTGAAGTTTCAATTAAAAAAGAAAAATTAACTTCTTATTTGGTTATTTAAGTTTTTAAAAATACACATATTCTTCAACTAATTTTGGATAAAAAACAAAAAAATGTATATTAAATGAAATTTGGTTTGAACAATTTTTCCACAGTGCATCGATAGAGAATAAGAAGGGAAGGACTTTTTATAATGTTTCTGCTCAGTTCATTTTGCGCTGCTTTTGTTTCCATTCCTTTGTTTGGTTTCAAGTTTTTCTTCCTTTATATATATTTTTAGACCGCCTCCTGTGGCCCAACGACGCCTCTGTCCTTTGAAAACGCTCACAATGGGCATTACTTACGCGCAATTTCGCGTTCACTTTTTGTGCGTTATGTTGAAGAAGTTATTGGCCTCGATAGACGAGCTAACAAATTCATATAAACGACTATAAAGTCGTCTCTGGCCAAAATCAACAATGACAAATGTTGCCAACAGCATCGAATTACGTGGCATTCATTTTGCGATCATTCCCCATAAATATTTCTATTTTTTGTTCTTGATTTTTTTTTCTGGAGCAAAGTCCGTTTCCTTTCACACACATCAATAAATCGTTTTCATAGCAGAAAAAAAAGTAAAATAAATAGAAAAACCAGCAGAAAAAGAAGAAGTATATGTGCAGAAGGACAAGAATAGAGAACAAACCGGAAATCGTAAAAGGAAGTAGAAACATACAGAAGTACATATGAATGGGAATACATGGAAATGTACAGAGTTGCCTTGGCAATGGCAAAAAGTTTAAGATCCATGGGGTTTCTTTTCATTCTATGGGTTCAATAGACCAAGGCAGTGGTAAAAATTAAAGAAAACATACAACTAATTTAAAACTTTAAAAGTAAACTAAATTTTTAATAAATTACCATCAATAGGGATTGAGGAATAAATGATTACATTTCTCTATAAAATTCTTAAAATGTTATGCTTACAAAAAGGTAGTTTAAAAGACTAACTAAAATAAAAAAGATTTTTAAACTATTTCTTAATTATTGAAAAATATTAAAAAAAAAACAAAAACTTTTTAATTGACATTTTTGAACCCCATTGTTCCTTGAAAAGTTTAAAATCTTTTGCCACATTTCGAACAGACGATGCCCTCTTTCAATGCCCTACGATGTTTGTTTATTCGAGGCCATTGTTGTTCTTTTTGCACTTTTTTTACCCCCATCCCCACCTAGTGACCTGTCACCCATGCCTGCCCCCCAGTTGGCCCAACCTTTTCTATTTGGCAAAACAAACATTGTTGCTTTTTTGCAACAGCTGTCATTGTTATTCTTTATTGTCAACTTGTATTAAGTTCAACAACAAATCATTTGGCGTAAAACGTAAACAAAATCAAAGCGCACAAAAAAATACCCCCACATACATACCCCAAAATAATACGAAAAGGACAATTTTTCAAGTCCCTGAATAAAAAATAGAAAACTTTAAAAGTGAGAGGGTAGTGGAGGAAAATCAAAGCTAAATGGGATGTGAGACGATGTGTGGAACCAAGCTCAAATTGCTCGACGAGTGTGCAAAATTAAACTAAACTCAACTAAGCGTGTTGCAAAGAAAGCCCTGGACTCGAGGGTATAATCAGGGTAAGAGATGTAAAAAGGGGACTAAAGAGCTGGCCAAGAGGAGGTGGAGATGGAGAGGCCACCCTGTTTGTGGGTTATGCACATAAAAACAAGTGATGGCCAAAAGTCAAATGGCGCAAGTGCGGGCTTTAATTCAACGAAATAACTTAATGCCCGGATGGCTTGGCAAACTGCGACGTTGGTGCCAGCCATCACCCAAAAACACCCATCCGAAAATAAAAAGGAACCTAAAAAAGCTTCAGCAGCAATGAAAACTGCACATGCCATTGCATTTCCCCAACAACTTTACACTATAAATTATAAGAATTATAAATTTTTAATAGTTAAGTATTGTTTTTAACAACATCTTCTGGAATAAAATAGTTCTTATTATTTTTTTTGTAATTCGATGGTTAAAGTTTTTCACTAAAATTAAAGTAATTTAATAAAGCTTTTTTTTTCCTGTGCACTGCTGCAATATCTTGGTTCCTGAGCTGCTTTTGCCACTGCCATGCCCTCTGTTTATTCGCATTCAACGCTGCATGCTTTTGGGCGCTTGCAACCCAGAACAAGGACTGCCAGGAGATGCCAGGACATGCCATGCAGTCGCTGTTACATATGTCTGTGTGCCAAATTACTCTTTTCGAAAGGGATATACCGATAAGACCGATTTGAGTAATATTATCTTTTAATATAAATTAATTTACTAAATAAAATAATTTGTTGATCAAGAGAGGAAAATATTATTAAGTGTATTAGTTAAAATATTTTTTAAAAAACATGCACAAAAAAGGTAAACTAAAATTCGTTATTATCATGCTTTTGTTTTTCTTTTTTGGCTATTTTTGTTATTTATTTCATGGTGTTGTTTTTGTTGGATTCTTGTACATTACCATTAACATGGAGCTGGGTATTACGGATAAATCCACAGCGGGTATTGAAGTTAACAAACCACTTGGATACTTTTTCATGCGGCTGGGAAAAAATGTTGATTCCACGCCCTGTTTGTATGCGAATGGCATTTTTGGCTGTAGCATATATTATCCGCACACATGTATAGTAAAGGGAACTGCACTCACACACACAATTACACACACTCCCATACCCACAACGATTTCCTCACACCCACACTTAGTCAAAAACACACAGATATGTGAAAATCCAATAGAAAGCTCTCAGCTCCCCCTCTTCGGATTCGGATTTTGGCAAATTTATTTTGCACAAAGCGAAGTTTTGGTTCTGCAACCGGACTGTTGGCCTGCAATTTGCAACTCAACTCCCCACTGTGGCTGCCACGCCCCCGATCGTCCCCAATTCCCAAACAAAATGGTAGAAACCCCTAACTTAAGTGAACTCCTGGCCTTTCTCGGGAGTTTTCGGCTTTGTTTCGGTCTATTTTGCAACTCTGTGATGTGTGTGGAGGCCCAAACTGTCAGTTCGGTCTGTCTCTCAGCAGGAATGTTTTTTTTCTTGCAAATTCCATGGTAAAAACTTGGTCTTGTTCATAAATTCATTAATTTGTTATTTTTATGTTTCTATACCCCAGACCCCAAACCATAGCCTCCAGCCCCCAGCACCCATTAGTTCTTCTTTCCGGTGCAGCCACATTTGATTTATTGAATTATGGTTGCCTAGTTGCCATAAAAGCTTCGCTTCAAAGCATTGAAAATTAATTACAAAATTAACTTTGACAACCAGCCTTGGCAAAGGGGGGGTGCTCGTGGCAAAGGATAAAGAATAATCAATGGCTGGGCATATATCATTGAAAAGTTTTTAATTAAAGTATAGACCAGATATTGTCTACTCGATGGTAATTGCAGTTTCAAGTTGCATCTGCAACTGCAATAAATTAATCGGCAAAAATGTAAACAGAAGCTTTCTGTCAAAAGTATTTAAGATTATTTATTAATAATGTGTAGCATGATTTATGGCGAAATAAATGGGATTAAAGCATAATTCGAAAAGTTACTCTGGTGCTTCTTTAAAGGCACCTTTCCAATGCAATTTTCGCCGTTTCTAATAGTCCTCCTTTTCACTGTTTGGGGATCCAAAGCGAACAAAAACGGTTGGCCCGGAGCGCATATGCCTGCCTTGAAAACAAAAACCAATAAACCCGTTTCAAATTCAAGCTGCAAAATATCAGGAATAGAGGAGCAACTGGGAAGCCAAAGAGAAATCGAATCCATTGGAGCGGCATCAAAAGAAACGACCGCCCAACAAAGGCAACCAAATGCCAAACACACAAAACAACCGTCCTCCCATTTGCCTCTACTCTGCTAACAAGCAGCACTGAAAAAAATGCATATTGTTTAAATAAAATTATAAAACATAAAGAGCTTTAAAAATTGTCTACAAAAGACTAACTTATTTCTTGATAAAAATTATATAAAAATATTATATAAAATGAAATGATATTTTTTTCAAGTGACTTGAAGGATCTGAGTTGGGGGCGGATGCAGTTGGACCCCGGTATCCGGTTGTCAAGGCGAAAGCCAGAGAAAACCAGAGACAGGAAGCAGCCGGGGACAATGGACGCGAGGCAGCATGCTAAAAAGTTATTGTGGCAACAGATGTTGGGTATTTAAAAACCAAACACGACCCAAAGCGAAGCCCCCTTCAAAGCCCAGCCATCAGAAAAGCGAAAAGACTGAAAATCAAAACAATTGACAGCAATCAGCGAGATACAAACACGCACACACACACACACTGGCATACACACAGCAAGGATGGGGGTATAAAGGACTCACCTCCAGGACCACACCCTCAAGGGCTGGCTGGGAAATATTCTTAAGATTGCTGTGATTCAATTTCGGGGCACTGTCGGCCCGATTGCGGCCCAATGATTGATTCGACGTCTTATTATCGGCCTTGCTCAGCATCGAGTTGTTCGAGGACTTGTGATTAATCTCCAATGCGGAGCGCAGGATATCCACTTTCGAGGCACTCCCAATGTTTCCATGGCGGGGCACTCCCCTCAGGGACTCCACATTGTAGCTGCTCCGGCGCACTGAGAGATGGTCGTGGATGTCGGCCTGAGGGATAACAAAACAAAAAAATTCAATTTAAATTGCTTCATCCAGAAGGATCATTAACAAAATAATCCCCGGGTAAAGACCTGTCAAATCGTCAAGGATACTGAACCAAAATGGATGTACATTTCAGGGAAAGAGTCCAACAGGACCTTTGAATTTTGAATAGAAACAAAGGTCCTTATTCTTCTCAGATATAATCGTCACTCACCCTCGATCCCCGTGGCAGTGATGACAAACTGCCAATCTGATTGTATTTAATCATCAAACTCAATCGCTCCAAGGACATGGAGGTGCCCTGCTCCTTGGTAGCGGGTTCAGTCAGTTTCTCGGTTTCACCATTTTCAACAGCCTCCACCTCCTCCTCGGATTCCTCGGTGGTATGATCGAATTTACGGAGCCAAATCAGATGGAGGAGCCCGTAGGCGATGCCACCGACCACGGCCAGGAGTCCCATGTACCGGAAAGCATCTCGAGTGCCAAACTGACCAATGAGGAGGCCGCCAGTGAAGCTGCCACTACCTCGTCCTGGAATGGCAGACAAACCAAATGTGATTACATACACTTAAAGTGCCTCATTAGAGAAGTGCACAGAGAGAAATAAATGCTATTGAAGTTCTTAAAACCATATATAGTTCTAAAATGTTACTTTGAAAGTCTAAGGATACTCCTTTTTGATTTATTATTTTAATAAAATAATATTATTATTTCCCCCACTGCATAGAAGCTTAGGTACTCACCCAAACTGAAATGAGCCATGCCCAGGACACCAATCAGAGTGGCCAGTAAACTTTTTGGGGCCAGAATCGAGCAGTAAGTTGCCGCCGCCACCCACATAAGATGGCAGGATAACGACTCCATGGCCTCGAACGGAAAGCACCACCAGGCATTCCTAAGGATATGGGGGATAGGTTGGAGTGGGTGAAATAAGGGAATTCAATTTGGAATTGCATTAGTTCGACATGTGACCGGCATTATTCGCACTCACTCGATGAAGGAGTAGCCGACCAGGCGGCCGGCATGCGAGAAGAACGCAATGATAATCAAGTTAACGTGTCCAAAGATGCGTGTGATTTTCTCCGCTCCATATAAGAATGGAATGCTGCTGACAGTGCCCACAGTAATGGTAATACCTGACCACAAATAATCATAAAAACCGCCATTTTAGACCACTAATGATAATGAAATCCAACTTACCCAACAAATAGTTGGGAGCACCCAACTCCTTAAGATACAAAAACAGAAAACTCTCGATGAAGCCCCAGAAATTTCCGAGAACAAACAAAAATATAATGAAAGCTATGACGTGCGGCATCTTGAGCAGATTCCACAGATCTCTGAAGACATTATCCGCTGGAAGTTTTTCTCCCAGCGGCATCATTAGCACCGACATGGTGGATATCACCAACAGGACATCGTACGTATAGAAGGCAGCCGAGTAATCCGTGTAGCCCAGGCCTCGCGAAGAGTAATCTATCATAATGCCAGTTATCGGGGAAAATATAGCCATGCCGATACTGGAGAATAAACGTTCACGACCGAAATCGCCGCCAAACTTTTCAATCATAGTCAGGGCAATGGGATCCATGATGGTGACACCAGCCGACAACATGGTGGTGGCCAAAAATCTAAGAAATGTTAGTATTAATAACAAGACTTAATTAAATAAAATTAACTGCATACCTCAACAGGAAATAAACCCAGAAAATAATCTCATCTGTTTCCTTATAGTCCGGTGGACAGATTTCAGGAGCATTCATGGTGAAAGTGCATCTCTGCATCATGCATTTGAATGCCCCCGATCCGGCATTGGATATATTCGTCCTCCTGACCAAGCCGCCGCATCTGAGATCAAGGTCATCCATATCAGTGAGGTTTATAAAGCCCTTGACCAAGTTTTCCCGACCGAATCGCTGAAGGATATCCGTGACTGTCTCGTTGGCATCCTGTTCGATTTCCATGCCCAGTTGCTCGGTGGGATCGGCCAGATCGGGATGCATTTGCAACATGAAGTATGTGGCATCATCATTGTCGGAATGCACCCAACTGCTGCTCTCATTCTGTTTCTTGGTGGCATCTGTGGTAACTATTGAAGAAATATAATAATTTTGTGGAAAATAGTTGGCAAGTCCCTTACAGTCAACAACTAATTTAAAGGTCCTGAGCTTAACAAATTTTTCTCAGCTTACTCCCATCTAGTATACTGTAACCATGTACTGTAATTCTGGGTCTAAAATTTCCATTTCCAACTCTATTCCCCGCTGTGCAGTCGTTAGATTTTCACATAATCAGACAGTCAGGAAAATTGCTCTAGCTCCTTGCCTGCACTTTTCTTTCCGCACCCCTGAGGCGCAGGGAAATCTGAATCTGATTCTGATTCCTATGCTGAGTCCGAGCAGGGTCCTGTGCCCCTGTAGTGTCCCGCTTCCCGTGTCCTTGCCATGCATGACCAATTTCCAATTGTGCCAAGTGTCAAGTGTACAGCCGAGTGTAATGCCATCATGTTTAGTTAGTTATGCACTTTTGTCTGCTGCTGTTGTGCTGTTTTGGGCCCTCCTTTTTTTTTTGGGAGGAGGGAATTCCCAACACATTGTGTTTTCTGGCCAGGACATTAGCAAAGTTTCCGACTCTTCCGGACTCTCCGTGTCAGTAAAATGGACAATGGTGGTGGCGAAGTTTTGCCAACAACTGATGTACATACCCATATGACTTATGAGTAGGACATGATTTAGGTTTCGAGTCCATTTTTTTTGGCTTGGTGTTGGGGGAATGATGACTTCTCTCATAGAAACAAATGGCTGGAGCTTAGAACATGTTGATTGATTGATTGTAAAAGGAAAACTTCGCACTCGGATAAATCCAAAAAATAATTTTCTAAAGGGAGAATTTGTTAAAGAAGTGCTCTAAAGTTTCGGTACATCATTCACCTTAACAACAGCTGCGCCAGTCATCGGACAACGCACCGTTTACTCTTAGATATTCTCCTCAAAATAAGTGGAAAAAAGAAGCACTTTATCTACCATTCTCTATGGGAAATATTTTTATTTTATTCTAGATCTTGAGACTCTGCCAGGTACTCCCAACTTGTCGCCCACTTTTAATAATGTGGAATAAAAACGCCTTTTGAGAACTTTTTCCCAGGGAATACGAAAAAAGTTTGTCCCCTAAACTTTGGCTTCCCGCAAAACGTCAGGCTTTAATGACAACCATCGGACTCAGACAGGTTGAATTATACTTATATATATATATAGTTTCATGGAGAGGCGAGTCGGTCTTTTGCTTTTATGGTACAAGTTGTTCTCGACTTCCCTGGCCCCTGGTACCAGTTCACAAAAGACGGAAAACAAACTAATAAAAGTAAAACACACACGGACAGGGGAAAGAACATGGACGCAGACACGGACAAGGACAAGGATACGGACAAGCATAGGAGGTGGAGATGGAGCAGGACATCGATAAGGTGTCGGGGCAGGGAATGGTAGAACATTGCAAGTAAACTGACTGAAAGAACAAAGGCAGCAACTAGAAGCAAGTTGCAATGATGCACTTGGAAAATAATTCTATAAAAGTGTGCTGAGAAATACTTAGAAATCGATCACATAAAACTCAAGCCAAGAAGCTAGAGGTTCCTCTAACACCATGTACTTTAAAATATAAAAAAATCATTAAAGGCTTCTAATATTTTTCTAAGTGGAAAGCTAAAAACAGCGATAATAATAACGCTGCGGTCAGCCAGGCGGACATGGAAGGGTTCAGTTCATCACGTCACTTACAATTCAATCCCTGCATGGACATGGCTGACAGCTCGGCTGATGATGGTTGCCCCGGCCCTGGATCCTGGTCCGTGTCCTTGTCCAGGGGCTGTTCCTTTAGCTGGGACATTGGCGGGAACATGGTCGATGACATATTAAGTACTTCTTGGTATCTGCTCCTCGTTTGCGTTGCGAATAATGCTGGCAATGATGACGCCGGCGATGTGGTGGTCGATGTGGCCGGGGGTTGTGATGTACTCGATTCGATGCCCAACACTGCACCACTCGTTGTGGTTGCTATTGTGGTGGTTGTAGTGGACGGGGACCTTGGTGTGGTGGTCGTTGGTGGGGCGGCGTACGGGGGAGTACTCGTGTAAAGCTGCGGATTAACTTGCTCCTGCAACAAACAATAGTCGACGCACTGGTGCACGGCCAATTCCAGCTCTGGCTCCTCGGGACATTCTCTGCTGGGGCATGGCGACCACCAAACCTGGTTAAAACAAAAAGCACACACAAAAAATAAAATATCAAAGGAAAACACAATAGAATTTATTGGAAATTAGAAATGGAGAAAAGGATTTGTGCAAGCAGAAAGATGGTTTGCACAAAAGCTTCAAATATCCTTGAACATTGGCAGGGATTTGGTGTATCGATTGTTTTTGGAAATTTGTAACATCCTTTCATGGGATTATGGCTTTAAAAATTGTTAATATTTTAAGAAATAGCAGTAAGATTTAAAATGTTAATAATTATGGGGAATGGGTATCCTTGTAAAGTGATTCCAGCTCTCTAGCAAGAGTTACAAATCAAGTAAGCCTTGGAAATGGTAAGAATCATAAACCTTTGTCGAGTAGGCCCTGTAATTTAGTGTCACGGCAATCGTCTATAGCTTAACACACTTTCCTACTTTAGGTGGTACTACAATAGGAGTAGGTTATTCCAGTTGGAGAAAAAATAAGTCAGATATCGTTTCAATATTAAAAAGAAAATAGTTATGTCTTCGTTGCCGAGCAAGACCTGGAGCATCCAGTTTCGTGAGCTGGCCAGCTCGCCGATCACCATTATAGCCATGACCTGTGTCCTGGGCTATGTGGTCTACATGAAGACTCGCCGCCAGCACGGAACCTACGACGATGAGGACTATGAGGCTGCGGGACTAATCAAGAAGAGAATTACCCCACTGAAGGGTCTGCGCCTGACACGCATGGAACTGGCCAAGTACGGCAGCCAGAATGAAGACGGAATATATCTGGTGGCGCTCAAGGATGTCATCTATGATGTTTCGATGTCAATGGACTTCGGTCCTGGCGGAAAATATTGCAAGATGGCCGGCACCGAGCTGACCCTCTTCACCGAGAGACTCGCCTACTGGGATGGACGCGATGAAGAGTCCGTTTTTTATGAATGGAAAATGAAGCTAGACGATTTTTTCAACGTGGCTGGACACCTCATTGATGGCGAAGTCAAATCCGATGAGAAAAAGGTCGAAGATGAGAAGAAACATTTGGGTGATAGACCAGAGACTGAAAAGGATAAAGATGAAGACTCGGAGGAAGACGATGAGAATCCTTCTGAGGACGAGAATTTTAAGAATCTGGATACTATTCCGGAAGAGAAGTTACACGAGGCCGGAGACACTATAATCTTGGATTCTGAGAACCCGAATGCCGATGCTGCCAATTTGGAGATTGAGATTCCAGAGCTATCGCTCAAGGACTTGCCTCCACTCGATGAGGGAATCAATTCCGATTGTGACTCCTTGCGCACCGCCTACGATTGTCTGCCAGGCCAGGACGATCGTAACGAAGAAACTGACGACACCGAGGACGATTACTGTGAGGCCAACCAGGGCGATAACGATCCCGAAGACACTGAAGACAATCCCGCAACTGATGAGGACTCTCATGCTGCGGAGGCCCAGGCCACCATCAATACTGACATAAGCTGGAACGATAGCGATGCCACCTTGGTGGCCACCCGCTAAACCAAACAAAATCTCCAACTCACATCGCTCCATTGAAATCCAGACGAAAGTGCCACTTAACCCATCATAAGCCACATATATGAACTTAAGCCCTCAGTCATAATAACACCAACATAAATAAATATCTCTTCGATTTAATGTGTATCTGCATTTGCAGCGGCTACACTAAAAAACAAATATGTACTTTTATATTGATTTAAAAATAAGTCAGATAATGTACATAAAAAAACTTTAGTTTGAGTTTCAAAGGACTCTGCCTTTTTTTGTTCATAATCTTGAAACCCATATATTGAAAGCCTAGCGGCTTATGGCTCTTTTTAAATACCAACGATTTCGCACTCTGCACACTCTGTTGGTTGTGGGTTCGTGTTTCTGCATATATCCGTTGCCAATTTTAATGAGAATTCAATAAGGCTCATCCAAGGGTTGCAAGGGCCTGATTGGGTGGGTGGTGGAGTGCCGGAGTATCGGCAGTGTCGGGGTGAACGCCTGCAATAATAAAATGGTAATTTCCGTTTTCTGCCGCCATCGATACGAAATAAATTTATGCCAAACGGCAAACCGAACTCGGCTCTCTATAATGGCATAAAATAGTAAACCGCAAGCAACAGGACATGGCTACAGGAACAGGTCCTGGTAAAATGGGAAACTGGGGAATAGGACATGCTACATGCTACGAGAATGGAGATGTCCAGCGAAACGTGCGGCATGAACACAAATGTAGCCATAAGATGCGTTTCCAGGCCCTTGTGGCAGTATACAATTGTTCACAAAATAATAGGGTATATACGACTAATAAGCCATTTCTTTTAAAAGGATAATAAAAATAAATATAATTTAATTTGTTTAAAAGCTTGAAAGAATTTCCTAAAAGTTCTTTTAATACACAGATACCTAACTTTAATGTTATGCTTTCCGGACTTGCTAGACTTTAAATTGAATAATTTCCCACTACAACTTAGTATCAAATAGAGCATTTAGCCTTCGTCTAGTCACCGTCTGTATTTTTCCTTTTTGCTGCAGCTATTTTAATGGTGTTATTGTATTTTATGGGAACATCATAAATACAAATTCAATATACGTCCGTGCCAAGTGCCGTACAAATGGAAGGGAATGCGTGTGTGAGAGTGTGCGTATCTGTGAGATACATTCGTGAAATGCTGGGGCACCTTTTTGGCCAAGGGCCACCAACCACGCCCCCTCCTCCACCGTTACCAACGCCACCGGCTAACAAAATCCAATCCTGGCCCTTACGCCTCCCGAAAATAGCAGTTCCATTGCGTTTCATTACGACTAACGGCAATGGCCTGTGAGTGTGAGCACAAGAAAGATTTTAATGTGAGTGTGGTAGTGTGTGTGAGAGTGTGTCCTGCCTATGTGTGTGTGTGTGTGCGGGTGAGTGGTGTGCACTTGTGTTGGTGTTTTAGTGTGGCTTAAGTGCTGGCGAAACGACACTAAGATAAATGTACGTGATACACACATGCAAGGGCACTCGCACTCGAAGAAACCACCCGAAAATATCCCAAAGATATTAAGGATAATAGGTTTTATTTATGAAAAGTATGGGCTTTGCATTATTTCGAATAATTGTATATAAATCAAACTCTTTATTCTTCTAAATAAGTTCTGCAATAATTGAATCTTGTTCATCTTAGTCATGGAAATTCTGTATATTTTTTATCAAAAACATATAACTTTTAAATTTAATTTTTAATAAAAATAAACACTTTAAAGTCTATATATAGAATAAATAATTATTGGTATAAGATCCTAATATCTATAAATTCTAAAATAATAATCTTGTTTTATCCTTGTACCTTTTTTTTCAAAGAGTGCTTGTAAACCTGATGTGCACTCGCTTTTAAGTGGATTTTTGCCTGTTTTTTTTTTTTTTGTTGGGAAGGTGGGGAAATATTGTTGGGAAGCTGCTGGGAAGAATCCCCGAATCCCTCTTGTCCTAGAGAATCTTGTAGTTGGTTCTGGTGAACTGCTTCTAATGCGTTCCGTTCACTTGTTGGCTGTCAAGAACGCCTCGCTCTGCTTCTGTCATTTTCTATTTTCCATTTTCCATTTGAATTTGTTTAGCCCCGGCTCGCACTCAATCGGAGGATGGGATGAGACCCTTTACCATAATATCCTTGCAATGCAGTTGTTTGTCCGTCCCCCTGTCTATAATTCGATTTATGTAAAACTCTTGTAGTCTGCGTAGTCTAGTACTTTGCCAACTGCTGCTGCTGTTGCTCCTGCTGCTCCTGCAATTTACTGGCAGAAGGACTCTCCTTGAGAGCGGCTTGTGTCCGAATGCAATTGCCAAAAGGTGTGAGACTGACTCCATAGAGAATGCAATTTCAAGGGGATTGAACACAGAGCTGAACAATTTGAACACCGTCGGCTAAGTCCTCAACATACATACGTATGTATATCCACCAAAAACCACTTCTTCTGCCAGCCATAAAGCATGTACTCAAATTTGTTATGCCACATCTGACCAGCTTAGTCGGAAAAGCCAAAGGACGACCCAAAGGACACGCCATAACAGCCAACAGTCGGACTCAAAGTCAGAGTCGTTTGCATTGATATGATCATAAGCATAAAACGTACATATTCTTCATGTATATATCGATATCAATAAAAAGAAAAACGCTGAGGGAAAACAGAGAAATTCCGATTGGTACAACAAATTTCCTTGAACCATGACGCCCTCCGCCCTTTCGGATGGCTTGACAGTTATTTGCTTTATTTCGATGATTTTACATGACGCAAATTTATGCACAAATGCAGATATAGAACCAGAACCAGAACCAGGACCAGAGGCATCGCCAGTAGCTGAACCGAAACCAACGGCAAAGTGAACAAAAAATAAAATTGGAAAAAACGGAAGGACGATTTCATCTGCATTGGCAGGGTGACAAAAAACATATATCTATATGCACTTGAAAAATATTTATTAAATAATATGAATAAAGTTAAAAACTAATATTAGTAGTGCAAAAAATAGTTACACTTATTAGATTTAATTTTTTAATATAAAATTAATAATTTGTTTATCCCTATTTAAATATTCCTTAAACTATAGATTTCTTTTCCACTCAAATGCACACTGCGGCACTGGCACACCGCATACACTGCGTATACGTTATATCGGTGTGTATGCTGTCTGATTGTGTATCCGCCCCGTGTGCGTTTGTGTGTGCGCCAACATGTGGCATGCTGCTGGGAGCTCAGAAATTGGCAGGATATGGCTGCACAGGAGATTTCGACCCGTTTCTCGCAAAATCGCGCAACGCGGCAACGTGCCACGCATTAGATACACACACCAACACAACCAAGTCCACGCGCCATCCACACACCCACACACACATCGCATCCGCATCAGCATCCTTCTCCACTCACAGATACAGTTGCAGGATAGCGTATTTTTGTACGTGCGTAAAGTGTGTTGGGTGGAAGCGTGTTGCATGTGGCAACATTATGTTGCCGTTGCCACGAATAAATGCCGGCTTTTATGTAGTTTGCTCCTGCCACATCCCCTTAGCCGGGATGGCCCTCCTCAGAAATAGAGACATGCCGTGACTGTGAAGTGATGCCATTGTGAAAAGTGGGAACGAGAAGCTTAAAAGGAGCTTCGATGGGCTAAGAGGATGCCGAAGATTTTTGGTAGTTTGCTTTCCACCATTGCCTCTTTTCGGGGAACGATTTAAAAAAGGAAAAACTTTGTATTTTATTTTCAGGCAGCAGCGAAAAATCATTCATTGAAACGTAAAGGCAACTCATTACCGGAAACCAGAAGCCAAATGAATATTTTTTATAATAGGTATTAATTATGGCTTTAATGATTTATGTTGTCTATTTGGTTTAATAGCAATTCAAATGAATAATAATAAATAAACATTTTATCATAGATATTATATCTGATATTAATCATAAAAAAGAGTTTAAAGGATATACTGATTACTTTATAGAAAAAACACATAAGTTGATAAAAAAGGAGTCACACTGTTAAATTTTACATTTTAATTGAAGGTAATTCGAAACAATTTCAGCTCATGAGAATAATTAGCAGCAACTTCTAGCACTCCTACTCAGCTCCACTCACTCTTATTTTCACTAATCAGACTCCTTCACATTCGCCCAGTTAACTTTGCTCACAATGCAGTTAAAGTCATTGAAAAAGTAGCAAAAACTAGATATGTATGTATGCAACTCGGCAAAGGCGAGAAGGACGAAGGATGCACACAGAGTAAACATGAAGTAAGCGCATTAAAACAGTACAAGAGCAACAGCTGTTTCCCAGGAGCAGACGAGTAACGCATCCTGCAACTTTCCCTGCAGAATAGAGCATCAGTGGATGATGGTGGTGGCTGGAGGTGGTGTGGAAACCGCAGCCACATCATTTTTAGCTCTTAACTAAACAAGCGTCTAAAGATATTTGCCCACGCACCTCAACCACAACGCCCTAAGCAGATTACAGCCTTCGACAAACATTAAACTAGATTGAATCGAAGTTGGATGTGTTTTATGCGATTGAAGCTGAAAATTCTTAAGGGATTAAAGATGCCACTGAGAGGATACAAATTTCAGTCAAAGAAATAGTATTTAAAAACTTTTAAGGTTTGAACCATATATAGATTGGGATGGAGGGGCTAAAACTTTTTTCTTAACCTTTATTATTTATATAATATCTATTTAATATTTAATATTTATTTAAATATTCAGTTCAGTGTGACACACTTACCTCAATATCGCCACTATCTGGATGTCTCAATACGAACGCCGAGGGCACCACGCCCGGAATCTCCTGCTGCGGTATAAAGAGCAGCGAGTGATGGAAAATCGCATTCAGCAGCAGACTCATCACAACGACCGGTTTGTATTTGCCAAATTTGTCAACGAGGAAACCTGCAGGGAGCAATAGAGAAAGGGTTGGGTGGTAAATGGGTGGGAAAATGTAAGTGAAATTGCAGCAAGATGTTTTGCAACTGCATCAGTGGTTAAATGTGGCTAGAGGCATCCGACTTCATGTATTTTTCATTTAAACTGAGATGTCTACGATTTGGGGATTTGATTGCTTCTTTTTAGGAGCTTAAATTCAGTTTAAGATTGATTTTTGTGGCACTTACGCTAAAAGGTAATTTCCTTCTTTTACATTTAATATAAAGTATTTAAAATTTGCCTTTTATTTCCAAACTTGGAATATAACTTTTTATTACTCCCCCATTTCAATACAATCCTTTTGATTTTTATTGCTCTACCACTTGGCATATTCAATGACTATCAACCTTGTTTATAACGCTAGTGGAATGATCAAAATTTTGATGTCACAACTTTACGAGAACGTTTTCACTTAGCTCACATTTTATATATATTTTCCCCTCACAACTTTTATGTCCGACAATTTGACCAGCTTTATGCACTTTTCTCTACTCGTCCTCCTGCCACGTCCTGGCGCTTTTTGTTTCACTTTTAGTGCATTTCGAGCTACGTTTATCTGCAGCCCGTGGTGTTCACATAAAATGTATAAAAACCTTCGCTGTCGCCAACATTCCATACCGCAAATGCATTTTAAAAATGCGAAAGCAAATAATAAGAATGGGGTTTAAAAAAAAAAGAAAAAGAAAATGCGACCGCATGATGGGGGCACTTCACATACAGACAGTCAAAGGAGAACAACAAGAACTTTGTTTAATTGTCATTTAAACTGCGACTGAATTAAATTATTCACCCTCGTCCGTAAAAGTGGCTGGGACAAAAAAAAATATAAAAAATAAATATATAAAAAAGATAAACAATAAAAAATATATACATTTAAAGAACAGTTGAAAAAATGCCATCCAGTAGAGAGAACAAAATGAAAAATCAAAATCAGAAAAAGTTGCAACATAGAGGGAGATTTAAGTTTATTGTTTGAAAAAAACTATTGTGGCTTCATTTAGTATAAAATATTAAATGCAATTAGTGCTTTAATTTGAAATTCTTCAATTCAAATCATTTTTTTTTAAAGCTCCAGATGATGAACTAAATTAGACTTTTGGTTTCTGGTCATCGTTTTTATGC
The DNA here is from genome assembly GCF_017639315.1 of Drosophila ananassae. NCBI lineage: Eukaryota > Metazoa > Arthropoda > Insecta > Diptera > Drosophilidae > Drosophila > Drosophila ananassae. The sequence continues at coordinate 12,915,646 of NC_057930.1, forward strand.
TCGGATGGCCAAACAAAGCAAAACTTTTAATTGAAATCTATGCAGCTCGACGCTAATTAAGATGAATTAAAATGATTTTCCCCTTGACCCCTGGTCGCCGCCCCGATACTCACCTGTTATGGGCGGGCTAAGAAATGTGGTGAAGGGCAGGGCCAGGTAGATAATTGCAATCTCCTCCACCGTGAGGCCAATCGACTGCATGTGAATTGTCAGGTAGGGCAGAAGGGAGGAAGTCGCTGAAAGGAACAAAGAAGTACAGATTATTGTGCGAATTATTGCGAATTGAAGAGGAGAACTTAATTATGAATAGGAACTGGGGAGATGGGGGAAATTGCTTCAGTAAAATGATGGAATTTCGTTTTAATCAAGCTGATGGAAGGAAATTAAATATCAATAGAGGTGGATGATAAAGATTATAGAACATATCTCATTTTTAATTGCTTTTCAATGGCTCCTAGTTTTATTTCTAAAAAATTCTCAAGAACTAATTAAGCTAAAGTGGCTTATACGTAATTTTCGTATTATATTTTTCGATTTATTTCGAATTTAAACTGAAGGTATATTTTAAAGTGCTGTACAATCGACCCATCCAACAGGGGCCGCAGATAATGGTCCCTTGAATTTCAATAATTTATGGGCATTAACGCTCCGAACACGCGTCACGTGGCTGCAGTCAAAAATACGAGGAGAATCGGTAAAAATCGTGGCGATGATGGTGGAAAATAAAATGGCAGCAAATTGGTCGAAACGGAACAGGAAGATGTTACGCCTTCCACTCGGCCCATCCTCTGTTGCCCTTGTTGGCCCCGATTTTCGTGGACAGCCTTGACCAATTTAAATGCAAACACGCCAAGGAAACCATCAAGCACGTAAAATGGGTAAGAGTGCGTGTCCTGAATGAAATTCGTTTGTTTTAAAGTGCAGTTAACACAAGGCCTATCGGCGGAAAATGCAAAAGGGCCATTTTTTAACGTTCAGGAACAGGCATCGCCTCAGATAATTAACAATAATACGCTCGACATGTGTGTGTGTGTGTGGGCTTGTTTGTATTTGCTGAATGCAATAACAATTAATTGCTCGTATTGCCGCCGCCGCTGCCGCTCGGTCTTCCGGAAACGGAAACGCAACCATGTCAGGGCTGTTTGGCTTGCCGGCCTTTCATGTTCGTTCGTTTGAATTCTCTCGACCGGCGCTGTAAACTTTCCACTCAGCCAGTGTACCCCACTTCTGGAAGCACTGGGATCTTCTGTTCCTGCCACGTTGTCATTCGTAATTAATGTCCCAGAGTCGCCCTCACCCCTTTGTCCATTTAAATTCCTTTTTTCCATGCGCCACTTTAATAATAATTATTCCGTTTATACGTTCGTCTGTCGCATACGACATTTTCAGCTATGCACAAAGTTTTTAGTAGCAACTACACCCAGTCCTCCACTCCTGCCCCGCGTCTATGCAATTTGCATCTGTTTGACTGACACTGCCACTATATTGCACTTTATTTATGCATTTTTGAGCAGACACGCCAGACAGGGCCATGACAAATGCAGCAATATTCAGCAAAAATATTAATTGCAATTCATTTTTTACTGCTTTATTGTTATTAGAGGGTTTCCGCCAACACAGATTGCCAGTGGAGTGTTATTAGATATTCACAAAAAGAACACATTTCGTCACAGTAATTTAATTCTGTCAGTTTCAAAGTGCTCTCTATGCAAGTCAAAAAATAAAAATCACTGCATTTTATTTCTTATTCATTTCGTTTAACTCAAATAATTTATGAACAATATTGTAAAAAAAAGAGCCTTAATTACGCAGCTTAAAAAATAAAGGAGCACAATAATGAAAAAGTAAATTGAATAAAATGGAAGCGCATTGCAGGAATAATTGAAATGAATTAATTAAAAAACAAGGGCTTCATCAGAGACAAAAAGTACACAGTTTGTATTATAATTTTGAATTGTAAAAATACTTTTAAAAGAAAAAAGCTTTAAGGAAAGTAAAAAATATATAAGAGCCATTTATGCAGAGATAAAGAATAATTTTCGGCCATTCCTTTAGCCAATTAAATGTATTTTATGAACATTTATGTTATAGACTAATTAAATTATTATTTAAACTTTGTACTGCCCAAATAGCCAAGACGATTATAAATAAAATGCCGAAAAGGAATCCTCGGCTCAGCTTGACTCAAATAAAAAACGCATTAATACTCATTTTAGTGACAATTTGAGTTTAATGGCATAAGACAACAAACAAGTGGGCGGGCTACAGGGGGCAGCAAAATCTTTTTGCCATTGACCGCCAGCAAAAAGCGAAAATGGCGCACGGTCAGAAGACGGAGGCAGCTACAGATACAAATAACAAATACAAACAAAGATACAGATACATCGACATGCACACTCTCAGATACAGATACAGATGCCCGTCCAAGGCAAATCAAAGTAAACCTTTCTCAAGCTTAAATCACATAAGCTAGATTTATTTACAAAAGCCATCCACACACACATACAGAGAGAGATGAAAATTTGGAAGACGGGGTGGGTCTTATGAATGCCTAATTGCCACACGCTGGGAAAATCTGCTCAATGTGCATCGGACTCTAACTGAATTTATACAAATGTGTTACATATTTTCCTCAGCCTAATTGATAACTTCCGACTGGCCCCCATATTTCGGACCTAATTTTCATAGAGTGTGATAATGAATTCAGATTCATTGTCATATACAAGTTTTCTTTGTATTTTTCCATTAGTTTTCCTTGTAATTTAAATATTTCTACATTTTTATGAATAAATTATACAATATAAAATGAAACATGTTTCTACAATCTTTTAAAACTCTTTATTCAATGATATCTTTGGGTTATCTTGCCCTGCAACCAACATGTCGTATGCGTGATATATTTATCTGTAACAGCAATGGCTCAGCAATGTCAATAACTTGGCCATTACATTTAGGCCAGTCCATTTTCAGCAAGGTTCAGCACGATAAGAGCTACATCTAATTGGTTTTTAATGTGTTTTTTTATATAATTTTATGATTGATGGATTACTCACCGCCATACATAACGAAAAGTGTTATTTTCAGCATAATCAGGTTGGGATTAATTCCATGGCGCTGGCAGAACTCCCCGAAACGCGATAGTTCGACCTTTTCGGTTCTTATTGGCTCGGTGGCCATTTCCTCGTTGACCATTTTGCCCATTTTAACCGCTTTTTGTTGACAGTTTTGAAGTTCGTTTCAATGAAAAGCGGCCAACGGCCAACGATCTAAGGTTTCTCGGTCAAAACACACACTCTCACTCACACCTCCCACTGGAACACAGATGCACAAACAAAACCACCCACACTAATACATGATGAGACACTCAAAATTAAATCTCCCGCTTAGTTAGCTTTTTATGATTTCTCTCGTTTTGTGTGATTTTGATTAAATTCAATTGAAATTTGTGATCATCAAGACGAACTAAGCAAGTTCTTGCTGCTGCTTGTAATATATTTCTTCGTATATTCCTTTGTATATCGTTGTATGGCACATAGTTTACTTTCGAATACTTTAATATTTATTTTTATCTTTTTAATGCAGTTTTCAAGGTTTTCCTCCACTTCATCCACTTGTACTTTTTTTATATATTTTTTTTTGTCCAATCTAGTATTCCTGTGATTATCCGTTTGATTATTTTTTTATCGCTTGAACTTTCCCAGTCGCCGTTCGCTTTGTGACTGAGCTGAGGAAAAATGAAAATCTCTTATCAACCCCCTGAGATATATCTCGAGATCTCAGCTATATCTCCGCCCACACTCACACCCGCCCCGAAAAGATCATCATTATGATGATGCTGATTCTAACTTAAATTGGTTGCGGTGTCTGTGTTGGTGCCAGATCTTGGGCTCTACGTTGGTTATGGTGTTGTTGATGCGACAAGATCGCCGGGAGATAATGTCCCCCGTATTAGTATTTCGTGAATGGAGATAAAAAAGCCAACGAAATCTGAAATCTGAGCGACGGCTGACGTGCGACAATGTCGCGATCTCCGCCAGAGTGACTGACATTCAGTGGCGAAGAATTGCGACAGGGGGTAAGGAGAATTCCGGCAGAGAAGAGCCAGCAGCCAGCGAAAAGATCACTCGGTAGGCCAAGGTTCATACAAACCCCAGCTGATATAAGCTGACAACCAAAATAAATAAACATCAAAGCGGAAGAAAATGGTTCTTTGATGTAGAATTAATATGGTGTTTAGGATAGTATACTATTTTAATTAGAATTTGTTGAAGATTTACTTTATCTCACACTCTAACATCAGCCGTATTCAAAGGCCGAAAACAATTCAATTCTCCACTCGAAAATTTCAACATCGATGGCCGCGAAACTCTTGAAAATATTGTCTCTAATATATCGTTTTAAAATCACAAAAGTTCTATGCATTTCCTTGAAAGGATTTTATATCCCGAAGCTAATTTTGTAGCACAGCAAACCGAAGCAAAGACCGAACAAATTCGACTGATTGACAACGAACATAATTTCATAAACTGTTGCCGGGTATATACAAAAATAGACAAAAAAGACTGATAGTAAATTACATATGATAGATAACGAATAAATGATTTGAATCAAAGCACGTGTTCGTGGCTACCCGGCCTGACAACAGACCAGCAGGCCAGTTTTCACATTAATTTTTTCGCGTGTCAGGAAATTTATGCCACATTGACCCGTCCTAGCCTCTTTATAAAAAATGTATGCAAATAATAAACCTTTATGTGCAGAGATTAGCCGGAATTAGGCGGCGTTTCCTGAAGAAAGTTCATAATTCTGTTTTGTAAGTTAAGGCAGCCAACGGATAAGATAGTGTGATTCCATCTTATGTGTCATGTGAGTGCAAAGTATAATATTTAAGTTGTCTCAGAACAGACATTTTCCCAAAAGAAAATAGTTCGCAGAAGCCACAAATATGGTTCAATATTTGAAGGAAATATTTAGGTCACCTTATGGTGCCTTAAATTATACTATTATTTGTGGAAGATTGAGCCGTGGAAGATATTTTTATATTTTTAGCACGCATCTATCTGGGATGGATGTGGGATATCAGTATCAGGGACTAACACAAACATGTTGTAAAACAAAATACGTAAGCAAAGTTGTCCCAGACTTCAGGCACTCGTTTGTGTTTATTTTTTCATATATATTTTTTATTCTTTTTTATCAGCAGTAAGTTCAGGGCAGCCTGCAACCAGAAGCTGGAACGAAATCAGAGTCAGAAGCCTGGTTATAAAAAAGGAAGGAGAACATTGCACTAAAATAAGAAAATACTTTTTTTCAATATATAAGCACAGCATAGAGAGAGACTTAAATTGCTTCTTAAAACCCCAATAGACCCAATCCAATAGCAGCCCCATACGACCCAGAGTAAATTCCCTGGCAATTCCCATCCGATTCGCAAAAGGAATACCTTAAACGATTTGTGGATCGATTCTCCGTCGATATAAATTTAAATTTGGGAATAAAATATTTTTTAGATTTTTTGTGAAATTTTCTGGGGAGTCCCCTTCAAAATATCAAAAATAAACGATTGTGGATCGATTCTCCGTCGATCTAAATTTAAATTTGGGAATAAAATATTTTTTAGATTTTTTGTGAAATTTTCTGGGGGGTCCCCTTCAAAATATCAAAAATGCGTGGGAAGCCCCATTTGACCCCGATCGAAGGCCATATCTTAGGCAATTCTCATCCGATTCGCAAAAGGAATACCTTAAACGATTTGTGGATCGATTCTCCGTCGATCTACATTTAAATCTGGGAATAAAATATTTTTTAGATTTTTTGTGAAATTTTCTGGGGGGTCCCCTTCAAAATATCAAAAATGCGTGGGAAGCCCCATTTGACCCCGATCGAAGGCCATATCTTTGGCAATTCTCATCCGATTCTTAAAAGGAATACCTTAAACGATTTGTGGATCGATTCTCCGTCGATCTGCATTTAATAAATAATAAAATATTATAAAATATTTTTTAGATTTTTTGTGAAATTTTCTGGGGAAATATCAAAAATGCGTGGGAAGCCCCATTTGACCCCGATCGAAGGCCATATCTTTGGCAATTCTCATCCGATTCTTAAAAGGAATACCTTAAAAGATTTGTGGATCGATTCTCCGTCGATCTGCTTTTAAATCTGGGAATAAAATATTTTTTAGATTTTTTGTGAAATTTTCTGGGGGGTCCCCTTCAAAATATCAAAAATGCGTGGGAAGCCCCATTTGACCCCGATCGAAGGCCATATCTTTGGCAATTCTCATCCGATTCTTAAAAGGAATACCTTAAAAGATTTGTGGATCGATTCTCCGTCGATCTGCTTTTAAATCTGGGAATAAAATATTTTTTAGATTTTTTGTGAAATTTTCTGGGGGGTCCCCTTCAAAATATCAAAAATGCGTGGGAAGCCCCATTTGACCCCGATCGAAGGCCATATCTTAGGCAATTCTCATCCGATTCGCAAAAGGAATACCTTAAACGATTTGTGGATCGATTCTCCGTCGATCTACATTTAAATCTGGGAATAAAATATTTTTTAGATTTTTTGTGAAATTTTCTGGGGGGTCCCCTTCAAAATATCAAAAATGCGTGGGAAGCCCCATTTGACCCCGATCGAAGGCCATATCTTTGGCAATTCTCATCCGATTCTTAAAAGGAATACCTTAAAAGATTTGTGGATCGATTCTCCGTCGATCTGCTTTTAAATCTGGGAATAAAATATTTTTTAGATTTTTTGTGAAATTTTCTGGGGGGTCCCCTTCAAAATATCAAAAATGCGTGGGAAGCCCCATTTGACCCCGATCGAAGGCCATATCTTAGGCAATTCTCATCCATTTCGCAAAAGGAATACCTTAAACGATTTGTGGATCGATTCTCCGTCGATCTACATTTAAATCTGGGAATAAAATATTTTTTAGATTTTTTGTGAAATTTTCTGGGGGGTCCCCTTCAAAATATCAAAAATGCGTGGGAAGCCCCATTTGACCCCGATCGAAGGCCATATCTTTGGCAATTCTCATCCGATTCTTAAAAGGAATACCTTAAATGATTTGTGGATCGATTCTCCGTCGATCTGCATTTAAATCTGGGAATAAAATATTTTTTAGATTTTTTGTGAAATTTTCTGGGGAAATATCAAAAATGCGTGGGAAGCCCCATTTGACCCCGATCGAAGGCCATATCTTTGGCAATTCTCATCCGATTCTTAAAAGGAATACCTTAAAAGATTTGTGGATCGATTCTCCGTCGATCTGCTTTTAAATCTGGGAATAAAATATTTTTTAGATTTTTTGTGAAATTTTCTGGGGGGTCCCCTTCAAAATATCAAAAATGCGTGGGAAGCCCCATTTGACCCCGATCGAAGGCCATATCTTAGGCAATTCTCATCCGATTCACAAAAGGAATACCTTAAACGATTTGTGGATCGATTCTCCATCGATCTGCATTTAAATCTGGGAATAAAATAATTTTTAAATTTTTTGTAAAATTTTCTGGCAGGTCCACTTCAAAATCTGGCTGTGATGTGATCCATTTTCATTTTGCCAATACGCAATTTTGAAATGCCAAGTTAATTATAAATAAGAAAACACACTTTATTTTTAACACAGACCAGTCAGAAACAATAATCGAGGCTCGACTAGATTGAAAGTCACGTTGTACTGAGTTTTGATCCATTTTTCGAAGGATCTACAACATGCCCCTGGAAGTATGTGGTGTTTTCGTCCTTTATTAAAAACGCAAAAGGACGATCGAATGTAAAGAATACTGGAGCTGTTGCCCAAGATATGTTCACTGGTGCTACAATAATGAAAATAATGGAAATAAGTATCAAAATTTAAACAAACAGTCCATCTATACCCACAGGATACGGGCATTTCAGCGCCGTCTTCTTTAATGTCCAGGTAGATATTGTGTGATATCTCGCTGACCCTTGAACTTGACTTGTCGGCAAACAGGTTGTAATCAGCCTTTTTCGTGAACAGCTGTCGTAGACCAAGCTGTATTTTCAAATAAAAATAGTTACAAATAAACAATAGATATTTAAAATTAATACCTTTTGAAGTACTTCCGCTAGATTTCTCTTGAATTCGATGCGAAGCTTGGGCAAGGCAATAATCGCTTCTACGGTGTTTAGTGGCTCTGAAAAGTCGATAATTTTTTGCTCCATCTCCCAGAGGCCATCCACTTTATTGGGCAGAAATAAAAGTAAGGAAATCTGCGAACTGTGAAATGGTAGCTCGACTACAGTAGCATTAAGATCTGAAAAGTAGGCAGCCCGAAAGATGTTCTTCTGATACATCATCTGCACGGAAACTTGTTTACTTCTCGAGACTTGGAAATCAGCCTTTTTCGTCTTTTTGGCATCGAACTCGTACTGCCAGCCATCTGTCAGAGTAATGTTATTTGTAAACATAGCTTTGAAGATATCATTGCCATCCTGAAACACCCATTTGTTAGTGATCGATATCAGGGGCTCGGCACTTTTTGGTGTGATATTGGAATCCGCCTTGAAATTTTCTTTCAGTAACGATTCATAATGCGGACTTAACGGATGGCGATTTTCGTAATGCACCCGATTAACCAGTTTCAATTTTTCCAATAATTTCCGATATTTTTCGATCAAATTGATTTTCTCCTCGGAAAAGCCTAGAAGGGTTTTCAGTTCCTTCGCGGATTCTCCCGCGGCTGCCATGTATATCATGGACAAAATACTCCCGACGGTAAAGGGCGATACTATAATATTTTCATTGGGATGATCCTTGGCAATCAACTGGTAAAGATTGTCATGAAATTTTTGTGCCAGAGTCAACGTGGCAGTGACTAAAAGCCAATCTGAGGGGTAAATCTAAATAATTAGACATAGATGGCATAAAATTCTACTTCACTTACACGACAAGTACCTCATGATCAGTAGTTAACAACGAACTGAGAGGCTGGGATGTCTAGATCCCATAAACTATTTAACTCTAGTAATCCGATTAACCATGCTTTGGACACAATAATATTTTTTACACTGCAGAAAAGTTCAAGCGCTTAGATTTGTATTTTTTTTTAAATTTAAATTTGAGAAAAGATTTTTGTTTTAAGAATCTGGGTCAGCTATCCGTTGTTTCAAACTTTATTGAGGATTAAAGTTGAATAGACTGAAAATTATAGCGAAAATTAATGTGAAAATTAAATAGTCTTATTATTTAACCCTTATTAGAAAATACTCTTTTTATATAATCCTTAAATTCAAAATCCTATTGTATTATTTAAAATTTTAAAGCAAAGCTTCCCAATTTTTATGTTAGCAAAGTTAGAAACCAAATATGGTTCATGACTTGACTGAATGAGGTGTAGAATTTTCTTACATTACATTTTCTTACTGTATTATATTTAATATTTTTTTTTATATATTTTATTATGGTATCATGTTATATTAAAAATATTTGATTTTATTTGCTTAATCATTCATCACTTCTCAGCGATATACATTTTTTTAATGTGACTGAGTTGATTTAAATTTAGCGCCTGGCCAAAACCGGTATAGTGTGACCATTTATCAGAACCGGGAATCTTACAGTCCGGCAACACTGGTCAGGTTCTCAAATCCCTTAGAATGTAATAATATTTAAAATTTTTCGAGACTCTTATTCAAACTATAAAAAATATTTAATGAAAAACCAAGTATTTCAGGTTCGAACCGGCAAAGAAAACAGCTGATGTACGATGCGTTGGCCACACTACTATTGTATTAAAAAAAAAAGCAGCCACACTAATCCTACAGTGGGCCCTAATGACGAATATCAGAAATAAAAAAATTGCTCACCTGAGCGGACGTGTGATTATTGTCCGCGGCAACATTTTTGAAACGCGACGCGACTTTTGGGGCTGCGGTCGTCGCTCTGTATCTGCAACTAACAAACTATTAGTTTTCTTTATGTTTGTTTGTTTCAATCGCTGTTTTGAGAGATACTCGCGTGTTTAATCGGACGTCGGAAGACACGAGGCGGTGCAAAGTGTTTATTATTGTGTTTGAAACGCAGCCAAACAAACAAATAATAATCAAAACAATGTTTGGATGATTGCCGATTTCAACGTGTTTGTTTGTTTGCCAGCTCTGCTGTCCTTTTCGCGCGCCAGGCGTCCAGGTGTGTGCGTGTGTGTTTGCTTCTGTGTTGTTTTGTGCGGCGAAATTCGAATAATATTGAATTAAAACGAGTGCCACGGCGATAAGTCGCAGCTATAGGGCTTTATCTGAACCGAGAAGCGAGATTAGATAAATAGTGGAAGGTATATACCTCCCCCCACCCCAACTTCAAAGGCGGAAAAAGCAAATAAGCAAAAAAAAAAAAAAAGAAAGAAGTTCAAAGCCAACACACGGCGTCCCTCTCTTTCTGAGTGTCTGTGTGTTTGTGTGTGTTTTTGCAAAAATTGTCAGTGTATTAGTGAACGTGGAGCATTGTTTTTGTTAGTGCACCTGTCTCAGCAAAGCCAAAAGAAAAAAAAACAACAAAATACTGTGACACCTGTCCATCAGGAGTCGAACCAAGCATCCTAGATTTTAGAAAGAAAAGCTGCAAGAAATTCCCACTGTCTCCGCATTTGTTTATGATTTGCGGCCAAAAAGAAAGGCAAAGAGAGAAAGAAAGAAGAACCGGTGAAAGGAGAAGAAGAAAACAGGAACTTCAGAATCCAAAATCCAGTTTTCATTGCCAATTTTTAAGGAATTTCTTCTCATTAAGGTGAGTCTCTCTGTCTCTGACATACTTTTCAATAAAATTCATTTATTTTTCCGGAGATTGTTTCATATTTGGGGGTTGACGGGAAATTCCTCTGGATGCTGTATCGAAATTTTGTATTTCAACCTAGACCTGGCTGGATGGGTGGTTGGGTGGTTGGGAGGCCACCCCCTTTTAGGGGGTGGTTTTGCGCTCTCAGCTGAGCGGCCTTGCTTTTCTCAATGTGTGTACCCATTTTGAAGGCCACTTCTGTTCAAGAACAGATAAAGATACAGATACAAAGCTAAAAGATACATTTCCAATTTTAATCTATTTAAATTGTTTTTATTTTTTTGAGAAATAATACTATTTAATGCGCAGAAGCAGCCACCACAAAAAATTTGAACTTGACCCAAACACATGCATCCAACACTTGAGATCTATGTAGTGTAGTCCCCCCTTTACGCTCTGCTGATCTAGATAACTGCAGAGCTTTATCCGAAAGTTGCACAAGTAGCCCCCCCCCTATCCGCCTATCCGCTTGAAGCTGCCCCTTCCGGGGGATACCTATAATCTTTTTTTAAAATCCTCACACGAAATAAATCAAAGCAACAACTTGGACACGTTTCTGAGAGAGAGATGGGTGGAGAGTGTGTGATAGAGATGGCATCAGCCTCCTCTTCTTCTTCTTCTTTCCTCATTAATCACAATGACTAATTTGTAAGGTTTTTTCCCTTATAAGTTGCTTCGCTTGCTGTGGTTTTTAAGCTCATTAAAGTTACCCAAGGGTTTAAGATACATAATACTACTCACTACTAGAGTGGAAAAGAGATGGGTGGATACAGAAGAAAGAGAGGGGATTATAAAGAGGAGCTACAAGCAAAAGAATGGAGAATTTGGAGAAAGATCTTCAAAGGAATGGTAGTATTTAATCCTCTACAGAGTATATACAGTCTATACTATCCACTCTCTTCCAATATTTAATTTCAGAATAAAGGAAGAATATAGATCTGAAACAGAATAAGAATCTGTCTCTTTCTCTATATTATAGAATCTATACTATCCTCTCTCTTCAATTTCAGAATATATAGAACCTCTTGATGAAACATCCTCTGAAACATAATAAGAATCTGAAACCAGGCTCTTATTTTCAATTTCTTCCTCTCTCAAGATCTGAAAACTATTCCTAATTTCCAATCTTTTCTTTGTTTTTCTTGATTTTATTTGCCTGTTAATAATATTGTATTATTTAATCTTCTATAATATAATAAAAATATTTATAGAACCTCTTAAGATCTGAAACATAATAATAATATTCTTATTTTCCAATCTTTTCTTGATTTTATTTGTTTATTATTAATATTTAATTATTTAGTCCTCTATAATATAGAGTCTATAACACTATCTGCCACTATATAACTTCAGAATATACAGAACCTCTTGAGATCTGAAAAAGAATAAGAATATTTTCAGTTTCTTCGAGTCTTATGCCAGATCTGAAAACTATTGTTGATTTTTCTTATAATTATTTTATAAAATATATAATAATACATATCTCTATAATATAGAGTCTACACTATCCACTATTTGACATTATTTAATTTTAGAACATATAGAATAAAAATCTGAATATCCGGACTCTTATTTTCCAACCTTTTCTTGATTTTATTTGAATATTAATTATATTTTATTATTTAATCCTCTATAATATAGATTCTGTACGATCTACTCTGTATATAGAACCTTGTAAGATCTGAAACAGAATAAGAATCTGAAATCCAAGTCTTATTTTCAGTTTCTTCCATTTTTAAGATCTGAAAGAAAACATGGCTTGATTTCCAACCTTTTCTTTGTTTTTCTTGATTTTTCTTTATTTTATTTGATTTTCTTGTTTTCCTCACCGGTTACCTGTCTTTTCGTCGTTTTGTGTCTCTCGCTTTACTTTGCTTTACTTTGCTGACTAAGACGTTTGCCGGTTGCGTTCTTACCTGGCGACAGGTGCGCATTGTATCTCTGTATCTCAGTATCTTTGTATATGTATCTTTGTATCTGTAGCTGTGAGTCGTTCTCAGTTTTCTAGTTTTGGAATTCAGCTTGAGGATCTCTCCTTTTCTGAAATTCTTAAAGGAGAAGAAATAAGACAAAAAATCCAACGACCAGCTCATCTAAATGCCAATGTCATTTGAGGGACATGCGCAAGCTTCCTTTTATTTTCTTTCTTTTATTTTTTTTGGTTCTGTTGTGGTTCGGTTCGTGTATCTGTGAGTGTGCCAAGGGGCTCACGTATCTCATAGATGCGATATGAAAAATCTGAATATTCTTGCCGCGTCTACATTCTCAGTCTCCGCTTTGGTCTCTTCTCTTCTCTTGGCCTGTCTCTCCATTTATTGCCTTTTTTTTTTTAGACCGTCTTTTTATCTCCGCCGCTCGTATTGGCCCGCAACTCTAAACTGGGCCCATTAAGTAGCTCTAACTAACGTTGCATGCCTCAATTATCAGCGGAATATTGCCAAAGGAAGAATAAATGGTAATATTAATTGTAATTATTTTTATAGAATTTTTACAACAAAAGGTAATGGCTTTCTTGCCACAAAATTCCCAAATGCAGCTGTAAATTCCACAACAAGACACAAAAAGCCTCCAAATAATGGCAGCCTGGTGTGGCAAGTGTGCTCTCCAGAGTCCCCCCCAACATTTTTGGATAATTTGCAATATGCGTTGCATATCCATTAAGCCGCCGGGAGTCAGGAGTTGCCGCCAACAGCAGCCCCGGCTCAGGTCCATAAAGGTAGTGGCAACAGCCAACAAAGGTGCAACATTTTTGCTGCCGCATATTCCAGCCACTCACCTGCATCCCTGCCTCTTGTGGCACCCTCACAACTTGTTGTTCTGGTTGGAGTTGTCTGTCTCCTCTGGTTATATGTGTGTTGCACTTATGATTCTTAGTGCCACAGCCACTTCCTGATACTCTAACCTTTGGAAAAGACAGTAGCTCTTAGTCATAACTCCAAGATAGAGCATCCAACTCTAGGCTCTATCGTTTCTATTGTTTCTGTTTGGCCTTCTGGTCTAGCTCTCCAAGTTTATCTCCAGCACTGTGCACTTTTATTGATATCATGTAACTTGCCGGCGCTTCCTCAACGGCAGCCCAAGTCGGAACAGAGGAGGAAATTAAGGGGTTCTTCGACTCGCACTCGAGTATGGCTGGAATGCAGTTTGCTTTGGTTCGAGCCAAGTTAATGGCAAACTCGATTCGATAAGACATGGCTGCTGAGTACACTCCATCGTCTAGGCTCCTCTACCCTCCACAGAGAAAGAAAACTAGACTTTCTTTCAAATAAATATTTATTATAATTATTTTTTCAAGCCAGAAACTAGGCCTTAATTAGAACTTCTTGCTGTTATTATTTATTGCTGTTATGGCCACTGTTTCTAAGGTATTTCCTCGGCTATTAATTTTTATGTGGGAGTCTGGGGATGAGAAGACAGTAGACTATGTGTGTTTGATGAGTGTAGGGAGTCGAAGACCCTAGACATTATGAGTTCTAATTTATGGACTTGCCAGGGAAATTGTGTGAAATTAGTCAGAAGAACTGCAGACACTACTAGACACCTCTCTCTTTATGAATATTGTTTATCAAACCCTTAATTATTTTCCAACTATGCCGCTTTAAACTTAAACCCTTCCTGTAATTGGAAAAGTTACTAACTTACTTCCTAGGGACCAGAAACTGCCATCTCATGGTCAATGGATCACATTCCAGCCAAGCACTTGCCTCCGCAATCCCAGTTTAGTTTATTTACTCAACTAACGAACTATTAACGAACAACTTAATTAAGGAAAATTGCGGGATTACAAGTTAAAGCCACAAATGCTGGCCGGTCTCTCTGAAGATTTGAGGCTTAAAGGGGGGGGCCCCAACTGACTGGCCTTACCCATCGATGTCATAACCCATTAAGTGGGATTGGAATTCTGTCCGCAATGCCTGCAATTGGCTTTGGCCGTGGCTGTTGCCAACTTTGAGGAGGAAGTATTATGCAGTTTCCATCGCCAAACCGGCCTTTTTTGTGCAATTTTTTATAAGCCATTTCTCTCTGACAGACTGGCAATAAAAAAGCGTCTCGTTGTTGTCTGTCCAGCCCCGGGCAGGCTTGTTAAAATTGGTAACAGAATATGGGAAAGCATCGGGCTTTGTTTAGGGAGTTTTAAAGTTGCAACAGCTGTTGGCCAACTGCCAGACTAGAACTAACTGACAATAATTATTATTTATTGTTTGAAGAAGTATTAATAAGTAATTCCGCAATTAAAACTTTGAAATTAAATAAAATTACTCATCGCCTAAGTTAGAAAACACTTTTGGGCGCAATAGCCTAGCACTAAGATACCAGAAAATAAAAACAAAATTGGCAAGCTGATAGCCGAACAAGTTACGTAAAAAAAGCAAAGCGAAAGTAAGCGTCAAGTGGCCTGAATAAGAACCAAAACAATAAAAAAAATAATAAATAATAAAAGCAAAAAATAAATCAAGGAGAGACAGTTCAGAAAAGTGTTCTGATCTCAAGTGTTTTCAAAGTGCTTGAGGTTGTCAAAAGTTTTTTAAATTAAAAAAAATATATTATTAAGTGAGCAAATATTGAAAATGAAAGGAAATTAAAGTTAAAAATAAATCAAACCTTTCCCAAGATCAAGGTCTGATTAATTTTGTTTAAAAAAAACAAAAAAAATTTATACCAATCGCTTGCCAAATTTGTATTTCCTTCTGGCCTCTTTTTGTTGGCCTCTTTTTTGGTGGGAGTGTTTCCCATTTTATCTATTTACGTTTTGTTCTTTTCTTCGCAAAACACAAAAAAGAAAATAGCCAAAGATCTAGTGTCTAAAAATCAATAGGAAAAAAAAGAAACTAATTAGTGGAAAAGCTCTTCGGAAAATCGCAAGAGATAGGAAGGAAAAGCCAAGAACCAAATGGTATATATGCAAAAAAAAATAAGAAAAAATAAAAGAAAATAGAAAAATCAGCAATAAACAATAAAGCGAGAAACAGAGAGGAAGTGGGCTGCCTCTAATTGCAAAAAAATAGCAAAAAAGCCAAGTAATGGATGGAAAATAAATAACAGAAATCGGTGAGGGTCAGCGCATATGATTGAATATCGGCATGCGTTTGACTCTTGGCCATGGCCAAGACAATTGACTCGACGAGTGTGTGGAGCGCGTGTCTCTCCAGCCAAAAGGCTAAAAAGCGACAAAAAAGTCACTTGGGTCAGCTTTTGAAAGATAAGATACGACAGAAAAACAACCAACATGTGTTATAAGTTTTAAGTTATATCTATAAATAGTGAGAGGGAAAGGCAGTGAGATCTTGATATTGTGAAAGTTTATAAGCCAAAGAATGGCAGTTTATAACTCTTTGAATTATAAACCAGAGTATAGCCCCCAAGGAACAATTATCTAAAATATCTGGGTGCAGTTTCTAACCCCTTTTTTTTATTTTTTTTTGGTCAAAGGAAGTGTGGGTTTTAGGGGGTTATGATGTCAGAGCTAGAAACTACTATAGAAATAGTCGAAATTTATTGAATGGCCTTTCTCTTCCTTTATTGTCTCTGGTTTTTATATTTTTCTCTGTTTGTTCTTGCCAAATGAATTGGAACAAACCAATCCAAAGGCCCTCTGTCTCTGAACTGCCTCCCATTGTTCAGTAATTCAACTTGACCCCTGGCCATAATATTTCCTTCCATTTGATTGTTGTTTTGTTGCTTTGTTGTTCTGTGTCTTGTTACGCCAATTTAAATTTCCAGCAACTACATTGCTGAGAAAAGCGGAAATAAAACAGAAAAACTATATAGTATAACTCACTTTTTTTGGGGTTTATTGAACTCTAGGCTATGGCAGTCTATGAGCTCTTTGGAGTGTGAAAGGTTAGAGCAAGAATGCGAATTAAAATTTAGATCAAAATCCAACACATTTATGGTCTTGCCCTTCAGAAAATCCATTTATTCCAGTGTTTACCTTTCATTTTGTTGAAAAACAAGAAGCGCGAAGAGAGTGTTCTATATTTAAGTCCAAAAAGATTATCTGATTAGTCAGCGAGGCACTTCAACCTCTCAGAGAGTAGAAAAAAATAAACATTTTAATAAAACAAACTCTAATTTAATTGCTTTATAAATTGAGGAAAAGTTAGGATAAGATCTAGATCAGGTTAGTGCCTTTGCTCTATTTTATTTTGGCCTCCAAAAAGCAATCACACTTCGGGTTGGCTAATTGGCAGCACACCTTTAACCCACGACTGCCGGAGAGCCCGCAATTAGAGTCAATTACCGCTTAACTAAATCGCTTTTCCTTCGCTTTTCCTAACTGGCTTAACTTTTACTCCATTTCCAGTTTTTGGATTTCTAATCCAAGTCCCAACTCTCAGTCCAACTCCGCTTATCAATTATAATTTAAAATTTAAGAAAGAAATGAAATTTTTCTTTCTTTATTTTTCGAAAAGAAAGTTTCGATGCACCTGGAAATTAGAGGATAATTGAAGTTGGAAAGCAATCGAATTGATATTAATTTTATGAATTTGAACTCTCCATAGTTAAGGGGATATATTGTATAACCTGTAGTCCGAGTTTACACCTGAGACCCCTCCCCCTTTTGGCCATTTCTCCGCCCCCATTTGTTGCGGCTCGTTAAATGCGTTTAACGCTTTTGACTTTTACTTGTCGACCATATTTATTTGTTGAACTCGTGTTTTTTTTTCTCTTTGGCGGTTGTAAGCGGCATTATTATTTTCACATATTAATGAAGTGCACGTTTCGACGATTCGACTTGGGTTGGGGCTGGGTTGGCGCTTTTTTTCTCCCATTGTTGTGATGTTTAAGTTATGATTAGCGGTTCGTCATTGTCATCGTCCGACTCGTCGCCAGTGGCCAGTTATTTTCTGTTTTTGAGGTAAAAGTTAACAAACCTTGGACCTCTATTTTATTTTAAATATTTATTATATTTCTGATGATGTGGCACTGCTCCTCTTGGCCTTTGCCAGCAGATGGAAGTACTTCCAACACTCCCATTCCATTCCATTATACTTTATTTCATTGTTCAATCAGTCTAAAAGTTTCGGCTGCCTTGCGTGTCCAATTGGCATTAATTCCACATCGAACAATTTATTTGCCAAATACAAAATAATTATTTATACGCAACACATATTTCGACGGGACATGCTCATTTTTTCTCCACTTTTCCTTGACTTTAACACTCGTTAGTGTTATTTTTTGCTAAAAAAAAAATACACATATTTATTTATTTTTTAATAAATTTTTGTTTTGCCACCAAAGGTGAGTAACAAACTAAACATTTCCGGCAAGGTTGCTTCTCACTTTTTATGGAGTGTTAAGGATAGGAAGCAAAAAAAACTTATAAATAGCTATTCCTAAAATATCTTTAATTTATTAAAGTGGCTATTAGTGTTAGTATCACTTTCAGTTGGTAATCAAGCCTGACTGCCCCACAATCCTAATTATGCAAGTGTCGTAAATAATTGCTTTTCCGGCCAAACTAATAAATGAAGGCCCCCCTTTTCCTTATCTGCACTCGGCCAGATGTCTGTCTGAGCCGGGTTTTTGGCCAAATTTCACACATGGCCCGCCACAAAACCAAACTTTTCTCAGTTTCCTCTGGCAAATTACAGTTATAAACAATTCTGCCTGCCTTGCCACATGCCCCGTCCAACAGTTGCAGTTGCAATTGTCAGAGGAATTAATAATGCATGTGCTGGCCAGGCAACAGACACACATCTCACATAAACTGAGAGACAGGTTGCGCATTTTTTTTATTTTATTAGCCGCTAAATGGCCGCAAAACGATTGTGCTTGCTTATGTTTATGAATTTTTCTACAACTCTATGATCGGCGCTGACTTTCTAGCCATAAACCGAACAGCGAACAAACGTAAATTGCCTTAGAAAGTCATAGTCGTTTTAAACGGAGAGGGGTTGCATTTTTTATGAATTTTTTTTGGCATTGTGGAGGTCGGTGTCGAAGTTTGAAAGTCATCCCGAATGGCGCTTCCTCGTTAGAAGTCTGGGAATTGAGGGGAAAAATGGATAAAAAAGAGATACAAATGTATCTTTTGGGGGAAAAGGTAGAGAAACAGGTGCCATTGATGGAGAAAGTATAAAGAGAGTGTGGTCTCTGTGGTTTTCTAGTCTGGCAGAGAGTGAGAACGATTTTGAAAGTAAGAATAACAAAAAGCGGGAAAATAAGAGCATAATTTCTTAACAAAATTATGGACAAATGTTTCCGCTTTTTTTTGCAATAAAATGAAATTAAATAAAAACCGTTTTCGATTTCATAATCACAACATGGTTGGCAGTTGTTGGCAGTTGGATGGTGTGAATGGGCCAACAAAAGTGGGTTAATTCGCACAGGCAAGTGGCTAAGAGAGAGAAATAGAGACAGATGTGAATAGCTCCCCAGTGGGGAGTTTAACACCATGACTGGTGATCTATATATTGCCTGTATTTCTGTTTAAATATTTGCAGCCATTAATGATGTTTATTGTCATTCTGTTTTTGTTACTAATTTTTTATTGTTTTTCTCTTATCGTTGCAGGTTGGTAATAAACAAAGTCATCTATCCATTTCAAGCCAGAAGTCAAGGCAAGTCACTAAACTAAACCCCAATCTTATATCGGACAACGCCCATCATTTAGGCTTTTGATTTAATTATAAGGAGAGATAGAAAGTGCTGCCCCCTAAAATGTAATCATTTATGAAAAATAAATAGTCTTATTTAATAATAGTTTTTATTTATTTTTAAGAGTTATTAGAGTATCCCTTCTGGGGTCTACTTCCAAAAATCCTGTAAAGCGAATAGAGTTATTTGTTTGTTTAATTTATTCGCTTTATTGGACAACCCCCGCAGCGTTGAATGCTCCACTTTTGGGGCGACAGTTGCATGTTCCAGGTGGTTGTACCACCACTTCCACCACCTCTACCACATCCCCCACATCCTCCATTTCCATCCAAATTAGCCATGATATGCTGCGTTATTTTTTGGGTGTGTGGAGGTGTTTTTTTCTTTTCTGCGCTTTGTTGTGTGGGCGCACCTTCGCGGGGTAAAGAATGTAACCGCTGCACTTAGAGAAATTAGACCGCGGTCTGGGGTCTGGGGTCTCCCTCAGGTGTCTTTCACTCCTGGTAACCCCAAAAAAAAAAGAAATAATAAACATAAGCCCAACTGTCTTGGGCTGAACATGCAACTCCATAAATACCAAAGAGCGGACATAAAACACGTCGCTTAGTTCGTTTGGTTGGATATTTAGACCAGACCTGATGGCCAGACATAGGCTGCGGGGGAGTACCCTACCCTCTGGGATCCCCCTCGTTGCTATTTAGCCCCCACCACCACCCCCAGACCCAGACACACCCATTTGTTGGTACTGTAGTTGTTTTGGTCACTGGCTTCCGTCTGGGGAGCCACGTGCTTTCAACTGGTCTAAGTTTTGAGTTTGAGTCTGACTCGGCTAGTTGGTGTTTGTACAGTGAAGCAGCAGTATAAGGATTTATTTAAATATTATTTAAATTATGAAATAAATTTTTTTCTATTTTATATAGATTTTAATTCATGAATTATATGATTTGCTTTGGAATAACTTGCCATTTCACCTTTAACTTGCCACCTTTAGGATGTCTTCACTGTAGTTGTTACCTTGTTGTTGTTGTTACCTATGTTACTGCCAATTGTTGTAGTTGTTGTTGTTATTCATGTCTGATTGCAGTCGGAAATGGCATTTGACTGTTTGGCTGCGTTTTTATGCTCCGCTCTCGGCGCGACTCGAATTATTCCACATTTGTTGCCAGTTACTTGTGTTGTGTGTTGTTTTTATTGCCCTGCCTCGTGGTACGTGTTGTTTTTTAAGGTTTTTGTTTATTTACTCCGTCGATTGAACGATCCACCACCCCCCCTTCCTCAGGTAACAAAAATAAAAACTAGTTTGGTCCTCAATTTCAATTTTTACCGGCTTCGATTGTTTTATTGCCTTTGCCAGACAGGCTTTACTGTAATTTTTTGTTGTCTTGTTTTTATTTACTCCTTAAATTGTTTCAGTTTTTTATTTGATTTATGGTATTTGACCAAAAAATTCCAGCAATTTAGCTTGATTTTTTTTCTTTTTTTATTTGCCAACAGAAATTGGTCTAATTGCAAAAGCTTGTTTATGATGTTTTTCTGATAAAATCATTTAGATTTATTATTTCGCTTGTTTTCTTAATGATTCAATGATTATGTTTAAGGCTTTGCTTCCGATTTTTATTTTATTTAATATTATTATTATGTATCTTACTTCATTGAGTATTCTAAGCAGAACCACCAACTGTCCAGACAGTTTCTCGAGGGAATTTGCACATCATTTCCAACAACTCTCGCACCACTTTCTTCCCGTCTTCCTGTCTGGCGAAAAAAAACCAACATATTGGCTTGAAAGTCTAAACTTTGAACTCCCGTTCTCAATAGTTTTCTGACATGTGAACTTACCGAATAATATGCGACGTTGTCTGCTGAACAAATGTTGCAAAAAAAAAAAATGTATAGAAGTTGTGTGCGAGAAATATTTCAGCCATCTGTTCCGTTGAAAATAAAGCTGGAGCGTGAGAAGCGGCACACGTAGCCACAAAAAAAAAATATAAAAAATAATACTATATAGAGGAAGGCAGACCTCGGCAGTCTTGGCTCTTGAGGTGCTTCTTGGCCCAGACTAGTTGTGTTTTGTTTGGTTTTGACTAATGCCGACTCAATTTAGCCCGAGACTAGTCGCTTTCCCTGCCATTTTCCCCCAGCTTGGTATTTCCTTCCCTTGTGGCCAAGAAGCGTCTGGCAATGCTGACAACGCCCCCGCAGGTGCCAGAGACTCTAGAGGACTAGGGAACTAAGTAACACTTTTAAAAAAAATCTAGCAAATTTGTTTTTATTATTAAATGAAATGACAAAGTAGAGTCTTTTTCTTCCAGTGATTCTCTTTGTTGTCTGCATATTTTTGGTTGGCCAAAATCGTCAGCTTGGCAGTTTCCTGACAAACTGGCTAAGGTAAACAAGTTAAGAGACAGAGACGTTGGTGGAAAGTGTTGGGGCCAAAAGGAAATAGTGGGCTTGGTGAGAACCAAAGGAAATTCTACCACCATTGTTTGCACTTCTTCCGTAGTTCTTTCTAATTTATTCGGGCTTTGAAGGCAGAACTTTAACGTTAAGAAACTAGTTAGTAGAAACCTTAAAGATAATAAATATTAAAATAAATATATATTTCCTTAAGCCTGATTCCAGCTGAGCTAAACAAAGGAAATCCTCTGTGGCTCCATGGAATTCCTGCCACACACAAAGCTGCCAACTGCAGTTCCTTCATTCTTTTCCGCAAAGGTGTTTGCCCTTGCCCCTTGAGTCGCATGGATGGCTTCCTTTATAGCTGCTGCCACAAAGGGAGTGAGTGTCTCCACTCGGCAGTCTTAATGACTCACTTTGCCCATTTTTTTAGTGTCATTATTCCGTTTCCGGACTCGCGAGCTTCGCTTACTTTCTGTTCATCGAATTGTCAAAAAATAATCAAGTTCTCAGAGCGTTGCTTTCTCACTCACCTATGGAAATTGGTCCCAGTCCCACTTCCAGACCTGTTCTCGTTCCCCCATTTTGGTTTCGTTTGCAAATAAAAGTCAGCAGGGCCGAAAAAGTGGGTTAACTTTGGCATAACTTTCCGGCGACAATTGCACAATTGCTGGGCTCGGATAATAGTTGGAGTTTCTGTTTAACCTGCTGTGACATTTAATTAGTGTGTTCGGGGAAAGCATGCTTTTTTGGCAGCATAGGCAGCATAGTTGACCCAAAAATCTGTGAATATCCCCCCCCCAAAGAGAGTTCAAGACGACCTTCAAGTGTTGAAATAGGCTTTCATGGTTCACAAATCACTTGAACTTGAAGAGTGGAGCTTGGAGCTTGGAGTTTGGTGAGGCAATGCCAGTAGGTTCAGTGCCCCAACATTTGATTGATATTTATGTGAGCTCCTAAGTGGTTTTGTCGGTTTCGGGGTCTAGCTTTTGTTTTTATTTGTGCTTAAAGCCGAGGCCCACACAGCAAGACACATCCATCACGTTGAGGAGATTAAGTACACGAAGAATTTCGATCTCGATCTCGACTTTACGTCTGTGCTTCCTGATCGGGAAGTTGAGTCACAGCTTTTGGGGAATCAGTTAGCGGTTAGCCGTTGAAATTGCTAATGAAGTGGCCCATTTGGCGCTTTGTTGTGAAGGCAAATTGCCTGGAAATTGTATTTTGTAGACACAGACGACTTAATGAGGTGATATGATGGCGTCAACTACCGACGCCCCTGCCGAGCA
This sequence comes from Drosophila ananassae, assembly GCF_017639315.1. NCBI lineage: Eukaryota > Metazoa > Arthropoda > Insecta > Diptera > Drosophilidae > Drosophila > Drosophila ananassae. The sequence continues at coordinate 12,938,731 of NC_057930.1, forward strand.
GCCTTGTTAGCCTCGATAAGGGAGTTCGACCTAAGTGGGCGTTGAGACTCGTAATTATTTTCCATTTGCTTGACGGATTTGCATAATTCAATTAGAGTGAAAGTCGAGACAAATATTGGCTTACCCTAGAATCCCCTAGTTTGACTTGAAATCTAGTTAAAAATAAATATTTTAAACTACATATTCTAGGCCCTGCCAACTATCTTATTTATTTAAACTACCCTGGGAGCTAGTAGATACCCTGTAGCCAACTTTGTCAAGTGTCAAGAAATGAGCAGCCTTCTCGGTTTGGCCAACAGGCCGACAGCCAACAACTAATGGCCAACACGACTGGGAGCCAAGCGAACAGTTTCCGCTCTGTTGCAGCTCCGCTGGTGGGTTGATGGGTGGCTGTATGGTGGATACCTCCTAGTAGACCCTCCCCCCCTTCTGCATTTTCTAATTTTATTACGCGCATACATAACCCTCTCCCATGCAGTGTGAATAATTTTATATAAGCCAAGAGTGCAGGCAACCGGTTTCTGTTTCTGTTTGTTTCCACACGAAGGCTATTTGATATGATATGAGGCAGTAGCTGTCAGCTCGAATCAAATTCTGGCGGATTCTGGGCCTCTACTGCTGTGTTGCCATTGACGTGTGCAGCCTGCCAGCACAACCAGAAGTCAGCTAGCTCCTTCCATTGCTCGGCATATTAATTACATTTTTTACAAATTTAAATTCCAAGTCGAGGCTTTGAATGAAAGTCGTAGTCAGCATGCTGATGAGCGATGAGCTCTGGTCGGGCTATAGTTGCTGAGATAAGCTATCTTATCTCTAGAAGTCTTGCCAGGTGGCTGTTGATTGAGTTAAGTTTATCAAGAACACTTTCAAATTGCTTAATAGTGTCTCCACTAGTCTGTTCTGGCTTAAAGTTCAGTTGATTGCGATCGTTGCCCAGCTGGGTCAATGTCAGCTCCAGCTCCAGTAAAGTTTTTAAATAGATACTGACTGGCTGGCTGTTGTGTGATCAGGTGAGACAACACGCACTTTGCTCGGACTTGAAACAATAGTGCAGTTCTCCCTCCTCTTTATTTAATTATAGAATTTGTACAATTTTATTTGAGATAAATGAGTGCTTTGAAGGGGTTCTATTATTACTTTTTTCTTAAAGAAATATCAAGAATAAGTAATTATTATTTTTATTAAAGCCCTCTTAGGTCAAGAACCCATCAATGATCACTATTTATTGCTGTTTTTTTTAGCCATATTTACTTACCATTTTATTGCCCCGTCTTGGTAACTGTTCTTGGCCCGAAACAATGGGGAGAAAACAACTTATTTAGCCTCGCAAACAAGCCAAGTGGCCGGAGGCGCCATCAGAGAACAAATAAAAGGTGTCGGCAACCCGTGACACATCTTGTATTTTTACCGTTCGATTCTTCAACACACGACTACGACTCTCCATATCACCTCACCGTTCTTCAGACCCATGTATACTACTCTTTTTTTTAACCACTGATAACTAATTGGTATACTATATTGTATATAATTAGCGACTCTGCCACGATTGCCTGCCTTCCTGACGTCACTTTTTTTTCGCAGCAAGATAGTGTAGTTAGTTTTAATATCTTTTGTTTTGGCTTCTTTTGTTTTAACTCTATAAGGCAGTTCATTGCTTTTTATTGTTGGCTGGCTGGCTGGTTGGCTCATTCTTCTCCGGACTACATATTTTTTATGATTTAAGTTTGCTTTTCATTATATTCTTTTTATTCTCAAGTCTCAAGTGTGTGCAGAAATGTTGCGTCAATTGCCGGGATTTTCTTCATAATGGGGAACTATGAGGGCGGCCATCGACCTCAAAACCCTCACAATAGCTTTCCACCATCCATCACCTCATCATTTCTTATGCTAATACCTAGTTTTTAGCATTTTTCGTTAGTGCGGTGCTCTTAATAAGCCCTAAAACATTTCACAGCTTTTATTGTTTTCCATTTGCGATTGCTGCCAGCCAATTTAACGCTCATTTAACTCCAGCTCCTCTGTTAGCTTTTCTGTTTGCACTTTCCATGCAAAATTGGAAAACCATTTCCATCCATTGCGATTTCCAAATACATTTTCATTTTTTCCCCATTTTTTTCGCCTTGTTTTCTGTGTACGACTTCCGTGTACACTTTTCCAGCGCAATTGTTTCTCCAGCCTCATTGTCTCGCTCGCAATTGTTTCTTTGCTTCTCTTAATTTTCACGCCACCTTTTTTTTACACCCTTACTCGAGGGTATCGGGTTTAAACGCAAAAGATATAGCTGACACATAACGATCTGATCTTTTTGTACGCAGAAGTTATAGGGCTTTTGAGGGTCAGGCCACAGGAGCTGCCTGAGGATCCTCCACATTTCTGCAATTTTTTTAAAATATTCATCGAAAATTTTAGCTTAAGGTTTTGATGCAGATTGATGGAGCATCCTTCTTCAAGTCTTTTAAGGTGTCTCTCTTGAAAATCGGATTGAAATTGGAAAAGATATAGACACCTTAATGGGCCACACTGGGAATCTTGAATTTTTCAAGGGATTCTATCAGAAAAATTTTAAAAATATGGATCGAAAATTTGGGTTTGAGATTTTGATGCAGATTAATAGTGAATCCTTCTAAAAGTTTTCTAAAGGTGTCCCTTTGAAGGATCGGATGGAAATTGGCAAAGATATTGCCTTCGTAATGCGTTAAGTTCCCACTCCCTCAACATAACCCATATTATAAAGAGCCATACTGCATATTTCGGATTTTGCAAGGGGCTCAATCAGAAAAATTTTAAAAATATGGATTGTAAAGTTTAATTCAAGGTTTTGATGCAGATTGGTAAGGAATTCTTCTAAAAATTATTCAATATATACCGCTTGAGGATCGGATGAAAATCCCCCAAGATACAGCTTTCGATTGGGTGACATATACCCTGCAATTTTTGAAAAATCTACTACGAATTGAAGATAATTTCCCTTGGCATATTCCGCTTTATTTCTCTCAGTGCCTGTAAGATATTTTTGAAGACGGCCGACCCAGCATGATGCAAATTTTTGCCGCCATTTCAGAGCTGTCTTGGTGGCTTGGCTTTGGATCCGTATCGGGTTGTCTCGAAACCCTTCTGCGGCCCCGGGGGGGATGCTGGTGCAGCGCCAATCATTGGAAAAGAAATTGCAATCATCTTGCCCAACAGCAACACCACCAACAACATCTTCATCAGCGGCAAGTTGCGATTCATTTTGCATTCCATTTGGAAAAATGCTTGCCGCCAAGCCGCCCCCTCACCAGATCCCCCACATGTGTTACGGCAACTTAACTGTAACATTTTATTAACACTTGAGGCGTCGAAAAGAAAGAAAATAAAACTCGCAACGTGCAACATGCAGCGTGCAACGTGCAATATCTGCTTCTCATTTTTTTTTTTGTATTTTTTTTCGTCACAAGTCGCAGCTTCGAGATACTTTTTAGCTCAGTTTCAGCAGCTTGGCTTGGATTTCAATTTCATGAGCCAGCCGCCTCTGTGGAGGAGCTATTTTGATTGCATTTTGAGGCAGATCGGGCTGAAAGCCCCGCCCCCCATTTGCACCCCTTTATCTAAGAGATACCCTCGGAAACCCGCCCCCCAATAAACTATTTGCTTAGTGGGCGGTATACGATGTGGCTGGTGGATTTTTATTTTAATTATACTAAGTCCACTGAGCCCACGGGTTAATGAGAGAAAATCTTCCCCCTTGGGATTATTTTTAACTTAAAACCTATTAAGATAATTAAAAAAATAATCAGTTACTAAGCTATAAATAAAAATGCAATTAAAAATCAACAAATAAAATATTATTATCTTAAAAAGGCACCTAATTACTATGCTTTTTTGAGCTCATCCTGTCCTGCTGTTTGAGTAATTCCATCGAATAAGGAAAATAGTTGTTAAAAGTTTCCACTTCATTTAATTTGGACTCTGGGTTCATCGATTGCGTCTTAATCGAGTCATCAGAAAAGCGGCTAAATAAATAAAAACTTGCAAGCTGTTGACACAGAAATTCATTGAACTCGCACTCGACTCGCACACAAAGTCAAAGGCCTCTCGAAATGAATTTTTTAACCAAAGCTTGCAATATTTTTCACGATGCTTGGCTTTCGGTTTTCTTGTCGAGTGGCTGGGGCTGCTTCCATTCCATCCATCCTCTGCTTCATTTGCTAAATGATCCATAAAATGTCTGAGTTGCAGACTCAGCTCGAAAATTTGGGCAAACACAATTTAATTTAGGATGCAAATGGGGCCAAACAATTTGGCGATGAACCGATGGCCTTGCGGATGGCTCTTAAATTATATTGATTTCTTTAATGGTTTAATCCCAAAAATTCACCCAGTGAGGCATAAAAAGTGATTAAATGAAATTAAAGATTTAGTAACTGGTTTATTAGTAGTCTTATTACAAGTCCCTCTTATATCTCCTCAAATCAGATAAGACTTATTTGCAGACACATGCTGAGGCTCTCAAGCTCCTCGGCTGATCATTTTGGCAAAGTTCAACTGCCTTTCGTCTTAAGACGACCCACTAAAGACAAAGGAACCAGAAACCAAGGGAAAAAAGAAGTAAGAAACTATAGAATATCAATACAAGTTAAGAGATACTCTTTTTCTTAAAAATTTAAAATGAAAATAAAATAAAACAGAACTTTCAATAAAAGTTATGTCATTCCAATCAAGTAATTCTTAATAATGCCATTCCTTTGTAATATTTTTTTCAAAGCATTTTTCTATCTAAATCACCTCCTTTATTTATTTGTGCATTGCAACCTAAAGAATTACTCGGCAGGGTACTTGGGGCCAATTGGAAAACAGCAAAAATGACACGTCTGCCACAACAAGAGAGGCTGCCCAAGTCGATCCGGGCACAAAAGCCGGAGTCCAACAATTTGGGTCAATTGACTCACACGAGAAGCGAGAAAAAACGCCAGCATCCAGCAACAAAAAGATGAAATAAAACTTGTTCTCAACGCTCTGACAATAATAACCGCAAAAAAAAAGAAAGAATATATTTTATATAGAAGGCGAAAAAGGGGCAACCAGAGAGAGATGGTCAGAGATAAAAATCCGCCCAATATGTGCCAGACTATCTAATCAATAGAATAGAATAGGAAACTAGACAACAGAATCCAATTGGCTGGGAAACTGTCGCATAAATCACTCACAACTGTCGTCAACTGCATTTATTTATGACGGTCACTGTGCCCAGAAAAATTAAAACAAAAAAAAAAAAGAAAATTATGGAAGGCCTTCTCCTAATCGATTTACAACTTGATTTGAACTGAAAGCCAATCGAAAGATAATACATAATTTAATTGCTACAGGAGAGTGGTGGGCGGATGGCCACTGTCTTGGAATTGGACCTGACTTTGTGGCAAGAGGATCCCCTCCAAGAAACTTGAAGATACTGCTCCATATGTGGGCATTTCAGGTTCCCTTGGTTTAGTTCATTGCGCAGCAGTTGATAAATTACATGTTTATTGTCAATACGTTAGCACTTATTTATAGACTGTTTTGTTTCAGCTTCTGTCGACTCGACCCCCGGGCGCGGCCAATTAAACAAGTTAACAGAATGATAATGCTGTCAGTTTAGTGGCTGATAGCGATTATAAAGTCTGTGATTTGTTAATGACTGTGGCGACTGTTTTTCAATAATATTTTTAACGTACAGTCCGCCTAATGGTAGTAGGGGCGCTGCTGCATATTGTACGGCCTGTAAATAGCAGTGATAGATGAAAGAGAAAACCGCGATAATTTAAACATAAATATATATTTATAAGCTACTATTATTAAGGTATAATTTAAGACCTTAAACTAAGAGTCATTTTTCCCATCTTAATCACCTTAAATTGCTTAAAATTTTCAAACCTTCCTCTATATATTTTTCATTAATTTTCCCACCAAAAAGAAGATAGACTCGCCTTGCAAATTAAAGATTTTTTCGCAATTTTTGGTCACCTGCTTTGGCATCTTTCAGCAAATTATGCAAAGAAGGCAAAAATGCAGAAATCGGCATCGCACCCAGAAGGCACAAAAGCCAGCGAAGAAAATTGTTCAACTTTATGGCTTTGGAGGGTATATCTTCGGTATCTTCTTCTTTTGTTTGCCGCTGTTTTTCCCCCGCTGTTTTTCCACGCTTTTCCGCCACACACTTTTTTGGATTCATTGAAGCAGAGGTTTTCGTCTTCTGGCCGTCCGCTTTGTATCTGTAATCACTTAGTCATTGTTTTGTTTTTGTTTCTGCCTTTTTGCGCATTAATTACCAAGTGTTTCCTTATTTCGTTGTTTAATTAACTCGGCCCAGTACATAGTATCTATATAGTATTTAACCACAAGCCCACACCGACCCACTAACATTTATCGCGATCGCAAGATTATAAAACTCACCTTGTACCAAATGGAATCAGTTCAGCTTATCAATTTGTGCGAAATTTCTTGTTGAATGAACAATCACAATAAATACTGATACTGAATCACACACTTTTATTGTCTGCCATTTGGGAGACGTCACAGAACCATCTTCGGCTGTCAATTGTCAACCGTTTTGGGGCTGTCTGTCTGATTTCCCCTCCGGCTGGTCTGGAAGCAACTCGAAGTGATTTGTCGACGAACTTTTCGGATCTACCCAGCGCCAATGTTGATTCAATTGATTTGCAGATTGACTAATTGCTTTAGTGACTTTGTCTGACTTTTGGATTGTGAGCAAAATAAGGCGTATTAGCTGACAGATTGGCGATGGGAGCTATTAACTTAATGCTTTAAATGCCGCTTTCCAACACTTCTTATAAATAAAATTTAATTAATATTTTTTCTACCTGACTAAACCTTTTAAACACTTGCCTCCAGACAAATTGATTAAGTTTGTTGTCAGCTTGTTGACTCTTATTCCCCCTACAACCTTATGACTTTTTAATAAAGTCACCGCTGCACTTTGCTTCAAAATCAATTTCCCAACACTGGAAAAACAACCGCAAAATAGTCATTGTTGCAGTTGAAAGCTTTCAGTCGCCTTGAACCTGAATCATATTTTATTCAGCGGAAAATGGAAAAACGAAAAAAAAACAAAGGAAAATGGGAAACGCGAGGGAAAACTTTGTTTGAGGTCGCGGGAAGGAAATTGGCTGAGCACCTCAAGCAGGAAAAGTGTTCTTGGAGTAGACAAGGATAAAGGTGGAAAGGGTCCTTTCAATCCATTGAAACTGTAAATTGAATCGCAAAAAGTTTCCCTCACACTTAACCTTTAAGCTTTCCTGGAAAATTTAATTCTTTTCTATTTTAAACTTATATTTTCTATTTTTTATCCATTCCAGCATGCTTCCTGCTGAACTCAAGCCGACCGCAAACATTGCTTCCAAATAGAAAATATACAATTTTGTAAATTGCCATAAATATTAATTGGAATTTAACGCGAAAACTGCCAAAAATAAAAACCAAATGCGTCCAGCACATAAGTATGCTACAGATTTGGTGAGCTCTTCTGATTTGTGAGCCGAGCTTTAAATGCCCAGAGCTGAGCTTAGTGGAGCCATATACCGCTCGGCGCTCGCGTATAAGTGATTGGCGCTGGTTGGGAGCTTGACTAACGAGTAGAAGAGGAGGCAACAAAATGGACGCTCCAGATGTGGGACGTATTATAAGAGCGCCGGCGAGGCGCAAGCGAAACGAGGAACAGCTGATGGATAGGGTAAGCATAATAAACATGCAGTATAAGAGAATATTAAGTATACGCAAGAGGCTAACAATTTTTACTTAACATTTTATTAATTGTAATATAAGTTATATATATATTTTTTTTTAATAATACAAAAATTGATTGGAAATCACTTTTAATTTAAAAACCACACGATTGCGGATCACCTTTTTTTTGTCGCTTGTTGGCCACAAAAGTCAGGCTTGATTGGAAAGTTTGTCACAGTCGGTTCCCCCTACAATGGACGACCGCCTGCCGTGCAGCTGATCCAGTTTCCCAAGCACCTTTTTGTTTATCTTCTCGGCCTGGAGGGAAAAATGGAAAGTTTCTTCGCATTCATTCATTGATTTAGTCGAACTTCGCCCACAACTGCCGATCGAATGGGTTGTCATTTGTTTTCTACATTTTTCCGATTGTTATAATTTATTTTTTTATATTTTGCGCCGTCTGGGTTTTGATTAATTTGCTGGAATGCAATGGGAAAAGTATTTTTTCCTCTAAATGACCATGACTTGGCGTTGGTGGCTCTTAACTGGAAATAGTCTGTTGGGAAAGTTGCGTGAAATATTGACTAAAATATTTCAATGAATTTTCATTCATAAGAAATAAGAAATAAGAAAAAATGATTAAATGATTAAATTTTAAATATCATTCAGGTAGTTACACCCAGCTAATTAGCATCTCGTACAAAAACAAAGCACATCAATCATCTCTTTCGATTGTCACTCCAACGACCCACATTCCAACCCCCCCACCAAGTTCATTAACCATCCCCCTGCACCACCTTCCAACACCTTCCACCACATCGGGTGGTGCACCAAAAAGGTAACCCACAATTAACGACAGCTCGAGTTTCACGCAATTACTAAGACAAAACAATTGCATTGTTTAGTGTCAAGTTCAATGGACGCAGCAGCCACCCACTCATCACCCACCACCCACCATCCACCACAAAATAGACAGCCCACCACCCAACCACCCACTCTAAATCCTATTAAATAATAAACTAAATCGAAGGCAATTATGAGTCTTTGAGAGCGGGAGAGTAGAGAGCAAGAGAAAGGCTTTCCCGCTCAGCAAGAGCTTTTCAATAAAACACTGAAAGAAAATAATTGTTATTTACCTCTTTTAAGCACAACAAAATGAGATTCAGGCTATAGAAGATAGACTTTATAGATAAAATTTTAATAAAAATATTTAATTTATTTTTGAATATTTATCTCTCTGTAAACAACAGCTGATTTTAACATTGATTGCGAGAGAAATGGATATGATCGCCACTCTCTCTACTCTCTCTCCTCCCGAAAGCCTTTTCTGTTATTGCTTGTCAGCTGTCTTTGGCCCGTTAGTTGCTTTTACTTAAGTTCCACTCTCTCTGTTTATCTCTCATTTGCTCTCTAGCTGAGAGCTTTTCCTGCGCCAGTGGCTTTAGTTGGCGCTGCTTACGGTTTACTTTTCAGTTACAATTCGAGCTTTTTGGCTCGAGCAACAAGTTTGCCGGGCTCTTTTTCGGAATTCTCGTCCATATACCGCCGTGGTTTTCCATCCGACGCTTACCCATTTATTTCGACGGTGCGCGTTTCGCCTGGTTGCATTTGTATTGGTATTTGCAACAGATTCGCATGCAATTTGTTTGTGCAACTCGGAAAATTATGAAAATTTAATCAACCAAATAAACAAGATATAAGATATAAGAAAAGTCAGTCCACTGCCTACCTCTGCGAATTCTCTGTCTGACCCGCTTTAATCTTGTTCGACTAATTTTTATATTTTTTTTTTCATGTTTCTAATTTGCCCAAAAACTGCCAAATGACCTTCGAGTTTGTTGTTAGTTGTTGTTGTTGTCTCTTTTTTGTACATTTTCGGTGCGTGTAATTCGGTCGACAGAGACGCCAGCGCCAACTGCATTTTAGTATAAAAAAAAAATAGAAACAAAAAAATAGAAAAAGAAAAAAATCAAAATAATTAACCCACAGTCATCAAGATTTAATGGTCGAAACAATGTTATATAATTTGTAAAAAAAAGACAAGATTTTTAGACTCTTTGGGTTAATTAAGTTAAGTGATTAGATCAGAGTCTTTGGCTTTTATGCAAATGAGAATAAATTGAAAAAGTTGAGAATAATTAAAACAAGCAATTCTGACACTTTTGATTAAAAAAATTCAGTTTCTTGCCAAATATTCCTTTTCGAGCAGCCACCGTGGCGTATACGTAATGTATCTGTAGTTCACTTTTTATGATATTCTCCCGTCGCTTATCAGCCCTCTGATATGCTGAAGCAGCCCCGAAAATAAACAATAAAGATAAACAGTCACATTGGAGAGCGAATTTAACATTTTACGCTTCACACTTTGCCCGAAATTGTCAATTAATTGAAAATAAAAATTATTTCAAGCGAAATAATAGAAAATAATGTTTATTTCTTTCAACTGATAAGGGGGGCACTCACGTAAACCCCTTTAAAAGAAAAAAAATGAATGCTAGTTAAGCCAATAAAAACAAAAACAATAGCAGAATAGGCAAAAAAATGATAAGAAAGAAAAGGAAGGGGAAACGCAAATTTGTGAAAACAGTGAAGGTGATAAAAGTAAAGGCAATTAAAGTGCCGAGATAGATGGGAAAATAGAAAAAAGTGTGCTAAACAGAAAATTTTCTAGGCAATTAAGGATGGGGGAAAATGTTTTATAAACTGCGATCATTTTATAAACTGGGTGCTATGACAGTATGACAGTTCCTGCAGCTGTTGGGCTTAGATTTCCCCCTAATGCCCCACCGCACCTGTAGATTATTAGATTTCTGTTGTTATTTTTTAGCAAAATGTTCTGCTCCACAAAGGCAATTGACATTTACAAAAAAAAAATAGTTTAAAATAAAGTGAAATAAAATAAAATATAAAAAAAAAAAAACAAACCGAAAAAAACAATGTAAATCGTAAAATAAAACACACAAAACACGCTCAACAAAAGCCAGAGTGAAATACGAGTGAGAAGTGAGAAAAATTTGTGAAAAATAGAAAAAAAATAGGGGAAAAAAGTACAAAAGCTAGAAATCAGAGTACAGATCGGCTGGAATAATGCGGCATTTAATCATGACCCCGGCGTCGCTGTCGATGTCAACGCCGACGCTTTCCACGCTGCATCACCAGCGCATGGCGCTGCAGTCGCAGTCGTCGCTGACGTCGTCGTCGCAGTCGCAGTCGCAGTTGCAGTCGCCGTTAACCCCATCGCCGTCATCGTTTTTTGGCTCGCCCAAGTTCCCAGCGAATTACGAGCGCAGCGAAAAAGTGAGTGCAAAAAATAAACAAACACAAGCCACTAACAGAAAAACACAAAAAAAACAACACAAAAACATCAACACACCCAAACAAAGCTATGAATAAAAATAAAAAAAAATAGTCAGCGACCCCATCATAAATTACTCTATATTGTTCATGAATGGATCCACGAGTGCAGCAGCCGCTTGTTTCCCATTAATTATGCTACTCAGTTGTTGCCCCCTCCCCTATTTTCCCTGCCTCTGGGCTTTTGCATTTTCGCGTTCATTTAATTTTGATGCAAATGTCCCCTCTGTGGGGCACTGAAGGTTCACTCTTATTTCAGAGGGTCTCTGGCCCGGAGAGTCGAGTGCAGCTCTTCTTAAAGACACTTTAGCACATGACATTGCCATTTAAGATTTACATGGGTTTTCGGGTTGTTTTCTTTAGGTAATAAATATTTTATAATTTATTTAATTTATTCGCAAAACATAAATACATGATTTGAAGAAATAGCTTCGATTTCACTATTAGTTTTCAATATTTTAAATATGAAGAGCCTCTCTACACGCTTCTCAAAAGTTTTCCCAAGCTAATTTGTAGGAAAAAATTTATATTTAACCCTTTAGTCGCACCCTATATATTTCCAAATTATTATACCAAAATCTAATTGATTTTATTATTTATTACATTTTTTTACAAAATAAATAGGGGATTTTGAGTAAACAGAGCCTTTCTACACGCTTCTCAAAAGTGTTCCTCAGACCTTACAATTTTAGAGCCTACAGTTTCGCATTAGTAGCACCCCTTTGACCTTTGTTATGCCAACATCGAATGATCCCTTAATTATTAGACCACCTTGTTTTCCTGTTCAGGCCCAGGCCCGGCAGAGAAAACGCAGCAAACTTTTGCAAATGTCAGCTGAGCAATTTGCGGCAAACAATTTTCTAATTTGTTTCTCCCCCGGCGAGCGGGCAGCTATCTGGGGAACTACAGCGCGAAAAAAAAGCCAAAGTCTGAAACTTTTCAGCGTTCCACTTGCGTAATGCGCAATAATTAATCAGGCACAACAGCAGCAGCGCCGATTTGATTTAAGTTTGATGTCTGTTTAGTGTCAGAGTTCAAGGTCACATTAGCGGATAATCAAACAGCACTTTCGCATGCAATTTTCATTCTGCCTTTCGGTTTTTAGGCTTTTTTTTTATAGACTTTTACTGACTGGGAGTACCTTTCGTTTTCATCATTAGTTTCTGCAACTCTGTTGCAGTTTCTTTCCTTACCTTTTGAGATGAAAATCGGAGAAAAATCATTTTCACAGCCGCTTTGAGCTTTTTGGAGCAGAAAACATTGGACACTCTAGAGTTTTTCCTGCATTTTCCGTGTATGCAGATGGATGGTTTTTCTTTGTTTCTACACGACTGCTGGACATAATTGCCCCCAGCCACGCCCACTCCCACTCCCACTCGCAGGCCAACAACAACTTCATTTAAGGCCGTAATTGTTTTGGCCCATATGATCCACCTCCTCTTCTACTCCCGCCCTGCACATTGCTCATACGCCATGTTATCCGTGCTGGCTACTTTGCCGGCAGATTGAAAGCAAAAAGTGCAGCCACTTTTCCTCATCGTCTCTGCTCGCTTTTTGTTCTACTTTTCCGCAGCGAGCTGAAACAAAACCGATGCAAAGTCGTCTTGCCAGTCTGGCCAGTGTCTTCTAATGACCAGACCAAGCCAGACCGGGCCAGGCCTCCTCCTTCTCAGTGTTGGCTGGGAAAGTGTTCATCAAGTCGGTCTCGTCGTTTATCATATTTCGCTATTAGCGACTTTCTAACTGAACATTTCCGAGGCTGGGGCCTCCAACAGAAAGTAAAGTAAAGTGTCGTTCGCCGATTTGTAAGCATTTATCAGGCAAAGTGCTGCCTTGGTCTTCTCTTCTCTTCTAAATATGGCCTAAACGATTCTCTACTTATGGCAGTCGAGCACAAAGTGAAAACTCCACTAGCTCCTTGTTTGAGCCATTCTTTTTTAATTTGTTTGGGAATTGATTTGTCAGCTTTTGATTGAAAGATGGGGAAAGATTAAATGGTTATTGAGGAATTGTTTAAATTGTTAGTTGCTGTTAAGTTGGCTAAGACTGGCTAAGCGGGATGGATGTTTAATAGCTCTAGTTTTGATATTTTTTTGCCGTCAAAACAAACATTCAATCAACTTCCCATAACCACTTATCTACCTCCAACTCGGCTCTGACATCATGTAATTATTTTGGCAAATGATTGGCTAATTGCTGCCCTTGTGGGTGGAACTTATCACGGAGCAAGTGCCTCGCCGATAACAGAGGGGATCTATAGTTTATTTTCCATTTCTTTCAAAGCCTTGTGTAGGTGTCTCGGGGTGTTGCAACTTAATTAACCGAAATCGTGTGGCAGCCACCTCGCAGCGGTGCGAGATTGGCAGGTTATATGGCCAGTGGTGGTGCCGTTTTGGGTTTTTCCATTTTCCGAACCGTATTTTTTTCTCTTTTCGGGTGACTTTTGTGAAAGGAAACGGATGCATTGCAGGCCTCGACTGTTTATCTCTTTCCTTTCGCGCGGACTTTCCACTTTCGTTGCCCAGAATTGCCATTCAATGATTAATTAAAAAGATTTATGCTTTAATATCAGTGGCATTGCAATCTCAGAACCGCTTTTCCGACGCTCCACTGCCGTGTCCAGTTCAGTTCTTCAACAGACGAAGTCTCTGTGCCAGCTCTGAGCCAGTTCTCTAGATCCAGTTTCTGCCCTACCCAGCCAGTCTACCCAGTCCATCAAAAGTATCATTTCTTTTTTTCGGAGTGCAGAAAACCAAGTGGAAACTGTATCAATAGACGGGGCATATGCATTATGAGTCAGCTTGCTGTGGTTTGTTGTGTTTCTGGTGTGTGGTTGTGCCCCAGCCCCAGTTGGCCTCAAAATGTAACAAAATACACTTACCGCATACAGTGGAGATTGTCAATTAACCGATAGAGGCCATCTTAATGGGCGGGTCTGAGGCATCATGAGGCAATCTATCTATAATCTTAGAGGTTTATAGTTCTTTCTTTATAGAAACAAATATTCAAGACTCTTCACTGTACTGCTTGTAGCGTTAAAATCCATTTTTCCAACCACAAAAACGTGCGGCTCGTTTAATTGAAAGGCTTTTGGGGCATGCGACAAAACACGACGGATATTGAAAGTCAAAGCAACCGCTCCGCAACCGCCCCCCACTTCCTAGCTTCTGATCGCCAGATTCCAGGCTCCGAGATTGCCCAGCCATTGAAACAATATCCGAGTTTTAATTTATGCCAGAGCTTAGGCTTAGGCCAGAGTCGAACAATGAGTTGAGTTTTAAAGGCAGCAGTAAAGAAACCACTCACTCAGCAGCAAAACAAGACAAACTGCACCACCACCCACTGGAGATACTAGCTGCCAGCAGAGACTTGGACTTGAACTAAGAGGGGCTACTAAGGTTACTCTATAGGTTTAAGAGATATTAGATTTAAGAAAATGTATATTTTATAAATATTTAATAAATATGTCTTATAGACAGTCTATAGTCTAATTTTAAAATAAATAATACTACCAACCACTTCCCCCTCTAGGGTATAAACTCTTTGAAACCCAAAGACCTGGCCTGGCCCGACTTGGCATTTGCCTTTTTGGCCTGATCTCCTTGGCTCTTTTCTCCCTCCCTCAGCCTGCCTCAGTTGCTCAGGTTTTTGTGTTTTTTTCATAGTCTTTATTGGCTTGGGGCGCTAATATATGCTAATCCCGAGCTCCGACCGACACACCCACGCCAGGGCAAAGAAAAGCGCTGGAGGATTGGCGGGAAACTGGCAAAAAAAAAAAAAGCAAAAAGAGACCAGTCTAGAGTAGCCTTTGCTGCCGTTTTTGGGAAAGTGGTCGTCGCTGCACTCTTTCCTTTTACTTTCAACTTTTCCCCAATGCTATGGAGCGGCGGCTTTTCCTTGATGAATTTGCATTTAAGCTTCTCCAATTGAATATCCGTAAGCTGATAGGGGCACTACTACACACTATACTATATATAACTTTTCTTGGACTGATCTCGTTTGCTAATTTTTTGTGCGGCCATGTGGAAAGCTCTTGCTTGGCCAGCTTTTCCCTATTTTCTCGCTTTTCCCTCCAGAGACGTCGCCAAGACACAAGCTCGATACTCGAAGCAGTCACCCATAGTAGTGGTAGTTACCTTCTGGAGTGAGAAAAAAAAGAGTGTTTGGGCCATTTGCATGATTAATGTTTTCGGCCAATTCACTTTTCTTGAACTGGGCCTGGGCTGGGCCCTGGTTCAGTTGAGCTCCGCTGGAGCCAGTTGGAGGTGCCGTAGGGTGTGCCATCATTTACTTATTAGCCATACTATTAAGCCCAATTACGCCCAAGACCGGTGCGGGTGAAGTCTCTCAAGGCTGAAGTTTCCGGCCAAGAGCGGTGGCATAAATAAGAAATGGATCTGTGGCGCTGAAAGTGAAATTGTTACAGTTGGAGGCAGGGCTTTTGTAGTGAGTTCTTGTGAATGAACTCCAACTGAAAACTGTTTTGAGAGTTTTCAAGAATCACTTGGCATTCTTGGCCTGAAATAGAACCCATATCCATATCACAACCACTCAGTTGTTTCCTCTTTTTAATTAATGGCCAGGAATGCCAAACGAGTCTCGCCAATCGACATCCGATTTCCTAAATACCCTCCTGCCATATATATCTTATAGAGCTGTCAAAGAACTCACGATAACTTCATGGAATGGTAATTACATGGGCCTGGGGTTGGGCCTCTAAATACCAACATTGCCACCAAGTTTAGGCCCCGAGAACGTGACATAAGATGTGGGAAAGACACATCGCCCAGAGGGCTAATTACCAGAGCATTATGTGGAGCACACATTGGAATTATGTAGAGCCAGTGGGGTTTAGGACATGGCGTTACCAAATCACCTGGTCCAACGGTGAATTGTTCTGAAAACACCTTTTTTTCCGGTGGGTCTGGGCCAAGTTGTGGTTACATGGCCCATATGGCTGACCCAGGTCTGTGAAGTTGGCACCCCAAATTTCGAATTTCAAGAAAATAATAACTGACCATTATTGACCATCGTTTGACCACTATTGACCACAAATATTTTCGTTTTACCACCTTCCGAAAAAAAATTAGAGCAAAAAAACTTTCCGGGGGCCAACTTCACACTAGCCCCCGGGCATCAGAAAACATCTTTTGACATTAAATTTTAACGCATAGACCAGTTTAAACGATTGACCATCCCATAAAATCGATTGACCAACCCATAAAATCACTTGACCACCAAAAAAAAATTTTTTTTTTTAATTCCTCAAGGTCATGTGTCGGGGGCAAGCAACCAACGTCAGAATATGAAAAAAACATGTCATTTGAAAGCATTTTTGCAGAAATTGGAATTATGATAATTGACCATCTCTCAAAAATGAATGATCAATACATTTGAGAAAAATCTTCGTTTTACCACTTCGCAAAAAGAAGATATAGCCAAAAAAACTTCCCTGGGGCCAACTTCATACTACCCCCATCATATGTAGAAACATGTATAAAAAACGTATTTTTGCGAATTTCGCAATTCTAATGGTTGACCATTTCTAAACATCGTATCAACATTATCCTTAACAAAAATCTTCGTTTTACCACTTCTCAAAAAGAAGATATAGCCAAAAAACTTTCCGAGGGCCAACTTCATACTAGCCTCATCATATGTAGAAACAGAAATACGTATAAAAAACGTATTTTTGCGAATTTCGCAATTCTAATGGTTGACCATTTCTAAACATCGTATCAGCATTATCCTTAACAAAAATCTTCGTTTTACCACTTCTCAAAAAGAAGATATAGCCAAAAAACTTTCCGAGGGCCAACTTCATACTAGCCTCATCATATGTAGAAACAGAAATACGTATAAAAAACGTATTTTTGCGAATTTCGCAATTCTAATGGTTGACCATTTCTAAACATCGTATCAACATTATCCTTAACAAAAATCTTCGTTTTACCACTTCTCAAAAAGAAGATATAGCCAAAAAACTTTCCGAGGGCCAACTTCATACTAGCCTCATCATATGTAGAAACAGAAATACGTATAAAAAACGTATTTTTGCGAATTTCGCAATTCTAATGGTTGACCATTTCTAAACATCGTATCAACATTATCCTTAACAAAAATCTTCGTTTTACCACTTCTCAAAAAGAAGATATAGCCAAAAAACTTTCCGAGGGCCAACTTCATACTACCCCCATCATATGTAGAAACATGTATAAAAAACGTATTTTTGCGAATTTCGCAATTCTAATGGTTGACCATTTCTAAACATCGTATCAACATTATCCTTAACAAAAATCTTCGTTTTACCACTTCTCAAAAAGAAGATATAGCCAAAAAACTTTCCGAGGGCCAACTTCATACTAGCCTCATCATATGTAGAAACAGAAATACGTATAAAAAACGTATTTTTGCGAATTTCGCAATTCTAATGGTTGACCATTTCTAAACATCGTATCAGCATTATCCTTAACAAAAATCTTCGTTTTACCACTTCTCAAAAAGAAGATATAGCCAAAAAACTTTCCGAGGGCCAACTTCATACTAGCCTCATCATATGTAGAAACAGAAATACGTATAAAAAACGTATTTTTGCGAATTTCGCAATTCTAATGGTTGACCATTTCTAAACATCGTATCAACATTATCCTTAACAAAAATCTTCGTTTTACCACTTCTCAAAAAGAAGATATAGCCAAAAAACTTTCCGAGGGCCAACTTCATACTAGCCTCATCATATGTAGAAACAGAAATACGTATAAAAAACGTATTTTTGCGAATTTCGCAATTCTAATGGTTGACCATTTCTAAACATCGTATCAACATTATCCTTAACAAAAATCTTCGTTTTACCACTTCTCAAAAAGAAGATATAGCCAAAAAACTTTCCGAGGGCCAACTTCATACTAGCCTCATCATATGTAGAAACAGAAATACGTATAAAAAACGTATTTTTGCGAATTTCGCAATTCTAATGGTTGACCATTTCTAAACATCGTATCAACATTATCCTTAACAAAAATCTTCGTTTTACCACTTCTCAAAAAGAAGATATAGCCAAAAAACTTTCCGAGGGCCAACTTCATACTAGCCTCATCATATGTAGAAACAGAAATACGTATAAAAAACGTATTTTTGCGAATTTCGCAATTCTAATGGTTGACCATTTCTAAACATCGTATCAACATTATCCTTAACAAAAATCTTCGTTTTACCACTTCTCAAAAAGAAGATATAGCCAAAAAACTTTCCGAGGGCCAACTTCATACTAGCCTCATCATATGTAGAAACAGAAATACGTATAAAAAACGTATTTTTGCGAATTTCGCAATTCTAATGGTTGACCATTTCTAAACATCGTATCAGCATTATCCTTAACAAAAATCTTCGTTTTACCACTTCTCAAAAAGAAGATATAGCCAAAAAACTTTCCGAGGGCCAACTTCATACTAGCCTCATCATATGTAGAAACAGAAATACGTATAAAAAACGTATTTTTGCGAATTTCGCAATTCTAATGGTTGACCATTTCTAAACATCGTATCAACATTATCCTTAACAAAAATCTTCGTTTTACCACTTCTCAAAAAGAAGATATAGCCAAAAAACTTTCCGAGGGCCAACTTCATACTAGCCTCATCATATGTAGAAACAGAAATAGTTTTTTGGCTATATCTTCTTTTTGAGAAGTGGTAAAACGAAGATTTTTGTTAAGGATAATGTTGATACGATGTTTAGAAATGGTCAACCATTAGAATTGCGAAATTCGCAAAAATACGTTTTTTATACATGTTTCTACATATGATGGGGGTAGTATGAAGTTGGCCCTCGGAAAGTTTTTTGGCTATATCTTCTTTTTGAGAAGTGGTAAAACGAAGATTTTTGTTAAGGATAATGTTGATACGATGTTTAGAAATGGTCAACCATTAGAATTGCGAAATTCGCAAAAATACGTTTTTTATACGTATTTCTGTTTCTACATATGATGAGGCTAGTATGAAGTTGGCCCTCGGAAAGTTTTTTGGCTATATCTTCTTTTTGAGAAGTGGTAAAACGAAGATTTTTGTTAAGGATAATGTTGATACGATGTTTAGAAATGGTCAACCATTAGAATTGCGAAATTCGCAAAAATACGTTTTTTATACGTATTTCTGTTTCTACATATGATGAGGCTAGTATGAAGTTGGCCCTCGGAAAGTTTTTTGGCTATATCTTCTTTTTGAGAAGTGGTAAAACGAAGATTTTTGTTAAGGATAATGCTGATACGATGTTTAGAAATGGTCAACCATTAGAATTGCGAAATTCGCAAAAATACGTTTTTTATACGTATTTCTGTTTCTACATATGATGAGGCTAGTATGAAGTTGGCCCTCGGAAAGTTTTTTGGCTATATCTTCTTTTTGAGAAGTGGTAAAACGAAGATTTTTGTTAAGGATAATGTTGATACGATGTTTAGAAATGGTCAACCATTAGAATTGCGAAATTCGCAAAAATACGTTTTTTATACATGTTTCTACATATGATGGGGGTAGTATGAAGTTGGCCCCAGGGAAGTTTTTTTGGCTATATCTTCTTTTTGCGAAGTGGTAAAACGAAGATTTTTCTCAAATGTATTGATCATTCATTTTTGAGAGATGGTCAATTATCATAATTCCAATTTCTGCAAAAATGCTTTCAAATGACATGTTTTTTTCATATTCTGACGTTGGTTGCTTGCCCCCGACACATGACCTTGAGGAATTAAAAAAAAAAATTTTTTTTTGGTGGTCAAGTGATTTTATGGGTTGGTCAATCGATTTTATGGGATGGTCAATCGTTTAAACTGGTCTATGCGTTAAAATTTAATGTCAAAAGATGTTTTCTGATGCCCGGGGGCTAGTGTGAAGTTGGCCCCCGGAAAGTTTTTTTGCTCTAATTTTTTTTCGGAAGGTGGTAAAACGAAAATATTTGTGGTCAATAGTGGTCAAACGATGGTCAATAATGGTCAGTTATTATTTTCTTGAAATTCGAAATTTGGGGTGCCAACTTCACAGACCTGGCTGACCCACCGACTGGCCCCACACCTTTCGTTGTATGGAAACTGTTGCAGCACCTCGTGTTTGGTTTTTATTTTATTTTCTGTTTTGTTTTGATGGCTTTGTTTCCCATGTGTGAACAAAAAGCCAGCCAGGCCATAAAACAATGCAAAACACAGTTAGAGCCGCAAATGACAGTCGGGGACAGTCCGGGGGGAGAGAGACTAAACACCCATGAGTTCGGAGTGTAAGATCCATGAAATTATAACAAGTTTTAGGAAAAGTGTCAATGAACTGAACCAAAAACAAGAACTTTTCGTACTAATATTCTCATTTGAAGTGCCAGTGGGGCCTAAACCGATTCTGGCCAGCAAAGCGGAACAAACTTTTCTGACCCGAACGAAAGCGCTCCTCAACCATGGCAGTGGCAGGACCGGAAGGGCTAAAAAGTTGCCAGAAATCAAGTCGGCAGCTGATTGCAACTAACTGGCATTTCTGTGTTTAAATTTGTAAACAAAGTTTTATTATTATTTTTATTTAAAAACCCCTTCTCCTCATGCCTCCATGCTATCTAAGATTTGCATATTTTCCACTCTGGCATTGAGCTCCGGAAAAACGTGACTAGTTTTTTGTTCCTAACATAACAGAATCATTTTCTATAGAGAATATAGTCTCCTAACTATATCAGACCGGAGCGTGATTTCTTGAGCTTATCGTCATTTGTTTATTTTTGGCTTGTCGCTGAATTTAAATAGCAACTGGTCCGGACTCTAGAGTGCAGGTCTTGGCCTGAAATCGAGATTTTGTATTATTAGCGATAAGCTTCAGGGCTTCAGATATGCGGTAGAAACTTTAGAACAAGCTGTGGATGACTTAAGACTTATTTTTAAATTGTTTGCAATATTTATTCTAGCGGCCAACGGGTGGTATACGTAATGCTTCTTAATTGGATGATATTTAATAGATTAAGGTAGAGTTACTTGTTAGCGTCCTTTGTGGAGAAATAATCCCAGACCCACCTCCATCCACACTGAAACTCAACCACCCACTTGATGGCCCCTTGTCGGCCTGACAGTTCACTAGCCGGGGAACCCTTCACAAACTCTCTGTTAGAGCCGACAAATTGATGGCTGGAAATATTTTGTAACCTCCAGGCCAGGCCTGCCCAAAACTTTCCTCTCTTTCTTCAGTTACAAACTTATGCAATAGGAGTGGTTTGGGGGGTCTGGTTTTTGGCACGTCGTGGCATTTTCCTCCAGCCACGATCGTTCAACATAGTTAACCACACCGTGAAAACGTAGTTAACACTTGGATTTGGATCTTTCTCTTACTGGCTGACTGTCACTCGTTCACACCACATGTTCGGTTGAGCAACTTAGAAATGCAGTCGGCATTTCAGTTTGTTTCTGTCTCATTGTGGCTGCCTGGCTGCTCGGCATTTAAAATTCAGTTTACGCCGGCCGGCGAACTGAAAAATATTCAATCGCTTTGTCGCCTGGAGAGAAATAAATACATCAAGCTTAGAATGGGTATCTGTGGGCTGTCCGATGACTGACTGACAGTGTATCTGGATTTCCATACTCCGAACTCCACATTTCGACACGCGCAATTACATTTGTTTCGGCCCACAACCTGGCACTTGCTGGCCAAATAGTTTTGTCTAGTTTTTGTTCTGTTGGCGGACTTCAACTTGATTTGTGGCATATCGGCAGAGACTTTTGAAGTTCCCAAATAGAGAATGCCTGACTGAGATTGAGACTGAGACTATGACTGTGGCGAGTGCCTCAAAAATAGTTGTCAATTTTGCTTAAACTTGTAACTATTTTCTTTCAAATATTTTAAAATTGAATTCTTTTGAAAACAACCTACACATCACCTCGTAGAATTATAATAAAACTCTCATAAATTTCACTCAAGTTTCAACACCTTTTTCTTAAAAAAACTCCAACCTTTTTTTCTGGCCACTACCCAGCCCACATGATTAGCAAATTGATTGATGTATGGGCCACTCCTGAATGTTTTTGTTCTCTTACCTGAACACTGAAAGATATTGTATCTTGCAGAGCTACCGAAAGCACTGTCCGGCCCCCACGCCTTGACTTTCCACCAAAAGGTTAAGTGGCGATAAGATGGCCAACTCATTTGAATTTCAGGCAGTACAGCCAGTTGATAATACAGTGTTTATCATTTTTATCGAACCATTAGCCAGAGACGCCCACATTGCGGCCAAAAGAAAGTCAAGACCCAAGACCCACTTCCCCTTACCATTTATCTGTTTAGTCAACAGGTTGATTTATTAATTGAAATATTCCCCCGCCCGAAATTGAATTTAAGTTGACTCTTTCGCAATCAGGTTTCGGTGTGTTTGCTTGACAAATGCATTTCTAATGAGATTTGCCCGGATCCGAGACGCAAAAAGCTATTCTGCCGTCTCACCAGATGATGTCAGATTTTAGATTCCACTTAACCGAATTTGTTTTCCCCTAAGTTTGCCCAATTGCGTGCCACAAAAATCATAAATAAAACATTTTCGGAGCTGCCTGGGATCTTGGCTTTCTATTAACCGTTTTGTTGGATGTCCAGCGGGTTGAGGTCGATCATAAATCAAAATTATATTTCTATTATTCACTTTTCGGGCCAACAACTGCGGGCCAACATCAACTCTTTATTGGCAGACTGCAGCGAAAGGTTTAATTGAATTTTTTGTTTCCTTTCGGCGAGGAGGCGCATTGAGGGTTTCCTGTCAACGATTTCTCACTTTGCACTTATCTGGTAGTCTGGTAGTCGTGTTCGACCCCGAAAAAAGAGTCAAGATTGTTTAACAAGCCGTAAAAATAATCACAGCAAGCATAACAATTTGTTGGCCCGCCCACTCCACTCCACTCCACTGCAGTTGCAAATCGCCAATTGAGGTTGCCAGAGGTTGTTTACGGCACATTGGAGGATCGGTAACTCTATCCGCATATGGCTGATGGAAGAGTGCTGACGGGATATGTCTTTGCCATCTCTTTTGACCCAGATGAGTAATCAGTTTATAGGTCCCGCCATCTCTGGTTTCAGATTCATCTTAGAGAGTCCCCCTCCCGACTGTATTTCTTCAAAAATTTACATCACAAACAAAGCCAGATCGCGAGGTGTGAGGTCTTTGATTACCAATTTAAATATTTGCCAGGGTTTTAGGGTCTAGAAAGTGTGATTAAAACAGTGACTTAAAATAGTTTTTATTTAATTATTTTCAATCGAAATTTTCTTCTTTTTTATCTTATTCTCTTGACTTTATATTGTATACTTTTGGGATCTGTTTTAAAATGATTATATAAGCATTTATTTTTTAAGAGTATATTGAAGAGTTATATATTCTTACTCTTAGTATTTTATTAAAAGTCATAATAAGCCCTTGATTAATTATTATTTTCCACTGCCTTTTATCTTCCTTTAAAGCGCCATTTATTTTGCAAACACAACAAACTTATCAAAACTGATACCATATACCACCTACCATCTAAGCCATAAACAGTCTATATTTATTTATAATTGTGGCAATGATTTCACCCTTAGACTTACTTCTAATTATGACCTACCACTTCCTTTGCGTTTTTAGTTTATATTCATAAGTGCATCATTATATCGCGTCTTAAAATATTAATTCCCCCACAAGCTGGTCAGCGAGTCTGCCATTTGGCTGAGATTGTTTGGGTGTGAATTTCGAAGCTGGTTAATGAGCTCAGGAAATCGTCGCCTGCTGGCCATGAGACAAATAGTAAAAAATGAAAAAAAGTCTCAGACAAGCACGCAAAAAATCTCAACACAAAAAAAAGGCTAAATTACACTTGGCCATAATTTACAGAGTAATCTTTTTTTTGCACAACAGTTTCTATGGTACATGTTATAAGCAAAAAAATCTGTTAAGCTATATATTCATATTTTTTTGTTTTTATAATTAACTGTGAAATATTTAGTTACTATTTTAAACCTAAAACAAAGGTGCGGCCTAACCAAAAATCAACAAGAATGTGGAACTTATGACCACAAATTAGATTCAAAATGAGAAGATCTCCAAAAAGAGTGACTCAACAAAGAACTTTTGACATATTTTATTAAATTTAAATAAAAACTAATCTATAATAAATTAAGAGCCAATACCAGTGGGCAGATTTTGGCATCTTGGTAACTTTAAAATTTATGAAATGCCGGAAATGATTTATCAATGGGTTCTAAGACTTCGCCGACTTCTAATCAAATTATAAGTAATGTCATAAAGCCATTTTAATAGCACAAAATTAAGTACTTAAAATTTATCACCCCAACAGAATTATGCAAAAATCTGTGCATTCGATGGATGCTGAAAAGCAAAAAGAGACACACACACTGTGGGCAGATATTTGGGGGCTGGCAGCTGACAGACTGACACTTGTTATTAGAGCCAACACTTTCGGCCTGGGTGTACTCTCGGTCATGGTTGTTGTTGCCTTTGGTTGTCAAATTGTAGCAATTTGGTTAAGTGCGTTGCAACTGCTGCGGCTCCTGCGTTGAAAAAAATAAAAGCGTATGAAATCACATGTATCTGTATCTGAAACTTAAAATGCACCAGCTCCCCCGGCCACCTCCGCTGAAAATCTCATCTGTGGGCGTTACTTTGAAACGCATTTTTTTGGAGTGGTTTCCAGCAACTCCTCTGCACCATTTAGCAGTACATAAAACTGAAGCACGACACGAGAAAATGGAATATAAAATGCCTCACTCTCTATATAATTAAGTCAGAAATTGATATTTTTTGGACAGATTGGGGCATTATGTAATCAATATCTTGAATGGGGCAATCGGTTGTAAAGAGGCTATGATATTGATATGCCAGGCAACAAAAGTGAGATAATGAGGGTTAAAGAGGAGTTTAAATAGAAAGTTTGCTATCAATATTCTAGAAAAATGTTTCCTGAACTAGAAATCTCTGCTATTCCCACAGTAATTACTCGCTAAACCCCACATATGATCACCAATTTACGCCAACTTTGACTCTCAAATCACAGACTTGTCGCTCAATTAACTAAAGCCCGGCTTAAGCATCTCTTTCGGAAGTTTAGCCATATAATTAACACTTATAATCGCGCCAAATAAAAAGACTTTCCAGCCAGATCCCAGCTCCAAACAGGTACCTCTCTCCTGGCCGAAAATTACTTGCACAAATAGCAATCATTAGACAAATTGCGCGGCCATTACAGAGTGCACTACGTGCCATCAACCTCCCAAAAAAAATAAAAATAAAATGGGGGAAAAAAAGTAATAAAATCGGAGACACCGAACAAACCTTTTAACTAACACTAATGCTTGATTAAACTTTCAAATCAGTTGAGGCCGCCAGAGATGCAGTTGGTTGGAGATTGAAACTCCACCGAAACCACTCCTCTTTTTCGGGGCTTTAAGCCAAAAGAGACCGACCCGACAGCATTTTTCATCAACTTTGACACCCGAGAGTACTGGGTAACGAAAATATTTTCTTCCTGCTTTCCATGCCATGGTCTCGTTCAGTTTTCAGTTTTCCGCCTGTGAAATTTATGGCCAGATTTTCCCAGAGTTTCCCAACTAAACGCCTTCAGGCATCACGCTTGTCACGTAGTTCAAGTGGTGGGCCAGCAAATTGCAACGCTTTATTATTGAATTATATTTCATATTTTATTTTAAAGTTTTTTCCATCAAATGGCTTGTCGAATTAATTGCGGCTAACCTGTTTCACTTTGAATTGCAACAGCCGATCGGAGATCACAGATCACAGATCTTTGCAATTAATCAAAATTGTCTAAAAAATGATTGGATCTTTCAAGCTTACCTCATTGCCATGTGAGTTTGCCACTAAGATATTGACAGATTGATGAAATGAGTGGGTTTATTAGATGATTGAACACTGATTGAGTGGATTTTCGAGGTGATGTCTTAGAGATTCTACCTATATAGGCTAGAATAGATAGAAACTTTGAATTAAATAATTGTTATAAATTATTTCCTGCCTCCAGACACTCGCCACTTGACAGCATTTGTTGCCCACAAAGTGCCAGACTTACATCTCGCCCAGAACAATGCAAATAAATCATAATAATTATTGATTATACTTTATACTTAGCCCACACACAAGTCCCAGTTGCAGCCAACAAAAGGCTTCGCTTCCAATGCTGGCCAGCAGCAGGCCCGAACAAAGGTAATTCGATTGGTAATTTGCATTTCAAAAAAAATAAGTATTTGAAAAGCGTAGAAGCGTAGCAGATTGCAGCAATCCAAAAATGACAATGAGGCAAAAACTATTTTAATTACAAATCGCAAGAAGGTGCAAGGCAGCAGGCAGGCGATAAATAGCTCCATGCAACTGCTGGGGACGGATAGTTGGCAGCTCCAGGGCAGTCCAGCTATTTTTCACGGCGCGAATCAAAGGAAGAGAGCCAGCCAAGTGGCACAACAACAGCAAGTAGCTTAAACTAGACACTGAAAGAAATTTAAAACATTTTATGATGGGTTTTAAGAAAAGAGGTTTAAGAGATACATACTACTAGTAGAGATACTACTTGAAGTGCTAGACCATCTTTGTTTATAAATGACAATGTTTGTCTCTTATATCATAGTTCTAAGAATTAAAAACCTTTTAAAATATTAAACTTAAAAATTTTTAACTATTTTTTTAATATTTTTAATTAATAAATAACTTAAATAGTTACCTTTTTTCCTCTGTGTATTAAACTATGAACAGACTGCATTCATTTGAATATGCGGCACATGCAGGCGGGCCCACAGATCCCCATAGACCGCCCTCCCTGCCACGCCTTGCCTGCACCCCCCTCTAGCCGCCCCCCTTTCGCCCCGCCGCCCATGCCAGCCCCCATCCATATCTATCCGAATAGCATCTGTCAGAGCAAGTCGCCTGTAACTTTCCCCCATAAACTAGCGGCGAACTGCGACTTGGCCAAGGCACCAGATAAAGAAATTGGCTGCACAATATCAGATGCAAAAGGGGGGGGCTAAAAGGGGGTTGAGGGGGGCAAGGTGTCTGTCAACTATACACTTTTTTTCCAGTGTTTCCACTGCCTCTGTATTGTTGTTTGTTTGGTTTGTTTGTCAATCTGTCTGCCTGTCTGTCGGTGGGGCTGCAGTGCGTTTTGAGTTTTGGTTGGATTTTGTTTTGGTTGCCATCGTCTTTTCTTGAATGCCACCTCGACTGCCTGATTATTTCACTTGATTTGTGTTATGCAAATTGATTTTCTTTTTGTGTCCTCTCGGCTGTTGTTTGCCCAGCGTTTGTTCGAGTGTTTGTTGCTGCTGAGAGTTGTTTATGGCAAGGTAGCTACTCTTTTGATTGGCCTTTGTGCAATAGTTGAGCTTATGATTGCACTTCGAATCGAAATAGCCGTTTACATGTGGTGACAGATCAGTGACAGTGGCCGGAGATAGCGGAAGATTTATGGAGAGAGAAAAGGAGAGCTCCTAGAGAGCGCCTGGAGAGCTTCTTAAAATAATTCGTCACATTCCTAAATCCATAAGTCATAAACTTAACGTCTTTTAAGTGAACAGTTTCATACATTTGGGGACAGATCAGTGACAGTGGCCGGAGATAGCGGAAGATTAATAGTGAGAGAAAAGGAGTGAGAATGAGTAGCGCCAGGAGAGCTCCAAGGGAGCTACTGAAGAGATCCTGAAGAGCTCAAAACACATTAAGTGACCTCCACAAAGTCTCAAGTCAGAAACTGAAATTCTATTATGTATATAGTTCTAAGCAATAGCGGAGATAGAGGAAGATTTATGGCGAGAGAAAAGGAGAGCTCCTAGAGAGCTCCTGGAGAGCGCCTGGAGAGCTCCTTGAAATAATTCGTAACATTCCATAGACTTCCACCAAGACTCAAGTGATTTAAGTGCACAGTTTTATGACTTAATTAAGCCATTGCCACAAACACTGAATCTTGACCAAAACAGCAGCCCAAACAATCTATCTTTGTATCTGCATATCTGTATCTAAACTATAGTATCTGCCATGGCAGTGGGGAGTGTGTTCCACTCGGCTGACCCAATCATGCCATTGTAATGGCTGCTACTGCTGTTTCTGCTGTTGATTTGCCTAATTTCGTTTTACGGCTTTTGGAGGGAACATGTACGCCCACCACCTACCTCCATCCGTAATCCGTAATTCCGTATTCCGTATTCCGTCTGAGAGAATTTATTGCAGTCGGTGGGCAGTGCAGACAGAACAGACCGTAAGGTTCGGGGCTCTAATAACTTTCCACCAATGGCCATTCCTATATGCAGATTGTTATTAAACAATTAAAGCGATCGTGGGTGCCGACTAGCGGCAATTGATTAATTGTTTAGCATGTTTCAAGTGTGAGTACTTGGAGCACCTCCCCCCTTGAAAAAATATAGAATTTGCAACCATTTGATGTAGTTTCGATCATTCCTCGCGTGTTAGAACAGCGATTGCTGTTTTGGACTTTAGGTCGCAAACGTGTTCCACGGAATATGCAAATTAATGAGCGGCCGCCGCGCCGTGCCGACCCGAGATTGTAGATTGAGTATCTGGCAGATACGTGTGCGTGCTACCAAATGTGTCGCTCGTCGCTCGGTCGCTCAAAAACTCAATAGGACAGGTCTCAAACGGCCGTGTAGTCGCTCTTTTCTTGGCCCCGTATCTCGGCTCTCCGATAGCCCGACTCAATATCGGCAAAGTGGTTTTCAAATCGTTGAAATCTCGTCAGTTTCATTTGAGCCGCGCTAAAAAACGATACGCGACAACGGCTGGCACGGCCAATACCGATTTTTAAAAAACAATAACAATACAACGACAAGCAATATTTTTTTTGAATAATTTTAAGGCAATGCTTTATTTGTTGTAGAAAGAAATTAGCGAACAAACTCAGCGAAAAACGTGCAACGAATATTTTATAAAAAATACAAATACTTCAATACAGAATAATAATAGTTTTTGAACAAAAAATTACAAAAAAAGTGTTTGTAAGAAAGAGAATTTGAAGAAATAAAAGATAAATAGATACCGCAACGAATTGAAACGGCACTGAAAGATAGAAGATACAACGAACCGAGAAGCGAGTGAGAAAAATATACAAAGAGAACACCCAACACGACCTTGACAAAGTCGCAAAAAAACGAACAAAAAAACAGAAACAAATGCTATGAAGACTAGTCATCAAAATAAATAAACATATAGCAGCAAAAAGAATAAAGTATTATTTAAAGTGTATTATTAATTATACGAAAAAAATTAAAAACGAAACCACAACGCCCCCAAAACAAAAATCACAGAAAAAAAAAACAATTACGAATTTATAGCCTTAAAGCGGAGCCAAAAGTTTCAGTTTTGGTTTCGGTGGGCGTCTGTCTCAAATGTGCCATAAAAATAAAGATAACCAAGAAGCCAGATTCGCAATTAACTAAATAAGTTAAGGCAAGTGAACAGTGTGTCGAGGAATGTTTTGTGGGCCACCAAGGACGAACGAAGAGATTGAGAAATGTTCGCCCCACGGAACTCGTCGCCAACTGCCATTTACGGCAAGGAGGATGTGGCAGCCTATGAGGTAAAGGTCGTCTCCCGATACAGATACTACTGTCTGTACTGCCCAAAGATATCCAGATATAGCTCTTGAATACATATACTTAACCGACTTTGGTAGCCCGTCACTGAAGTCAACTTTCATTCGCATTTAGTTGAGATATCCGAGGAAAGCAAGTTCTGTGGCGAGTGCGCTGTTTACCTGGCTTTTCTCTGGCTCTGGCTCTGGCTCTTTCTACTTTTGCATATTTGATCAGAGCCACATCCGTTTCGATATGGATATCTGTCCGCGGTGGATAGTTAGATAGTTAGATACATATGTATTCCAGCTGCCCACTCTCGACTGCCTCATGATTCATTTGTCTCCGCACTTGTAATGGATTTTTGTGGTTTTTATTCTATTTGAGCTTGAATTGCTGCCGTTGAGAGTCGAGAGCCCCCCGGGGTAATTATGGGCAATTAGCTATTGTCGGCAGCATCTGAGAGAACCAAAGGAATCTATCTATCGAGACAGTGTCAAGGATGGAATCTAAGCCAGCTTAGATTGATTTTATTCTATCGGGAATAGCCGCCTGGCTTGGCTGCGATTTTGGCTCGTTTTCATTGTCATAAACAGTTTGCTCACGTAACCCATCTGAAGGTATAGTCTTTTTTTTGTTTTTTTGTTATGAGGGCCATGTACGGTTGGCATATAAGCCGATGAAAGCCAATTGGAAATGCACAAAGCGTGGTGGCAAAAGCTTGACAAAAAAAAAAATACAAACAAAACCAGAATTTCTATTCGCCAATAAATTTATTTGCTATTTAACCCGAAAGCCAAACCAGCATAATTGCAATTAATATTCATTTGTTTAAAGCCGCTGACTTATCAACATCTCAATAATTCATCCATTAATTATGCAAGAAATTCTTAATGTTAATCTTTTCCTGCTCCGGCTATTTATTGATTTAAACTGGCGGGGAATTCATTAGGCCGGGCTCTTGTTTTTCAAATCAGAGGCTTTAGGCGCCAGCCAGATTCTGGCTGCCGGACTGTAACCGAACCAATAATCTTCGGCATGCCATGTTGCTCTTCTCCCCAGAGAGTCTTGATGGGATTAATTGTAATTATGTATGAACAAGTCTTAACTATAAATATTAATAAGCTAATAAAGGGGGCGGAGAAATGGCCTCAACATGCATATTCTGACAAAAGGCCTCGCGGGAGGCTTATATTATTTTATTCTCCGCTTTTTTTGTGGCCTTAAGGTATACATTTTCATTGCATGATTTTCGGTTGACACCTGTCGTCCGATGGAAATATTTCAGCTTATTTTGTGGCCTTTTTCGCTCGAATTGTGGGCAGCAAGCCGCTTGAAATGCGAACTGCTGTGGGCTGGCTATAGAATTTTTGAATTTGGCCAACAATTGCAGCCACCAACAGCTGCGTGCATTGAACTTGGTCGAAAACAATAAACAGCAGCGGCAGCGGTAGTAACTCCATCATTAAGTCGGCTCAGAGCATGAGACGGGCATTGGGCCAAAAAGCAGACACTTGACCGCAAAGTGATTCGCCTTCGGGCGCTCTCAGACGCCAGCCCAGCCGCTTTCTGGCCAATTTTACTGTCTGGTCATGGCCAAGACTCCGTCACTCATTCATGCTTTAAGTTAAATAATAATTAATTATCATTTAACGGCCGCATCTGTCACACAAAATGGAAATTTCAGTTCTCTTCGGTTGGGCATCCATTTCGCTACTACACCAAATATGTAACAAAAGAATTTTGCTTTGTTTTGGCTTAGTTTTTTTTTGTGGGCTGTTTTTTATATTTGGCAACTCCCAAATTAAGCTTTGATGGATGGCGTGTGTTGACTTCCGTTTGTAAAAAAAAATAGAAAAGAATTTGTAAAATAAATGGAATTTCAAATAGCATTGAAACGGAGGCAGGTTGTTGGATGTTTAATTTTAAATCTCTAAGTTTCTTTATGATAAAAAATTAATAAAATTCCAATTTTAAATCTACTAAACTCTCGTAACATCCCCATTAATTTTTTGTTGCTGCTGTTTTGCCTAATTATCATTTCAAAACGAATTAAACCCCGCAGTAGCAATCAAGCTCACGGATTTGGTTGCGCATACGCCCCGTAATTGCGCAGCGATCTCTTTCTACCGATCTCTCTCTAGCTCTCTCTTTCTCTGGCAGATATCGATGCCAGTTGGTCATGATTTGGGGGAAGCTTTGATTATCATTTTTCAGTCATGGTTAGCATATTTTCATTGTGGCCGCCTCTCAGTCATGCTCAGAAAATTTGTTTACAATTTCACGGCATATTATTGTCATTAAAAATGCAAATATGCGGGAGAGGCGCAAAAGAGACAGTCTAATAGACGTAGAAAGAGATGGAAGGGAAACCGGTTGGCCAGATCGACCGACCTTATGCATTAAAATATAGATTTTAGAGCTGCGTTGGTGTTCAGTGAAACACAAGCCAATAAAATAATTCTCGTAGTAAACAGATCGCTGGAGTCTCTCAGTCTCATGCTCCACGGCTACTTTGTTTTATTTCGAGATGATCTCAGCTTGAATGTATCTGTATCTGTATCTGTATCTGCGACGCAGAAGAATCAAGCATCTTTTGGATGCTCTTTGCATGCCAGAGCTGACAGATCGCCCACGTCCGTCTATATTCTTTATTCGATATTGGATTCCATATTCCAAACCCCACCAGAATGCGGCAGTCAGGTGCTAGCACTTTGCTCGACTTGCACTTCCTTTTCACTTTTTGCCATTTGTTATTGTTATTTCAGTCATAGCTCAAAATACTCAACCTGTTCTGTACAATTTCTGTACGCCTTTAGTTTTTTTTATGCCTTTTTGTTTTTTAATAACCCATTACTTAGTCGCTTGGGCAAGATCAAGGTGAAGCTCAAGTGAGGCGTAACAACTGGCTTTAAAATATTATAAAAAAAAGGTACAAAGAGCTACATTTGTGGGGAAATGATGAATGAAATCATTAAGGTTTTCTAACTAGAAATGGAAGAAAGACTTGTTTGTTTTAAGAGGGCCCCAACTTCCATTATTTATTTAATAATTCAATACATGCTTTCTCCCCTTTTTTGAAATTACATAAAAATATTCCAAAAAACTATTGACGGAAAATGTAAAAACGAAAAACATTGGAAAATAATGTTGACATGATGTGGCAGTTTTTTATTTTCGTTTATGTAAATCATATAAGGCTGGGTTCATATGTAAACACATCGTACCAACATGATAAATGTGCGAATTGTGTGCGTTAACAATTCACACAGCAGGTTTTTTTCGCCGGCTTTGGTTTTTTGAGCAAATATGTATGTCCGGCCTTGGTAGACAAAAATATAAGCAATAAGTACACCCAGAGTGATGTAATTCCTAATGATTTTATGTTCTCGTTTCTTTTTGCAGATAAAACTCAAAAAAGTCTTGGGCCTGACTGTGTGCAGCAATGCGGCTCTGGATGTGTCCCCAGTCAGCGGCCTGCTGGCCTATCCAGCTGGGTGAGTTCAAAAAATTGTACATATATTCCATGTGTCATGCTGGGCCAAAGGGAAACCATCACAACCAACAGAATTGCCTAGCAGGGACATCATTTCCTCCTCTATTTTTGTTGGTTTTTGCTGAGATTTCAACTTAAAGCCATGAATTCGGTGGATTTTTCTCGTCAACCGACACACATGGCTGAATATTCGCATTTCTTCGCCATAAATATGGAAGAAATTCAGTGACAACTAACGAGGGGAAATGGCAGCTATAAGAGGTAGCTGAAATAAGTGACATTATGTCACATTAAATGTCAATGCGATGCTGGGATTTGCATACATGCCAGTACAGTGCTTGGGCTATTACGGGGCGTATACGTAATCTGCAAAATAGAAATAATCATCAATGACAGATTGGTTAAGCGGAGGCTCACTGATAACTCGGAAAATTGTCAAAGGAGAGCTTAACTCTGATTCAATTTCTACTCTTTAGCTGCCGGCCTTCCTTGTCCTTGGTCCTGTTTTTAAATTGTAATTAATTAGGCCCTGAAACTATACTAATTATGTGCATTAGTATAGTAGTGCACATTTACGCTGGAATTACGATGAAAAGTTCTTTTCTCTCGGCGGATGTGTGTGCTAGAGCCATTTGCGAGCATGAATAAATAGAAATTGCCAAGGAGAACACATATACTGCACTTGAAAGCGAGTCTTTAACTCAATTTAATAAAATATAAATAAGCGAGAAAGTATTTAAAACTTTATATATTTTATTTATTCAAGTGTATAGTGTGCAAGATGTGGGCGTGATGTGCTCATTAACCAGGAACACTAGCGGCAACAGAAATAAAACCGGGGCGGCCAAAGAGCAGCTTAATAATGAGCCCGGCAGAAGGCAGTTAACTGCTGGCATAAGAGGGTTAAATGGGGGGTCGAAAGTGGTCGAAGGTGGTGGCTCGGAAAGGCACAAACAAAGTGGTAACAGAGGGGGAAAAAGAAAAGGAAACGAAAGCCGGGCCGAGCTTACATCCTTGGGCATTTTAAATGTGTAACCAACTCTGGCTGTCATTGCTTGGTCAAGGACGTGTTTAAAGGATCTTAAAGTGGCTGATAAATGCCATCAGAGTTGTGGAGTGAAAATATAAAGATTTTAACTTTTATTTCACAGCTGCACCGTGGTGCTGTTCAACGCCAAGCGCCAGACACAGGCCTACTTGGTCAACACCTCCCGCAAAGCATTCACATCCGTGGCCTTCTCCCGCTGCGGTCGCTACGTGGCCACCGGAGAGTGTGGCATCAACCCAGCGATCAAGGTCTGGGAGCTGGAGTCACCCAACGGCAGTCTGGAGCACTGCACTGGCGGCAGTGTTGTGGCAGAGTTTGTGGATCACAAATACGCCGTCACCTGTGTGGTAAGATTACTTTACTAGACTATCTTAATAATTTATTAATTGTCAACTAATTGTAGGCCTTTTCGCCCACGGGCAAGTACCTGGTATCGGTGGGCTCCCAGCACGACATGATCGTCAATGTGTTCGACTGGCGGGCCAACCTGAAGATGGCCTCGAATAAAATCAGCTCGAAAGTGGCTGCCGTGTGCTTCGCCGAAGATGGCAGCTACTTCGTCACTGTGGGCAATCGCCATGTCAAGTATTGGTATCTCGAAGGAGGCAGGAAGGTAAGAAGGTCCTCCCAAGGGAAGAGGCATCTCTTTGAATATTAATCCCATAATTTATTCTGAAGGCCAAAAGCTAATGATTTACATCCATTTTGCAGTACAAGGATCCAATTCCCTTGATGGGACGCAGCGCCATTCTGGGTGATTTGCGGGACAACGACTTCTGTGCGGTGGCATGTGGCAAGGGCATCTGTGCGGAGAGCACGTACGCCATCACGCGTCAAGGTCATCTGGTGGAGTTCAGCTCCCGCCGCCTGCTGGACAAGTGGGTGCAGTGCCGCACCAGCAACGCCAACTGCCTCTGCGTCAACGAGCGCTTCATTCTCGTGGGCTGTGCCGAGTCCATTATTCGGATCTTCAACGCGGCCACGCTGGAGTATGTGACCACCCTGCCTAGGACCCACTACCTGGGCGTGGACGTGGCCCAGGGCATCCAGATCAATCACATTATGTCGGTGCCGCAGCAGGCCAAGTTTCCGGACTGCATTGCCATGGTTTTTGACGAGCAGCGATCCAAGGTAACATATTTCTAAAGGATATTCCATTCAAGGATAATAATAGCATACCCTCTTCCCCCTAGGTGAGCTGCGTCTACAACGATCACTCGCTGTATATCTGGGATCTGCGCGACATCTCGCGGGTGGGAAAGTCGCACTCCTTCCTCTACCACTCCACGTGCATCTGGGGCGTGGAGACAGTGCCATACAATGTGGAGCGGGAGCCGTCGCAAACTCTGCCGGAGGAGTGCTTTGTGACCTGCTCCTCGGACGACACGATTCGTGTTTGGGGCCTCGATGGCTGCACCAACAACGACATCTACCGGAGGAACATCTACTCCAAGGAGCTACTGAAAATCGTCTACAGCGACGAGGAGCTGCAGTTCATCAAGGATCAGGGCTCGTCGCTGTTCGACAAGAGCGGCAACTCCTCCTACGACGGCCGGAACGGAGTGCGATGCATCAAGATCAGCCCGGAGCTGCAGCATCTGGCCAGCGGGGATCGGTGTGGCAATATCCGGGTGTACAGCCTCGTGAATCTCCGCCTCCTGACCACCATCGAGGCCCACGAGTCGGAGGTCCTCTGTCTGGAGTACTCCAATGACAAGATCGAAAGGAAGCTGTTGGCCAGTGCCAGTAGGGATCGGTTGATTCATGTCTTCGATGTGGCCCAGGACTACTTGCTGCTCCAGACCCTGGACGATCACAGCTCCTCCATTACCTCGATCAAGTTTGTGGGTGCCGGACTGAACTTCCAGATGATAAGCTGCGGGGCCGACAAGTCCATTATGTTCCGGAGTTTTCAGGTGAGTCACAAGCTTCGGAAGGAGGTCAGGATTAGAAGTAACACTTACTTTTCAGGGAAACATCTTCATGCGGGGCACCAACACCTCTGGGAAGACCACTCTCTACGACATGGAGGTGGACTCGAACGCCAAACACATCTTGACAGCCTGTCAGGACAGGAATGTCCGGGTCTACGGCACTCAGAACGCCAAGCAGACGAAGACCTTCAAGGGCTCCCACTCGGACGAGGGAAGTCTCATTAAGCTGAGCCTGGATCCCAGTGGCATTTACGTGGCCACCTCCTGCACAGACAAGACCCTGGCTGTCTACGATTACTATTCCAGCGAGTGCATGGCCAGGATGTACGGACACAGTGAGCTGGTGACGGGCCTGAAGTTCACCAACGACTGCCGGCACCTGATCTCGGCGAGCGGCGACGGTTGCATCTTCATCTGGCAGGTGCCGCACGACATGATTGTGACCATGCAGGCGCGGATGTCGCAGCAGCGCCTCCGCTCGGGGCATGCCCCTTTGCCGAGACCCCTGGCGCCCATTTCGCCACCGGAGGGTATAGTCATGGAGTCGCCCACCAGCGAAATCGAACAGCCTCAGTTGCAGCCGAAGTTCGGGGTGGCGGAGCGCTTCTCGGACGTGGGCCAGCTGCCGCAGTGGGCGATGCGCAAGGCCGCCGGGGATTCCGACAGCGGAGCCCTGTCCATCCCCACGCCCAGTGGTGGTGGCGTCAATGCCGTGCCCGCCCTCCATGCCGCCTCCTCAATGGGCAACCTCAGCTCCTCGCCCAGCCAGCAGATGGCGCCACGGGCCCGGGGACGATGGGCCCAGAGAAGCACCCAACTGGAGACGGCGGACGATCTGCGCTCGAACTCGGAGAGCCCCCTGGGAACAGTCTCGTCGGTGGGCGGGCACAGTGGCGTCAATGTCCAGACATCCGACTACAACAGTGCCTCCTCGAAGGACATCATGTACAATCAAACCTACTTGAGCGAAGACTCGTCCATCGACTCGGGCATGGAGACCCGCCGGGGCGAACTCAAGTTCATCGGCAGCAGCAACAATGGAACGGTGGTCACAGTGTCCTCTGTCTCCTCGCTGGCTGTCTCAGCCTCCAATGGTGCCATGCCAGCTCCGGGCTCGGGAGCCGGACAGCAGCGTCTCCAGCTGCCGGATAAGAGGGGGAAGCCCGGCCTGCGTTTCGATACCCACACCCACGATCATGACGGCGATGTGGAGGATATTTCTGATGGCGAAAGGACCAGCTCGGACCACGGAATGTTCTACAACAATCTGGCGCCCAGCACGCCCACGTAAATTAAAACCATCGCTCTCCTTTTAGCGAAAGAAGAACTAATTTGATTAAAATTTTTCAGAGATTTCAAAGTAACGGCCATGAACGAGGACGAGCTACGCAAGTCGGTGCGCCGGCAGAAGTTCGAGAAGTCTGGCCTGCAGCTGACACCCTCGGCCCTCAGCGGCAACGGAAGCTCGCACACGGCCAGCACCGGAACCGGAACTGGCACATCCGACACCGAGGACGAAGGCTCCACGCCCAGTGCCGAAAATGCGGAGCGTTCCTTGGCCTCCACGCTGGGTGGCAGTTCGGAAAATCTGCCCCAGACCAGCAACAGCTTCCTGCACGCCGCTCTGCCCGAAGGCCCGGGACTGGCATCGCCCATGGAGCGGGGCACCAGCAGTAAGATGGCTTTCTTCAGAAGATTTAAGAGTTTAATAACCAAAAGTGTTCCTCCTAGGTCGCCGCAGCATCAGCGCCAAACACAACACTGAGAACGGCAAGGGGGTGGCCGCGCCACCCACCATCACCAAGTCGTACACCAGCACCAAGAAGGAGGAGCTGCTGCAGGTCATCAACAAGGTCAAACAGCAGCTGGAGAATGTAAGTGTTCAAGTCGTGGCGGTCAAGGCCTTTCCGCCTTTCGTTCTGTGTGTTTTCTGTTTATTTGTGGCCTTTCCGGGAGACTATCTTCCCCTTTTTTATTTCCCCATCTAATTTGTTTATTTCTTTTGTTGTTTTCTGTATTTTTTATGTGTCCCATTATTTGTTTTTGGTATCTGGTCTGTCCTACAATCTCCAAACTCCAACCACCAACCTCCCACCCCAAACAAAAAATGCACCCAAAAAAATAAAATAAAATACCGTTGCGTAACTTGTGTGTTTAGGGTTCTACGCGCAAGAATGGCAATCCAAGGTTAAATGCTATAGTTGAGGTGAGCCGATTTCAGATGCCAACTAATATTCTTTGCCGCTGTAATGATGCTTCAAAATATTTATTAAAAAAATAATAATAACAATGCTTTAAAGACTAACATCAGACTTAATGAACTTCAAAGTTTGTTCCATTTTAAACAAGTTTCTTACTCAGTTTCTTAATAAACCAAAAATTATTTAATTTTTTAAACCAAAAATATTGCAAAAAAAATTTATTTTGCATCGGCCGGGAATCGAACCCGGGCCGCCCGCGTGGCAGGCGAGCATTCTACCACTGAACCACCGAGGCTTCTTGGAAGAGTCCAATCCAACTTCCCACATCTGGCATCGCGCTTCCATAGCTGGGTCTAAAAATAGCCCAAAACTAGCGACTAACAGCGAAACTTGCTTAGTCAGATAAGCCAACTCAGCTAAAGATGTCGCTGCCCCCTTCCCCACCACCAAACCACTCAACACTTTATCGCACCACCACCGAGAAACTCGCTGAGCAGCCAGAAAACCACTCACACCACTCACAAACTCATCCCACCAACTCCACTCAAACACAGATGCTTAAATAACTCGGTTTTACTATTTTGCTATTGTAATTGTATTACTAACAGAAAGAGGAGTTTTTATATTAATATATAGTTTAATATAGGTTTTCCTCATCTCATACCCATTACTGTTCACATTTCGAAGAGAATCCACCCATTCCTGACATAGTCCATTTAATAGGGGGATCCATACGGAAAATTCTTAAAAAATCGAAAAAATATTTCGATCTCAGGTTTTGATGCACATTGATGGGGAATCCTTCCACAAATCCTTTAAGGTACTCGGCTTAGGGATCGGATGAATATTGGCCAAGACATAGCCTTCGAAAGGTGTCATATTCCGACACCTCCAGAATAGCCCACTTTTTAAGGGGATCCAACAGGAAAATTCATGAAAAATCGAAAAAATATTTCGATCTTAGATTTTGATGCAGATTTATGCATCCTTTTAAAAATCGATTGAGGTACTCCGCTCAGGGATCGGGTGAATATTGGCCAAAATATGGCCTTCGCAAGGTGTCATATTCCCACAACCCCAACATAACCCATCTTTTAAGGGGGTCCACCAGGAAAATTCTTGAAAAATCTAAAAAAAATTTCGTTCTTCGATTTTGATGCAGATTTATGGGGAATCGTTCTACAGATCGATAAAGGTACTTCTCTCAGGGATCGGATGAATATTGGCCAAAATATGGCCTTCGCAAGGTGTCATATTCCCACTCCCCCAATATAGCCTACTTTTTAAGGGGATATAAAAGGAAAATTCAAGAAAAATGTAAAAAATATTTCGATCTCAGGTTTTGAAGTAGATTTATGGGGAATTCTTCTACAAATCGATAAAGGTACTCCTCTCAGGGATCGGATGAATATTGGCCATGATATAGCAATTCCGAGGTGTCATTTTTCATACCCCATAAAATTACAAAATAAAATGTTTATTTTAATAATTCTAAAACTTGTATACTATTTTCGTTTGGTTAACTCTTTAAAAAATTAAAAAATGATCATGTTAGACATATTTCAATGAAAATATTATCTTTTTGACCCACAGGTAGGCCATAGACCCCTTCGGGGAAGCCATAGCATATCGGACCTGAGTCTGGCTGCCAACTTGGATGGCTCGAGGAATACGGGCAGTGGTCCCGGACGGTATACCAAGCCAGGTGAGTGTTGGAAGAGTTGCAAATAACCCCTGATTGACCTTATAAGAGCCCCTTGTAAGTTGGACAGTAGGCTAATGGAAACAAAAACTCTCTCTCTCCCCGTTGTTTGTTCTTTGTCTCTTTTCTCTGACTATTGCTATCCTTATTGTGCGCAATGCGGTAAAAAATAATATTGTCATAACCCCTTGAATGATAACCTTTGTGAACTTGACTAACCCCATTAGTTGTTGCTTCCCATGACACTCCGCAGTATATTAGCCCCCCAAATGCAACCGCGAATACCCAGCAGCCATATCCACCAATGCAGCAGCAACAGAAGCAACAGCAGCAGCAACCACATCCCCAAAGCCAGCAGCCGCCACATTATCCACCAACAGCCTCGCAGCAATTTTTCAACTGTGCTGCCCCCAAGTCGAAACTCCAACAGAACTTCCAGACAATGCGGCAAGTGCAACAGCACTACCCGCCCTATCCACATCACGTGGGTGTGCATCAGATTCACCCGCCACCAGGAGTGCCATTCGGAGGAGGATCCTCCTCCACGGGAGTACGCTACAACTCCCAGCACCAGCCACACCAGCAACAGCAAACCACGCCGAGGGTTAAACGTAATCCTGCCGGGAATAATAGGAGAACACCAAGTATCCTAAAGCACTACAAGTCCTGTCCAGTGTCGCCGGTTCACGAGGAGGTGGAGTGGTCCGCCGAGGGCAACGAAAGGGGAGCTCTTCTGGGCGAACCCAAACGACACTCCGTCTATGCTGATGATGCCCGCACCATTCTGGACATGATTCATGCCGATACTGAGAAAATGATTGATGAAATTACCCGAAAATATGGGGATTTGGACGAGCCAGGAGGACTGCCAGCTTCCTATTCCATGCCGGCGAACCTAAGGAACTTGGGTGGCCTGGGATCCACGGGAGATTCCACGCCCACAGGACGCACTACCCAGTACTATGTTTACCAGGAGTTCTATCAGTGTGAAAGGAAGGTATCCCTCTCGGACATCCTCCAGCCAGAACAGTTTGCTGCCAGCCAGAGGAGACTGGAGGAGGCTAGGTTCCTGGAGACCCAGAGACATTCCAGTGCCAGCTTCTTTTTGACTGGACAACAGAGTCAGGAGTCATTATCCCTGCTCTCGGATGGCGACGGAGCTGGTAGCTACTGCAACAGCCTGGAGAGTGTGCTCTCCGACGAGAGCGACTGCCAGAGTGCTCCTCTGGAACACCCACAGGTGGCGCAGGTGATCCACCAACGACATGCCGGCATCCGCAACTTTATCATCCATGGCCCTGTTTCCAAGTCCTACGGAAACAGTCCCAATGCCTATGGAAGCTTCGATTATTACATGCGGCAGCAGCATGCCGCTGCCACAGATAGCTTCGATGTAACCGGCTACAATCTAGAGCCGTTGAAACCCCTACCCTCTTCTAAGACATATCCAAGAATAGCTCAGGTCCAGGCCTCCGAAAACATACCCACTCTGCGTTCAAAAAACAAGCAATACAACTCGGGGGTTAATAAATCCTTAAGCACGGACTTTGCTCAGCAACGCCAACAACGAAACTCAAATCCCTGCATGCAGTCGGGGGACAATTTATTCGTAAGAAAACAGCTAAAGCCAAAGCCACCCGTGCCAGCGAAGCCACAGAGTCTAATGAGCACTTTAAGCCAAGTGGAGAAGCAGCAGAAGCACCAGCAGAAATCCCAGTCAAGAACCGCCAGTGTGGTCCAGCAGTTCGAGCATAATTTGCAAAAATTCGAAAAGGAAAAGCAGCGGGAGCGAGAGCAGCAGAGGCGGCCAGCCATGAGGAGCTCGGTGAGCAGTGGAGCTCTGGCCGGAAGTGGGTCAAGGACCCAGAGCTGTCTCAAGAAAGTCTCGAGATTCGATAACTCAGAAAGCAGCAGGAGAGCCACGAGTGTTAGGCAGAAGAACCGACCCAAAATCTCAGTTCGCTTTAATACAGTATCCCAGATCAAGTATACGCCAAGTGCCAAAAGGGAGCGGCAGGCGGCTTCCAGGCGGGAGGAAGAGCCAGAACCGGAACCGGAAATGGAACTGGAGGTGGGCAGTCTACCCAGTGACTATGGGGAGCGTAGCTTCGAAATGTATTTTGCGGAGAATGGAAATGCCCCGGAGAACTTGGAAAATATGCAGACATTGAAACTCTATACGAAACCCCAACTTCAGGCAGTGGTTGATGAGATCCAGCAGGAGCGGGAGAAGTACAGAAAAAATCTAGACAATGCTGGACGAATTAGGGAGAAATCAGGGAAGAGTGGAAAGGGGGACACCACCACAACCAGTCATCAGTGCCAGAATATCGCCAAGAAGATCGATATCATTGAGAAACTGATAGCCATGGAGGAGTGCAAAATGGAGCAGATACGCCTGGCCACCGAGTCTCGGCTCAGACCCTTCAATTGCAATGCCAAGGAGAAGGGCTACGTGAAAAGTCTGACCATGAACTTTGATATGCTGGCGCGCGGAGAAGAGCCAACGGAGGATGACGAACTGACCTCCGGCGAGGCCTCGCATCTGTGTGCCTATGCCAGGAATATGCGTAGGAACTGCAGCTTGCCGGATGTCCTGGAGAGCACTGACTTCTCGGACATGTACAGCCACCAGGATGTGGAGTTGGCCAAAGAGGTGAAGGCCGATGACGAGAAGCTCGACACGGAAGCCACTGTCCATGCCGAAGATGATGAAGGCAACGAAGACGCCAGGACTGCTGTTGTTTTGAGGATGGAGTCAGGTTTGAGTCGCAGTTTTCGCCTTGGTTGTTGTGCCTCTTGAGTTAAACGACACCTTCATTAGCGCACTCTCAGTTTGAAACTAGTTATTTTATTTTTTATCCAACCAACCATTTCCCATTCAGTATATCCTAGCACACACACGAACTATATTAGACTTAACAAGTGCATGATCCGAGCCAAGACTAATCTCTGCCCCCCTCTTACAGGCAATCCCAAAACGCTCAATCCCATGCCCATCGAGGAGTCCTCCATACGCCGCGCCTGTTCGCTGAGCGACCTGCACATGGGCAACTTTGGCAAGCGTAAGCCCTCGATTCCAATTAATATAATTAAATATACACTTTTTACTTAAAAGATACTAATAAATAAATTATCTTCCAGCTGGAAAATCCAATGGAACTCCACAGAAACCGCAGGTCCAACACCGCAATGGCAACATTTCCAGATCTGCCAGCAAGCGGAACAGTCTGCAGGGTAAAACAGGTCTAGGCGCCTCCAGCAACTCCATGAATGTTCTTAATCAGGGTGTAAGTAATTCTTGATCATTTTTATTCCTTAATATTTTACTAATAAATATTATTATTCAATTTATTCCAGAGCGACTCAGAGCCCGAGGACAGCAATCGTTTGCGCAGTGCCAGCAATGGACAGGGACGTAGTAATGGCCCCATCGGTAAGTAATATAAAAATAATAATATTAAAACTCATAATTCAATAAAATATTAAAAATTTAAACAAAACAGCTGCCAATCGCCAGTACAGCAACAAGATCAACAATGTTAACAACAATCGTCGCAAGACGCCAAACTTTAGCAGTGGTAAGTAAATCGCTTAGTTTTTAGTTATTTAATTCCTAAAATAATGACTAAAACTCCCTATTTTAGCCACACCCATGCAGGATGACTCGAGCTCCGAGGAGACGCCCAACAGCACTGCCAATAATAAGCCCATTGTGCCGCCAAGGCCCAGAAACCTGGGCTTTGATCACAAGAGCAAGATCTTGATCAACAACCTAAGTGGTAGTCCTGGCAACGCTGGAAAACAGAGGAGCAGTGTGACTAATCTAGAGGATTATGAGGGCACAGATCGTAAGTATATAGCCACAGATCTTGGATGGAATAAGTTTTTAATTCTTATTTCTTATGACTTTCAGCTGAGGCCCAAGTGCACAATGTGATTAATAAACTTTATACAACAACCCAAGCAGC
Organism: Drosophila ananassae; assembly: GCF_017639315.1. Taxonomy (NCBI): domain Eukaryota; kingdom Metazoa; phylum Arthropoda; class Insecta; order Diptera; family Drosophilidae; genus Drosophila; species Drosophila ananassae. The sequence continues at coordinate 12,982,707 of NC_057930.1, forward strand.
CATGCAGTTGCATGCCAATCTTAAGAATTCGCTGCTGCTGAAAGAGTTGGAGAATGCGCTGATCATGTCCAGAAATATGCTCAGCAGCATCCCCACAAATAGGTATACTATACACCTTAAATATATATCTATTCATGATATTAATATAATGTTTATTTTTCAGACAAGCTGAGAAGACAAACAATGGTGGCGGACTGGGTGGGGGAGTGGGCAACAGTGGGGGACTGAACCACGAGCAGCTGAACGCTGAGAACGGAGACTATCTGATGATGGTCAACAACTGTGCCGATCTTTTGAGCAATTTACGCACGAAGCACAAACCCGATGACTGTGAGAATAACTCCTAGTGTGTAGAGCTTAGGCTAGACTAAACGACTAAATTGGAAGGCAGACTAACCAACAACTATTTATTTAATTGAATCGGAAAAACACACACTTAACTGTACCACAAATTCAAAAAGGAAGAAGCAACCCACAAAACCCACTACTAATTTGTAATTAATAAACACTAACAGCTAATGTAATGTTCTTTTTAATAATTAGATGATGTTAAGGATTCCGTTTCGTTTTTGTGCGCGTGTGCATTTCTTTTATCCGTAAATTATATGGCAATAAAATGCGTTTAGATTGAATTAAATTCTGTAAATGTTAAGTTTAATATGTGTTAAGTGTTATTTGAGTTTAAGGATAAGGCGAGGACGATGGAGTGTCCAGGCGAGTTGTTATAAAGTGCGCTTAGTCTATGCCTTATTTTCTATGATTTAAATTCTCTGTTTTGTGTATACTCATTTTCTATTCCCGAATTAGTCAAAATGTACAAGACAAAATACAAGAGGAGAGTTTGTGAAGATAATTGTGTGTCAAATTTGAATATTCCAAAAAATTATTAACGAGAATTCAATCAATTTATACCCACACCAATTTATACTATGTATGCCTACTCACAAAAATATATATTATGCCACAAAATGAATTATAAATGAGTGTGACAAGAACGAGAAGATTTCGAAAATAGTTTCGGAATTCGGATTTCGGATTTATGAGCAGAGCTGAAGGAAATCCATTAGATTTCGATTGAACGACGATTCCCATGCAGTTTGTTCTGTAATTATTCTGTATTAGTTAATTATTCGATTGTATTTACAACAATTATAACACTACCTATAAATATACCTAGATATGAACTTGAATTAGTCCTAAAATTTACATTACAATAATTTACAACTAAACGAAATGTATTAAATTTAGCTTCAACTAGAAAACAAAATCAACACTTACATTTAATTATGCTATCTAAACTCTAAACTGAACTAAACAAAAAACAATTAAAAGCAAGAATAATACATAATGCATAATTTTTCAAAACATTAACTCTTGTTTCTTCTTACAATCTACATTCTCTCTTTCCTTTGTTAACCAACTAAAAAATAAGAGGCCTCAGATGACTTTGTGTTAAATTTTTTAAGTGATTTAGCAACCAAGTTGGAGGGACTCCATAGATGATGTTTCAATTTTCAGCTACCTTGCCATATGTAGCCAGCATATGGGCCTTGGATCCAGCCAGGAAGGTGTATATATAGGATGGGGAATAACTAAAAACAAAAACCAAATAACTACAGCAAACACACCAGACTAATTCGACTAACTGGCCCAGATTTTGTATTATGTAACATTTAAGAGACAGAAAATCAGAATAATAAAATAAAATTCAAGATTTACCAAAAAGAGTGTTTTTAATTCAGGTTCTAATTTCACTAATGTGATTGGTAATTTATAAATAAAATGAATGAATTACCGAATCTCCGGTTACTGAATATTCCAAGATAAGGTGCCAGACATAAGTAGCTTATTACTATTGTACAACTATCTTTACAATCGAATTATGGCTATCGAACTAAGCGATCGTCTGGTCTGGATGTTTGACGAAAAATTAGTCGCTTACTGAGCTCCAGGCACTCAGCATGTCAGTGAATATATTTCTAGTAGCCTTGGCATTAATTGGCCTGGCCCAAGGAGCCAGTTTTGGCCAGGACAGCAGGATACGTTATGATAACTATTCCGTATACAAAGTTCGATTCGAAACAAAAGACCAAAAGGATTTGCTAAAACAGTTGGCTGAAGATCGTAATAATGTGAGTTTTATTAAAAAATTAAACACATTTTTTAATGACAATTAAATTTCAGTTCAGGCTATGGCACGAGGCCAAGAATGAGGTCCATTTGATGATTAGTCCTAGCGCCTTAAATGAATTTGAAAAGCAAGTTTTGAGAGCCAACGTGAGTGCAGAGCTTTTTATAGAGAATGTTCAAGCGTAAGTAAAATTTCCCAGACTTCAAATGGTCATTATTTAATCTATAATTACTAGGCTTATCAATACCGAGGAAGCTGAAAACTTTATGGTCAGCAGAGATGGCTCTTTTGGCTGGAAAAAGTACAACACCTTGGAAGAAATTTACGCCTGGCTGGACGAAATCTTGGCGGCCTATCCTGTGATAACCGAAGGATTTGAACTTGGACAATCCTATGAGAACCGGACTATTCGTGGCATCAAGATATCTTACAAGTCTGGCAATCCGGGAGTGTTTATAGAGTCCAACATCCATGCCAGGGAGTGGATCACTTCCGCCACAGCCACGTGGCTAATCAATGAATTCCTCACCTCCACGGATGATTTTGTCAGGCAACTGGCCGAAAGCCATGATTGGTACATTATTCCTGTGCTCAACGTGGATGGATTTGTTTATACTCATGTAAAGGTAAGGACTGGATACATATTTATTATTAAAAAATTGTAAATTAATAAATTTTTATTAACAGGATCGCATGTGGCGAAAAACACGTCAGCCCTCGGCTATTTCTACCTGTGTGGGAGTTGATCCCAATCGAAACTACGACTCCCACTGGATGGAAAACGGTGGAGCATCCGACAATCCCTGTGCCGAGGACTATGGAGGTCCTGCTCCCTTTTCCGAGCCAGAAATCCAGGCCATGGCAAACTATGTGTCCTCCATTAAGGACAAGATAAATGTCCTGATTGCCTTCCATTCGTATAGTCAGCTCTTGCTTTCGCCCTATGGCCACACAAGTGAAGAGTATCCCCCCAATTTCGATGACCAGATGGAAGTGGCCAAGGCCTATGCCGATGCAGTGGAAAGTCTGCCATATGGCACTGTTTACCGATACGGTTCATCTGCTGGAATACTTTGTGAGTCATTGCACCTTTGCACTTTTTGGGTAAAAGTTTAAGAACTCCTTCTTGCAGATCCCGCTTCCGGAGCCACCATTGACTGGGCCTACAATGAGCAGGACATTGACATCACATACACCATCGAGTTCCGCGACACTGGACGCTATGGTTTCATTCTGCCACCAACCCACATAATTCCCAATGCCGAGGAGGCATTAATTGGCATTGTTGCTCTCCTAGATAAGTGTGAAGAGCTGGGTTATCTGAAGCTCAAGACTTTGTAAGTGCTGGGAAAATTCTTGGCCCAATAAAATAATAAAGATTAGCTTTCGAGTTTGGTTTCATTCGCGGTAATCCACTTGGATTGATTTCAGTCGTTGTTCGAAATGCGTTTGCTGTGGTTGCTCTTCACGGTGGTAGCTCTTACGAGCGCCGGAGTCCTTCAGGACTCTACCAAGAAGCGTTACGACAACTTTAAGGTGTACAAACTGAACATCCAAAACAAAATTCAGCTGGCAGCCATTGAAAAGCTGGGAGAACTCACCCAGAAGTACAATGTCTGGAGGGAGTACGACAGGAACACCAAGCAGGTGGATATTATGGTGAATCCTGAGGAGATGCCCTACTTCCAGCAGCTTTTGAGACTCAATAACATCACCAGTGAAGTGATGGTCGAAAATGTCCAAGCGTACGTACATATAGGAATGGGACGCACCTTGCAGTTTAATTGAACCTCTTGAAGTGATAAGATCGCTCGATTAGCCAACTATTAGTGCGTGCTCATTTGAGGCCATAAAGATAATGATCTCTGATCCCCCAACAGGCTTATCGATGAAGAGCAAGTCACCGCCACCGCCGATAGCACCGCCTTTGGCTGGACAAAGTACTACGAGCTGGAGGAGATTCAGGCCTGGCTGGATGAAGTTCTGGCCAAATATCCCGCCGTCACAGAGGAATTCGTGGTCGGCACGTCCTACGAGGGTCGCACTATTCGCGGCATTAAGATATCCCACAAATCCGGCAATCCTGGCATTTTCATTGAGTCCAACATCCATGCCAGGGAATGGATCACATCCGCCACTGCTACCTGGTTCATCAACGAGCTGTTGACCTCCGTGGATGCTGAGGTGCGAAATCTGGCTGACAGCTATGACTGGTACATTATTCCTGTCTTTAACGTGGATGGCTTCGAGTACTCGCACAGAAAGGTTTGTCGTAACAACATTTTGAAGGATTATTTTATTAATTAGGCTATTTCTTACAGGATCGCATGTGGCGCAAGACCCGCCAACCCCATGCCACCAACGCTTGTATTGGCGCCGATGCCAATCGCAACTTCGACTCCCATTGGTTGGAGTCCAATGGTGCTTCTGACAATCCCTGCAGCGAAACATTTGCTGGAGATCAGCCTGGCTCGGAGCCGGAAGCCAAAGCCTTGGCTGAGTTTCTCACCAACAACCAGGACAAATTCGATGCCTACTTCTCCTTCCATTCCTACGGACAGTATTTGCTGTCCCCCTATGGACATACTTCCACGGAATTTCCCGAAAACTATGATGATATTCTGGCCATGGGAAAGGCTTTTGCCGATGCCATTGAAGCTCTGCCCTATGGAACTGCCTATCGATATGGATCCACTGCATTTGTTCTCTGTAAGAAGAGTATTTAATGACTTTTTGAATTGCCTATCTTATAAATTTAAATATGAATCTTTAGATGTGGCAACTGGAACCTCTGTGGACTGGGTCTTCAACGAGTTGGACAAGAAGATAGGCTTCACCATTGAGTACCGTGACACAGGACGGTATGGTTTCATCCTCCCTCCGGTTCAAATTATTCCCAACTGTGAGGAACTCTTGGTGGGCATGTTGGCCCTGATTGAAAAATCCAAGGAACTGGGTTATTTCTAAGAACGATTTTTATTTGACCGGAGAGTAAGACCAGAGTTTACTCAGCTTGATTAAAGTACCTCGAGTAGGAGGCCAGCAAATCGTCCATCTTGTAGCCCTGACTCGTGTTGCACAGCAGCTTGGAGGCGCCAATCATGTTGCCAAATCTTATATGGAAATGGTTTTTGCCCGAACTCCAAATGCCCAGCTGGGAGTATTCGTAGCTCCTAAGAACTTCCTTCGTTTGCAAATCCAGGAGATGGAAGCCGGAACTGTTTATGGCAATTAGTATGGTTTCGGGAATAGTGTCGTCGTTTTGTTGCTTGACCACGAAGAATGTGGAGCCGAAGCAGCTGAACCGGGACAGCTCCTGGAGGAACAGGATCTTGGCTTGATCCTCTGTAATGTTGTCGTGGTGCAATCTGGGCAGGATTTGGTGTCTCCACTCGGCCACCGTTAGCAGGGGAATCAAGTCTTCGGGAACCAAACGGGGCAGAACCTCCGGGAGCCTTTGCAGGCTCACCTCATGATCCGCACTGTACAGAAGTCCTGCCAGATGCGAGGCCTGCTCGCAGTCGATGGGATAGTAGCCCTTCAGATACTTATGCAACTCCTGCGGATAACTGAATATAATGTCGCCATTCAGATCTTCGCCAGGAAGATTGTTCAGCCAGAGTTTTCTCATAAAATGCAATTGGTAGTGACCGTCGGACATGGAGCGAAGGGTCTTCTGCTGCCGCAAATAAAAAATAAGTTGTGTGATAAAATCGAAGACAAATTCCTCCTCGGGCATGGCGTAAACTTTGTCCCCAGTTTTCAGGAAAATACTATAGCCCACTGGAGACTTAAGCTCCAATCTCTGGGCGATATCCGCAATGAGCTCAGCTCCACGGGTATGGGATTCGATCTCGAAGGCCTCGACAGTGTCGTCGGGGAAGTATACTTTGTGGTAGATGTGAAGGCACCTCTGCTGGATGCCCTCCACTTCAATGAGGTGGGGTGCCTGCTTCCTCTGACCCTGGGCCAAAGATCGTTTCAAGCGCTTCAGACAGGCATCGGCCAAACCGTCGGCTCGCATGCGCAGAAGGATAATCAGCTCCCTCATAACCAGGACGCTGGGTGCCACGAGTCCTGTTGCCAGGTAGAGCAGGTCCCAGCCCCGCTTCTCACTCTCGGCCGAGGGATTATCGCTCAGCTGTTTCATCAACTGGCAGTAGAGTTCATCGCAGAGGAGAGGGTGTTGCAAGGCAGGTTGGAAAATAAGGTCCGTGTTCACTGGCAAATTGCTCCTGGCAATGTCACCCATGTACTGCAGGGAGTATTTCATTAAGAGATTAAAAAGAATTCCTTTTAATTGGCTCTCTTACCTTGAGTATGTGATGATGAATAACCAAAGCCTGCTGAAAGAGGGGAGCCACTTTCACGACAGCTTTAAGCAGAGGAGCCTTCAGCGGCTCTGGGGAATACTTCGTCAAAGGAGCCATATCGGTTCTGAAAAGGATATGAAATTAGTCAAAAATCTCTTTTTAAATAGATGTTATACCTACTCTATTGGTTCCCTAAATTGAGTCTCAGCCAGCTGAGAAATATTATGTTGACGACGTCTTATGTGAACCGATCTGGGCATTGGTTTCGGGGGAGCATCCAAGTGTCCTTCCTTGAAAATTTCCTGCAACTTGGCACTGGGCTTAGTTAGGGTGGCTAGAACCCTAACATTTCCAGCTGCAAAGTTACCCCACTGACCATTTGCACAACCCCTATAAACGTCCTGGGCATTACTGCTTAAAATCTTGGATCCAGTTACTCCAGCTTCGAATTCGATGAGATCACCTGGTGCCAGGACCAGGAAATCCTCTTGATCCGTATCCTGTGAGTTGTCCAAAGCTATTCCATAACTCGATCGTTCTTGGAGATTTTCCAGCATATAGTTGATCATTTCACTGGCATCTTGGGCAGTGCTGCACTGCAGGACGAAATTGACTTGTTGGAAGGTCAGGACATGGATTTCATCGTTGACTTCGTTGTAAACTTTCAGTAATTCGGCGAAACTGCAGGAGGCCAGCACCTGCTCGGTTTCGTCAATCAAAAAGAGTCCTGTGGCATTGATACCCAGCATCAAGTCATCGCTCTGCAGCTTAGGACCTTCTCGGCGGACCACTTCAAACAAACGGGAATGCCTCATGGGCCAGGTTAGGTGAGCGAAAAGGCATATGTCCTCCTTGGCTCTTTGCTGTGCCTCCTCCAGCAAGTCCTTCTGTTCCTGCCTCACATAGGAGCTCTTCTCGTAGGTGGCAGTAATCAAGCGACTCCAATTGCTGATGGCCTTCTCCCCAGGAGCCAAGAGATCACTCGGGACAAAGGCTGTGATTTCAGAGGACTTCAGGCGTCTGATATCCCCGGGACCGTGCTCTATGAAACAAGCCAGGGCACACACCATGGCTATATCATTTTCAGATCGACAGCGGTACTCGCCGAGCTTAAGGCCATTTACGATTTGTTTGTATATCAAGTGTGTGGCCTTGGAGTCTACCGTGGGATCGTACCAGGTGGCAAACATTTCCTTTCGCATATAGATCTTCCAAGGGGAATCCAATTGCCGTTGCTCGCACTCGGAAACGGCGTCCAGAATGTGTTCTTGGCCAGCTCCCATGGGGAATAGTTTTCCGTGGAGCGACATTACCAGGCCAAAGCCAAAAGTATTAACTAAGCCGAGTCCCTTGCACAGTTGATTCACTGCCTCTCGAGCCGTGCTAGCTGCATCCACCTGCAGTCTTCGCTGCTGTCCATCCATCAGATGAATGTCCAGTTTCAGGGGAAGACGCTCCCTTATAGCTTGAAGTTCGAACAGGGAGGGTGGCTGACTTCTCACTCCATTGACCAGGGTCCTTTCCAGCCTCTGAAGGGCAGGCGCCGCCTGGAGCTGAGCCGTTCCCTGTTTCATGAAACTGCGCAGATGCGGCTCGAACTTGCTACTCGGCGGAAAACAGCTCAGACAAAGGGTAAGGAGCAACCATCCTCGGGTATAGGAGTTTCGACTAGGATTCAGATACAACTGCTTGCAGATTTGAGCCAGGATTTCGTCCCTAAAAGACGGATTTAAATCAAGATTCTTAGTAAAGATTTGAATGATGATCTCACCTCAAGCTCTCTTTCAGTATGCCATGTCCAACTATAAAGTTAATTTTATCTAAGTGGCTGCTGGAAACAGTGATCCAATGTTGGTAGAACTCCTCCACTTCCCTCTGGCCACCGTCCATCAGTTTCAAGGGCCTTTGTCGCACAAATAAACGCGGCTTGACAGATCCAGAAACACTTAGAAGCCGCGTCAAATCTGACATGAGGTTGGCATTGTCCAAGGAAAGTATGGAGGGAGTTTGATTAATGTCTGGCAAGTCGCCCATGAAACGCAAAATCGTCAACCAAATGGCCTGGAAAGGATATTAACTATTTTTTGATTTCAAATAAAAGATAGAAGTGTTGTAAATCCAACCTTTGAGGCCATTTCATCCACAGGCTGTTCATGTTGCAATAGAGATTGCTTGAGGGGCTTTCGTTCATGTTGGGCGGTGGCGCCTCCACAAAAGTAGGTAGAGGCATATTTTAAATAACTAAAGTCCGAAGTGTCGATATTATTGGGAATTTGTTTCGGTAATCGTATAGTATTGCCTGTGGTGATACTATTCAGTTTCCTCAAGGCAGCCTAAAAGAGGATATAAATATTAAAGGGTAATCTATATTCGTAACCCTCCAGAAACCCACTTCTCTTATACTGTTCCCAACCACTCATACTATAACTCGGCGGTATTAATTATTTCGACAGCTGTAATCTGAGTGCCACTTATCGAGAGTGGCTCTAGCCGTAAGCTTTTATAAATATATGGGATTGGGCGAGGGTATTGGGTACTGAGTGCTGGGTACTTAGGGGGACTCAGGTATACCTCAGGCCGGCGGGTATGCTGCACCCGAAGATATGCCGTCCCGATAAGACCGGCGGCGATTATTTACGACCGTGTTTTATTTCATTTATCATTTTGGGGTATTTGTTTTAAACTTCTGCCGCCACCTGATAGCGCCTGCCACCAAGAATTTGTTTTGCCTCCATTCAGTTGCTGACTAACAATCGAACAGTTTGGATCTCCTTTCTAAGAAGTGCCTCTTCTTAATTGAATTTCGGAATCCTAGGATCATGGACTAATAAACTTGACTTTTGTGCTGCGTTTGTTTTTCTCAAGTGCTTCGAATAGATAAATTTTGGTGTAAAAGGGGGATTTTTTGAATTAAATACAGAACCTCCCAGTTTGATTTAGGTCAGGTTTAATTTTAGGTTTATTTATAAAAGGAACTTTAGCCGACAAAAGGTAAGGAAATTGGCTCATAAAATAGCTTCCTGATAATCAACTTTAATGGCCCAATAAAATGTTGACTGTAATAAAATATATTAATAAAGTTGAGCTATTGAGTTCCAATTGCGATTACCTGGGAATCTCTGAAATCTTTAAAGGAATTCCAAGACAGAAAGGCTTGAAATTTTAAAAATTAAATAAATTAAAGCTAAACAAAAAGAAATGATTCTTTTTATAAAAATAATATATAAGGTTTGTTCTTTTTTTTCGAATACGGTAAGTCTTGAAATGTCATAGCTCTTCCTCCTGAATATTTGAACTCTAAGGTAAGCACTTTAAAGTAATTCTTTTAAACGTCTTGAAGGTCATTGAAATATTATACAAATGTTTATAAAATAATCCATGAACGTCTCAAATAACTTTTGTGAAGAACTTGCCAGAAAAATAATGATATCCTTGAAATACTCTTGCCTAAATATTATTCTTGAAATATCTGATAAAAGAATGTATAGATTTTTAAAAAAGATAGTAATAATTGGCTGTAGTCAGTCACTAAAGACATTCATGGTCCGAAATTCAGCAAGATAGTGCTCAATGACTCAATCCGAACAAGGAACTCTGAAGGGTAATGGTGATATGCTAAATCGGGGACTACAGATCTGATGCGGGACACTTACTGGACTGGGACACAAAGCACAAAAGCTCGATCGGGGATTGCCACACGACCATTATTTTCATATAATTTGTACATTTTTTAACCACAACCAACGCAGACGAGTAAACACACGAATGAATTGCGCATTTATGTCTATATAGATGTCTTCGAGGGTTTTATTTACAGAGTATAATAAATATGGTACATTTATAAATTAAGGCAACTGTAACAAAAAGCAATCACAAGCCAAGATATATACTATATATATACAAGCTGACGTGTATGTATTAGAGTTTGTACATAAACAAGAACCAAATGGGTGTGGCCCAGAAATAATAAGGACCAAGGCCAAAGAGAGTTTTCTTTCGGAGTTTAGGAACCACCTAGAAGTATTCCTGATCCTAAAAACGGTTGAATAAAACTGATTTCAAAATAAAGACTATTTTAATTCAAGTCCAGATAAGATAATAAAATTCATTCTTTAAGTAGTTTTTGTTCCAAAGATTGCGAAAAAATCAGATATGGAGTTTGTGACATCATTTTAGTATTCATGTTCTGTCATAATTTAAAAATAAAAATATATTGAATATATCAAATTTTGTTCTTCATTATTAAGTGAGGAATCTGAATTCAACCGGTCCTAGGGATCAGGCTTACTGTCTAGTATTTCAAGGTTCTCCAGTCCCAGCTCTCCTAATATCAGCCACATTTTCATTTTGTTCGGGGCTGTTCCAGTCCCATCCCGATTCGCTACTAGAGGCGGGTCTGGTTAACGATATTCCGAGAAGCCTCGTAGTAGTTAACCGGACGCGACAGGAGCTTGGTGGGCACATCTCGGCGTAGGCGCAGGGCCTGTTCGAACATCAGAGACTTCTCTTTGACATTCGGCCCAAGGGGACCACTCACATCTGGCTCGTCGTTCAGGAAGCGGAACACATCGTCGACCATCTGCTTGGAGGACTCCACATCGATGGTGCCGGGACTCTCGGGTATGGTGTTGATCCTGCTGGTGGCGCTACTGGCTGGTCTGATGGGCAGTGGTGCGGCGGCAATGTAACTGGTGGGTGGAGGCGGTGGCAGGGACATCCTGGCCTGTAGGGTGGGTGCTTTGGGCGCCTCCTGTTTGAAGGACCGGCTGGTTCTCTTGGGTTGCTGAACAGCAGCCATGGCCAGAGCGTTCCGAGCAGCTGCCTCGGCTTTGAGTCTTTGTTCCTCTTTCAGGCGTTTCTCCTCCAGCTCCTTTTGCTCCTTGGCTTTTTGCTCCTTTAGTAACTTCAAGCGCTGCACTTCTTCGGCCTCTTTTATCTTGGCCAACCGTAGGAGTTCCTCCTTCTTGAGTTGCTGCTGCTTTCTTCGCTCCTGCAGCCTGTTCTTGAAGTCTTTGCGGACCAAGTAGCCTCTGATCAAGGCCTGGAGCTTGATGGTCCGGCATCGCACCATCGTAAACTTGGTGGTCAGTTGCTGGGCTGCTACACAGGCTCCCAGGCGATGGAAGCCCTGACGCATTACCTGATACTTACGGCGCTGCAGTCGACCCCGCCAATGACGCTGCACCGTAATGATGGCCTCGCGGTACTTCTTCATATACCGTCGGAACAGAATCCTTCGGATCATCCTTTGAATGGTCACAATCGACTTGAGCATCACCTGGGATCTCTGCAGCTCCAGACTCGCGTCATCTTCGTCCCGCAGGAAGAGCTTCGTCTTTCCAAACTGGCGATCTGAATTGGCGGGCAGTGCCACATCGCAGATTTGTCTGGTCACCTCGCGGCAGTCGCATTTCTCCAATGGACCCACTGGTGGGATCAGAAGGCGGTATCGCTCTACGAAGGCGCGGTAGGCGTGGCGAATGGGATAGCCAGCCCGGCGGATGCGAGCGGTCTCCATCATGCCAGAATAGCGCAACTGGCGGACACACAGCTCCTTGTCGAAGTTCTGAAGGGGAATTCGTAGAATTAGTTGGGGTTTCTCAAGATTACATTTTTAAGGAATATGAATATTGAATTGTAAAATATTTTGCTTACCTTTGGCTCCTTGTATTCATTTGGCTTGATGCACCGAATGAAGTAAGGATGAGCCTGCGACAGAGTTCGCATTAGCATATCCAATGAGTTTCTAAACTTCACGCACAAAGTGGGCTGTTTTTTGGCCGTATCCATGGGTATTTCATGAGGGAAGATATCCACCAGATACTTATTAGCTGATCTCTGAACCAACGACCGTAGATCCCCACTAAAGGAGTCCCTGTTCTTCTCCAGGAAGCCCAATGGATTGTACATAACCACGCCGGCATAGTGCCGGATTCCGAAAAGAGATGTCTGTGTGGTTTTTCCTTTCACATAAATGGAACGATTTCCGTGCTGAACGTGCAACTTTTCGAGGAGAGTCTGATCTGTGCCCTTGGGGAATTTGGACTCCTCATCGATCAAGGACATAAGGTTCATGGGCTTCATGCCAATGAGATCGAGGATTTGCTGATTGTCCTGGAACTCAATGTGCTGCCAGTTGATGTGCTCGTTTTGGTACTCATCTTGTTCCATCTAAGTTGGGGGAAAAAATAATTAATTAAATGATTATATACAGTCTAAGAATGCCCTCTTACCTTGAAAATGTGTCCCACAAAAAACTGCTGCAGATTCTCGTTGGCATAATTAATGCAGAGCTGCTCGAAGCTATTATTATCGAAATTCTCGAAGCCAAATATATCCAGCACTCCGATACTGTTCATGGGCCGATCCACTTGCTTATCAATAGTCTCATTAATCCGCCGTACGATCCGCACAAAGATGCCATCATACAGGGCCTTGACAAAGGCATCTCGTCCTTCTAAGGCGCCTTCCTTGGACAAACTGGTGGTCACATGCTCACCATGCACAAAGATCGTCCTTTGGGTGAGGGCGGCATTCAGGGAGGAGATGGGAGTTCCCAGCAATTGAGCCACCCTTTGAAGGTTTTGCGGATCATCGATTTCGGCTGCCTCTAGGTTGGCGATTTCCGTGGCCTTGAACCGCAGGTTTCCCAAATGCAAAATGGCTGCCAACAAACTGAAAATACTCCAGACCTCTTCGGGCTTGAAGGAGAGCACTTTCATGGCAGCTCGAATGTCGGCAAAGTCCTTGGCATCTCCCCTGCCGGGCAGAGTGAAACAACCTCCTTGAGCCAAGTAATGGTACTGGCTTGGAGACTGCTCCTGCAGCTTCAAGCGCTCCCTTTCCGGAGCGGATAGTCCTGCCAGCATGCAGTAAAATATGTGATAGTTTCGCTCCTCCCGGCTCTGGAAAACGATGCGGGACTTCTCCAAGAGATACTGCTGGATTCGTGCGCCCTGAATGGCTCCCTCGGGTGTGAACCGGATCTCTATATACTTTCCGAACCTCGAGGAGTTGTCGTTCCGCACAGTCTTGGCATTTCCGAAGGCCTCCATGATGGGATTGGCCTCAATGATTTGCTGTTCGATCCACGAGTGCTTGCCACTAATGGCGGCCAGGTACTGAAGTATAAGCTTGGTGCTCTCGGTTTTCCCAGCACCCGATTCTCCACTAATAACCACGCACTGATTCTCCTTGAGCCTCTGGAGTCTCTGGAAGGCATTGTCACTGATGGCGAAAATATGTGGAGGCAGCTCGGCGAGGGTCTTGTTCCTGTACAGTTGAATTTCGCGATTTGTGTAGATGGGCAGGATCTGGTAAGGGTTGATGGCCACCAGCATAGAGCCAGTAAAGGTCTGAAAATTAAATTCATTTTATAATTCAAATCTTTGTCTCTAAAATCAATCAATACTTACATAAATTAGCTGCTTGGCATAGCGATTCTGCAGATTCCTTAGAATAGTGTACTCCTGTAGTTCCCCCAGTGTGATCATGTCCTCCACATCCTCCTGGGAGGTAATATGCATGGCCTTCAGGACATCTCCCGCCGGAACCCAGAACTGTTTGTTCCGGTCATCGCAGACCAGGGTCTGGGTCTTTTCCGTCCTCACTATTCTGGCGCCGAAAGGCACTGCGAACTCACTGGTGGTGTTTTGCGGCTTAACCCACACGTATTCGCCCTGTGATTAAGAATGGAAACAGATTAGATTCAAGGCATCAATGGAATTATCAAAGCAATCTAACCCAGTTTAACCAAACAAATAGTATCAGACAAGGAAACTTCAAAAAAATTTCCAAAGAAACCGTCCTAACTGATAAAGACTAATAAACAAGACATGCGTGCCTTACTTAACTAGTTGAGTTCATAAATCATGTAACTGAGTTCATAAAAACCACCTTAAAAGGTCTGTAAACTTGAAAATTGTTTATCATTTTAATCAAAAACACAATGCCAGGGATCAACAAACTTTGGAGGAAAAGGCGTCATGTAAAAAGTGTCAAGTGACAATTATAGTTCTATCATCGGCTTATCAAACTCGATAACAAATCACAAAATAATTCTATACACTCAATATCTTTGTAAAATAATTAACTTATGGGACCCCCCCAAATTTTCACATAAATTTTATAACTTTTTTATGGATGGGCCACACCCTAGTCGATATCTTAAAAGGAAATTATTTTATGGCCCCAGAAGAGTTGACTTTTCGTACTCCATATAAATCCGGTGGAAGAAGACGATTTAAATAAGTTGGTAAACGGTAGCCGTCTGTGGCAAATAATTGTAGTTGTTGCCAGGCATTATCTTATCGCCAGAATGCCGATACACAAAAAGGGTCTTATCGGTATTTGGGAATCGCATTGCGAACAGAAGAACACACTACATGACACGGCAACCGAACAGGTGATAATGGCAAAAAAAAATCAGACACAAACTATTAAACTTCCAGTAGTTCTCATATTTTAGGAAATAAAATATTTATTCATATAAAATAGTGATTCTGTTTGATGAATCGATCTCGAACGACCTTGCTTATCTCAAAGAAATGATAAGATTATGGCCCTCAGCTGATGTCACCTTTTGCCAAATTTTTTTCAACACCTGCGAGGAGAAGTAACTCCTGGCCAGAAATTTTCCTGTCATCATAAATATTGATTCGCGATCCGCTATCGAATTGAGTTTGTATGAGATCACCCTATAAACAATATGACTCATCGGTGTCCCTAATCTCTATATACTTTTCACACATTAGTTAACTAATGACTGTTTAATTCCGGGAAGATCGGACTTAGACAAAACCAAAACACATCGATAAGAGTCCCAGACAATGCCTTTCTTCATAAACTATGTCCGCTTTTACAATCTTTTGAAGACATTTATAGCCGTTTCGAGAGCTCCTTCCAATCTATTTTCCTGGCCCGGCCAAACTCAATCAATAATTTTCTTTCGCAAATGATAAGAAATTAGTCCGCAGACTTCTCAAGTAAGGGAAGTATCTGGAATTTATTGGCAGGTATTTTTGGCCAATAGAACTTGAAGAATTTTTTAGAGCCCAAAAGTCTGAGGATGACGGACACAATCAACTCTAAAGCTTCCAGATTGTAAATACCATTTGGCCATAATCACAGGTCTTACTGCGAAAATTTCAATTGGCACACGTGTAGGCGAGTGTAGTTCGATAAGACGAAAGTTTAAAATTAAAATCAGACCGTAGACCGGTGATGGGTCTAAAGCAGAGCACTGCCAATGGAATGTGATAAAGCGATTCGGTTATCGAAGCAATTTTCTGATAACCAGAGCGAATTGAGGAGAAAACTGCCACGACAACCAGGAAGTCTATGAATTTTGAACACTTACATGCTGCCGCACAAACTCGGACATGGCTGGGTCTTTCTATTTTTGCGTTTTAGACCACAATTCACTTCACTCCACAGACACTTGCTTTATTAATTGGCAAATATTTGCCAAAAGATTTCGACACTGTTTCCACAGCCGTTTTTTTTTTACTATTTTTTGTTCTTATTATTTTTGAATTAATCCAGAACTCGGCGGTCGAAGTTTAAAGTAGTTCTGTTCGGCTCGAAGTCTCGCTAACGTCTGACTGCTGCTCTACGGGCCCTCGAATGTTTTGGCTGGAGTGGAATGAGTATTGGCAACTGTTATCTCCATGCCGATAACTAGTATTTAACGCTTTTCGGCAGTCCTTATCGCACCTCCATATGGCGGCGCTCTCAGGAGACATTCGGCTCAAAATGGGGAATCTAAAACCACACACAAATATGATTAAGGTTACCCCTTGCATTTTCCATACGTCATGATTAGCCGTATAAAGTATCTCCCCAATCAGGGCTTATCTGGCGATGAGCTGCATGTTGAGTTCCTGACCCTGCCAATGAGTCATGTGATTGGTCATGGGCCCGATGGGATCCGATCGGAGCAAAATATTGGCCATGTATTGAAATCTGAAGTACCTGTCTGAAATAGCTTGTAAAATAGGGGGAGTACCTTTCTGTGAAGTCAAGTCATTGATACATTCCACATACTATATGGAAAGACAATAGCCATATTATTTAAAAATGTTTAAGAATAAAACTCTTACGTATGTATGTTAGGCTATAATTGTTTTTAATATTTTAGCCATGCAATTTTAATTATCAATTCAATAAAATTCAATTTACCAACAAGTCATTATCAGTTTTATTACGCAGTTCCCATTAATAAAATATATACCTCCATTTTTCCAGTAAAAATTCATAGGAATTGGTTTGGCCCCCCTACCTATTTCGATATCAACAACTTCGATTTCTACAGTTCTTTGGAGATTACAAAGTCCATCAGTTAACCCCTTTTTGACTATTCGTCATTTTTAGTGGCGTTTGGCTATCGATCGGAGCGACAGCTCTTGTCATCTACTCTGGTAATTTGTTAAGCATTATAATCATTATTGAATGGGTTTGTTTATAAAGCAAACAGTTCTGGCGCAAGTCTGATAATTATGAAAAACAAACAAATGGAAGCTACTTGACGTCAAGTGTAACGAGTCTCTTTAAAATAAAAACTGCAAGACTTGTTAAATCAATTAATATCAGGTCTTAGTGGGGGAATCAGATAGGCCTTTTAAAATGACTCATGTGAAGCGTGCCACTAACTGAAAGTTTATTTAAAAAATAAGAGAAAAGTGGCAAAATGCAAAGTGAGGAAAAAATACATTGCTCATCCGCCATGTTGGTTATTTTTAATGCGACTTTAAGTACTCCTCAAGTAGATTATCGCCTTGTTACCTTAACGTTGCCTGGCACTGGCTGGCAATGATTTTGTGTTTCGGCTGCTATCCTCAAACGTCATCGTTGGCAGTAGATTATTTCGGCCCCCGATAAGCGAGGGACTTGCTCCAAGTGCCTGTAATAAATTTCCGTTGCCCGGGGGCACCCCAAAATGGCACGTGCCGAATGGAACGCATCGGAAGACACATCGCATCTTGGATGTATCTGAGCAGAGCCCCACTTGTGTGTGACTTTGCCGAGTGGAGAACGATGTTCCTGCCAATTTTGACATCTGCTGGCATTAATTCCCGGCGGCTTTTGTTCTTTTTCTGTTTTTTTTTTGTTGTCCTGCACAACGAGTCCTTGGCGAAATGCAATGAACCCTTTGCGGCAGCTTTGTGAAAGTCGCGCATTAAAAGCGCAATTAGGATTATCCTGTGAGTGTGCTTAGCAGGAGCAACACGCGACCGGATTGTAGCAGCTTAGCCAGCTGAGAGAACTCAGCTTTTGACCCAATTTCGGACGTCATAAGTCCGACAACGAACGTAAATAAAGAAAAGCCCGAAGGGGCCAAGTGCAGAGAAAGAAATTTAAGAAGATTTCACTCTTCTTTATTGAAGAAATAAAGTATTGACCAACATGAGAGGAGGTCCTTGAGTCATAAATTAGTGTTTTTAAGAGAAAAAAAAGTGATAAAAATTGAAATAAATTTTTATAAAATTATTCTCTGTAGAAAAAAACAAAGATGACTACAAAGACTCGTTCTGTGTCTTTTTCGCTTCTTCCTGGCTGCTCATGGAAATGCAATTATAGCCATCGTTGCCAGCAAAAGCTAAAGGACATGTGCCAGCACCACAAAGAAGAAAGAGAAAATATTACGTTTTGAAATTCTTTGGTGATAACACGGCGTATACGCAATGTCATACTCCGAGGTAACCTCAGGCAATCAGCGTCAGGCTGGCAATTTACAATGTTTGCCGTGTTCCCCCAGATGGAAGATATCAGATGGCACAGCACCGCTGCACTCAGTCGCTGACACTGATAATTCAGTTGGCGATACACTTGTTACCCCCTGTTCGCCCCTGACCGCCCAGTCGAGCCAGGCCACCCACCACCCAACCACCCACCTCTCGAACACATTGTTGACCTATATTTGGGCATCAATGAAACGCGAGCAGATGTGGAGAACAAAGCGAAATGGGGAAAAAACAAGCAGCGCGCTTTCAATGCTATTGAGTAAGTTGAGTAAAAGCTCCAAGTAGCCGCATGGCTGGAGAAAAGCTCTCCTTCGCCCACCCGCCCACACTCTTGCCTTCTCTCTCTCCCAGCTGAGGCATAGCTTTGGGACTGGAAGGGAAAGCTTCTATACTCTCTGGATATTTGCAATATGCTTTGAAGGAGATAAACCTCTAAAAATAATGGCGGGAAAATGCATTGACTTTTTTTGAAACTTAATTGTATTTTATAAATACTTTTCATGCATTATTTCAATAATATTAAAGTTAAATATACATTTAAAAATAGTTTAATTTATTTTATTATATTATAGTTTCTTAAATAAATCTAGAATAATCTAAAATTTCAAACAATAACCTTCTCTAGTAACACCAGAAAGCCCTGGAAGGATAAAAACAGCTGGAGAAGCTCCAGAAGCGAAAGCGAGAGCGGAACCGAGTGACAAAGGAACAGGCGAAGCGACTGAAATGGGGAAAAAGGGTGTCAATGGAAGTCCCCAAATTGAACCCCATAGATACACTATCTCTCTCTCTGTTTCTGGCACTCTCTGGACTGCTCTCCGAAGGAGCCGTGGCGGCGAAAATTCTCAACTTAGAGGAGTAGAGTCCATTGGAGGCGGCAAGCGGCTGGCTGTCAGCTTTTAAATTTCAATCCAGTTCGAGTCAGCCAGCGGAGTGAACGCTTCTCCCAACTGCTCTCCCGCTTCTCTCGCGCGTTGCGAAGTTAACGGTTAACTTGAATTATAAATTTTATTAAAATTCCATTCTTTAACTAATTCGATATTCGAAATTCAAGATATAATTCCATTAGCAAAAAGATATTATATCTTCTCTTCATATACTTGTCCAGATACGGCGGTCTGGCATTTAGGATGCCATAAATTATTTAAGGCATTTATTTTGATTCAGTTTGGTTGGTGGTGGTGGTGTTGTTGTTGGTGTTGCTGCTTGGCCCACAAAAACAGAAATTGTTTGCCCTCCAGGAGCAACAAAAACAAAGCTGGCCAAAAAAAAAAACGAGGAGACGAGCAGAGAACATCGAGCACCGACCGAAACGTGCCGACCAAAAACGCACCAAAAACACCGAATTCTCATTCATCGCCCGACAGTCGCGTGAGAGCATCTGACCGCATCGCATCTACAAGATACAACAGTGGCGCCATCCAGATATTATCGCATCTTTGAGATACATTCGCGAGTGCCAATTGCAGCGGCAATACGTCAATTAACTAAATCCCATGTAGGACCCACCAGCCAAGTCCACAATAAAAACAGAAACGAGTGTACAAAAAAATAAAAAGAAGCGCACAGAACAAATACCAAAATCAAGCTCAAAGCTCTTCTCACCTTTTCCCGGTTACAGGTGAGTTCTGTTGGATGTCAGTCGGGTGGGGTGTGGGGTGTCGAGGGGCTGGCTCTTTATGACCTATTTGGGAAGCGAAGGGCTTTAAATGCAATTATTCGGCAACCACAATGGATTTTGCTCGGCTAGATCAAAGCCAAAAGTAATTAAGATTTAAATGTGTTGCTGCGGTGCCAAGTGAAAATTGGAGAAAGGATTTTCCCAGCCGGCAGGCGGGACACAATAATTGATAAATAAATTTGGTTATTAATGGATATTTAAATATGTAAAGATTAACTTAACTATCCAACATAATAGAGCATAAAAATAAAACCTTAAATCACTTAAAGTATTTCTAATCTAGTTTCATGAAATCAAACAGAAAATTTAATGAATTTCTGTCACGACCAAGAGTTTTCAATTTCGAATCCTTTGTTGATTTTACAGCTGGGAACACAAAAAAACAAAAAAAAAAAACTATTCAACCCTCTGGGAGTTCAAGAACTTTTCCAAAGAACTTTCCACAACTTTGCTGCAGTTCCGATTGCAATTTGCCAGCAATTCAGAATAATTTTCCCTTTGTGCTGCCCTAAGACTGCATGCGGGCTGATGATTATGAACGCATATTACGCATACGCCCCATCTGCCAGAAGCAAACGCAGCAGAAGATTGTATTGCTTGCCTCGTAGATGGCAAGCATTCAATGGAAAACCCATTGCCATTTACTATTCATTCCCCATTCGGTAATTGCAGCGACAACTGCACGAATTATTCCTAATGAGACAGTTAAAACGTGGTCCTGTCATGGCAGGGCGGTAGGACCGCAACCAATCCCAGTTCCAACCCATTGCTACCCATTTCCTTCTCATTTTATCGAAGAGAACCCTTGAGGAACACGCTTGGATTGCTTTGAATGTCGACGTTGCTGCGTTGCTTTCTCAATCTCAATTGGAATGCATTTCACTCAAGGGCATCTGCAAAAAGCAGCAGAAGATGCGAAGGAGGCCTTTTGCCTTTGAGGTGGTATATTACTCAGTTTACGGCCGGATTATAGCCGTAAACCATTCGGAAGTCTGTCGTCAGGAGGTAGCTAATGGTCGCCCCTCCAATTTTTATGCATTTATCGCCGAGGGGCGACAAAACTAAACCAGAGCAGAGGGAGATAAAACCCCCAAAAAACGACACTTCACACTGAAGAAAAGGGCTGCCCGGAAAGACGAAGTGAAAGTAACAGGGAGGAAATTCAATTTGGCTACTCATAAGGACTTCCCACAGACTTTAGAGTGTTCCTGTTACGCTTAGGACTAAAACACAGGGTCAAAGGACTAAGAATAGAAACAGAAGAGCGTTAAAATTGCAATAAAATGAAATAGCCTACAGAAGATTAAACATTGAATAATGAGCAAAAATAAAATACTAGACACTTTTTGAAGGTTATTTTCAGTGCAAGTCGTTGTCCTTTGCCAACCTTACTCACTGCCATTTGTTTTGTGGGTGTTTGCCGCTTAATGCTTCCCCGATTTTATTGTGTTTGTGCAAACATTTTTATTTGATAGCGACTTTGGGTTCGCTTCCACCCATTTTTCTCATTTGTTGATTTGATTTTCATGTTAATTTTGATCGCTCCAGTGAATCGATATTCTGCTGGAGGGATGGGGAGATAACATTTAAGTGCGACCAAGTGTCGCCTCCAATATTTCGCAAATTTATGCTAATTATGCAAACGCCTCTGCTCCGGCACAGCTAACGCTGCGTATGCGTAATATTTTTTGGCATATTGTGCTTTTGTTTTGACAAAGACAACAAAGGTCACAGAATGTGGGGGAGGATAACAAGGCGCTGAGATTTCCTAGCCAGCCATTCCAAAAATAGACAACTGAGCTCATTGGATTGAGTTCTGAAGAGTCCTTGGTTGGGGATATTTTTGATTCCCGAGCGATTGCTTCGACAGGGCACTCATTACTCATGGCATGCATTCAAACAATATCCGTACTCCAGTTTAACCCTCTCGGGCCGTATCTCTTAACCCTTGTTATGTATTGTGTCCAATAAACGTTTCTGTATCGACAATGTCTGATGCGCCCTCGCTGATTTATGCCTCGTATGCCATGCCACCCGAAACTGTTTACTTAGAGCCCTTTTTTTGGAGTGCCAGGGAATTAGTTCATCCTGCCATGTTGGCCACGCCCCATCACTAAAGCCCACCCCAGTCGTCTCCCCCATCTTTTGGTTTGTTTTGTGTGTTGCTTTCAATTTGTTTGTTTATTTCACTTTTCGAAAAAGGTCAAAGTTGGCCACATTTTGCTTTTCGCATTCGCTTTCGGCTTTCGCCCATGCGTGTTTGATAGTGTATGTGTGTGTGTGTGTGGCAGGGGGCGTGGGAGCATGATTGTGGGTGGGGCGTGGCATAGCGTTGGAAATTTTGTTTATGTGCCTTTCTGACATTCATTAAAAGTCCAGCTAGCGACTAAAAGTTTGAAGAGATTATCGACTCGGCCCAGTCATAATATTTATGGCCACCCACACGAAAAAGGTCAAGGCTTGACCTTTGCCTATCCCAACAAAAACAATAACAACCGAAAATCGGAGTGGCCAGAACAGGACCCATTGTCCTTAACTTAACAAGCGACAATAACACATGATCTGCGATAAGAAAATTGAAATCAAAGACAAAGACATCTCCCATAAAACATACATCCAAATATTTAAGTGTGTGAGGGGCGGCTGACATTTTACAAATGCCAGCAATAAAATTAACTTAAATAACGTTTATTCTGCGCATCGAATTTCACTCAGGCCCAGGGAGGAGGTCCTTTGAGGCCCAGCGACAGGGTACAGTCGAGGGGTGAAAAGTCGGGGCTGCCTCGTAATGGTAAATGACTTTGACAGGCAGTGGAAAATCACAAAGGCAGTGGCGGGCTAAGGAAATTCTGGCCTGGCCAAGTACAAATAGCAATTACCCTATAGGTATAAAAAAACAAGAATTTAAAATGCATAAATTTATAAATAAAGTACTTCAATAAACTAACAAGCTAAAAGTGCAATAAAATTTTGATTTCCTTAAAAACTTTGCAAACTAGTTCCCCTATTTTTCTAGCTTATCCCCAAGATAGACAAATATTTTTCTTTATAACCCCTATATCTAACCCCTAGCTTATCCATTTGAAACCATTTTTTATGGGGCTGCATGTGCACTTTCACTTAAGGACACCCCAGCACTTGCATCGTAGAGAATGGAACCCATCGAGTGCGCTCTTTTCGATATGACAGCTCTCCCCAGGCGTAACCGCTTGTGTGAGTTATTATGACCTCAAAGCAATACCCCTGCCCCGGTCCCCTCCATGTCATAAATCGTGGAATATGCAAATTTTTTTTCTTCCGTGTCAACATATTGACAGCACACGGCAATATAATTCTAATATATGTGAACCTGAGAACTCAGAGCCAATGTGCAGTGTTGGCAGGTTTTTGGAGAAGGAAACAATTAGGGGCATGGGAAGGCTATCACTAATTTGTGTCCCCTTCGTAGGGCAACTAATTAAAAAGTTTTCCGATAAGTTCTGTTTGGAAAGAGACGAGATTTAATCTCACGACAAAGTTGAGCTGGCACTGAGCTGAAAAGTAGGCAACAGTTTTTGTTTGCTCCCCCATAATACCAAGCTGCACGTTGAGTAGACAAGTTTAGATTGATTGCTCATGAATTAATGACCGAGGAAATTATATTTAATTATAGTTGAGGGAATCAGGCAGCCGAGTACTCCATTCCATGTGCAATTACGTATTCAATTAACAATCAATTTGCATAACAAACGAGCTCACCCACACACCAAGTAAACAATTTATTGTGTGCACAAATATGTTTACTTATTTAATTGTACGACCTGACCAAGGAAACACATGTTTGCTTTTACATACGAGTATGTATCACTATATATGGCTATGTAGTATATGAGGTAATCCTTTTGGGTGTGTTTCGCTCCGACATGCGAGCAACTTCCGTTTCCGGTACTCAATGCTGAAACACAAATCATATTTCCGCTCCGAATTGGCAGAGGCGCAACCAAAACGATTCAGTCAGGTAAATGGCAACAATTTGCTGCCAATTGTGACTAATTGCCAACAGCACATAAATAAAAATACACTGAATGGCATAACAACCAATACTAAGGCAAAGGGACACACACGTGCTCATTCGTGTAATTTGAAAATTAAACATGGCGTTCGCATTTGAAATGCACATTTCCGGTTCGTTCGTTCGTTTCGCTGTTGCTCGGGGACAGTTTCATTTATTCATTAGACCCGACAATCGGGTGGCTGACCGTTCCGAGTTTTTCCGACTCTGGTAGAGGGCTCTCCTTTTTGTCCTAGTTTGCCCCATGCAACGAAAATCATGGGTGGTAGCAGGGAGGGAGAAGCGAAAAAAGAAACCTCAGCATGAAGCTTTCAACAGTTGCTGCCGCTGCAGGTGGCAACTTTTCATGCTGGGGAGGGGCATGAACAAAATATGTATACTGCAAGAAAATGTATGGATTTCACAAGAAATTACTTCAGATATAGGACCTAATATTTCATTGTTAATCGGTTAAATACTGGTATTTATTATTAAATTAAAGTAAAGCTATAATTTTCCTTGAAACATTTTTTTCTCTCTGTTTAGAGGTCGACCAAATGGCTGAGTTTCGCAGGTGAGCCGCACTTTGACGACATTATTACGATGTGCGGCGGGTGTTCCTGTCGCCGATGCTGTTTTTGTTGCCTTTGTATCCTCGGCGATGTTGTCCTGTCATTGGCTTAACAGCTAATGGACTCAAATGGGTCTTGTGGTTTCCGCCCCGCACCATTTTTCTGTTCTCCCTGTTGCGTGGCTCTTTCTTGGCCTCCTTTGGTCACTCGACGTTTGTCATTTGTTTTCGGCTTAACTGGGATCCTCAGACTGGCAATCATAATTAAAACGGTCAACAGTTTTGGGACCAGCTCTCGGAGGATGCATCTTTCAATCGACTGGGCTTGAACCCAGTTTTCAGGGGGCTTAGCAAAAGAAGCAACAAAGGAAAAGCTGACAGAGAAAGCGGGCCAAAGATAACTAACACAAAGCCGATGCCAAAGGGGGCTTTCCGCATGTGAGCCGGTTCTCAGTCATAATAGGATATGAACCGCAAACCTCAACTCTTTCCCCCTGTTCTCTAAACGGATCCAGGTCCAGGACATACATATCCACGAACTGTAAAAATATAAATAAATTCTAATAAAATCTGAAGTAGATGGGGTTAGTTTAGAAGGACCAAGACTGCCATTTCAAACCACAGAGATACTCTCCATCGCAATAAGGAGAACCTCAAATTGTGGTCGCATATTGTGACCCAAAGACTACCCATTGGGAATATGCAAATGAGTTTCTGTGCAAATGCAAGTTTATTGTAATTTCTGGCATAATTACTTATCCAACAGAGATAATGGAAAGTGGGACACAGCCAGGGGACGAATATTCATTTGCATAATCCTCGAACTAGCTGCTAAAATGAGACACAAACTGCATTGGATTATCAGGTTGCTTTTGCAAAGAACTCTTCAAATACTCAGCATTTTAAATATGTTTTGAATAGCCCGAGTCCAAGTCCTTAATCGATTGTAAATAAGAAGTTTACTCAACTATACAAACAGTTGGATGATTGCGAGGAATTCGCCAGGATATGCCTCAGGGATTAAGTCACTCGATGATTCACTCTCCAAGGATTTTCCACGGTTGACTTAACTTCTCAGCCTCGCATTCAAGATAAACGACTCATTGACTCATTGCGGAATCCCCAACCGCACTCAAATTTTGTTATTGAAAAGTGATAGCCGAAAAAAATGAGGAAAGCCACAAGCCAGAGCCAGAAAAAAAAGGACAACGACCAAGGGTCGAAGTAATTCCTTCGGACAAGCAGAGCGACCAAAATGAGTGACAGTTTCTGAGATAGACAAAAAATAATGGAGGGAAAATGTAGCAAAGTGTGGAGAAACGGAGGGTAATTTAATTATGCAAAGGCATCGAGGACAGTAGAAGGAAATCCGCAGTAAATGGTCCGTTGAGAGTCCTTTTTCAATAGAGCCGGCCAGGACCACTCATTAATCATTTATGCAGAGTCCGTGTAGTTACGTGTGTGGCCTTGAATGGTCGCCTTATTAATTGGAAACGATTCAAAAACACAAATCACATCAGTTTCTGGTTTCTCCTTGTGTATCCCTCCCACAGGATCAGGGGAAGAGTAAACAACAAGGACTAACTCACTGACAAAGACTGAAAATAATTGTAATTTACGCAAAGTGCTTTAGGCGCTTATCCCACCGCAAATTAAATGCATTATGTATGAATAGATCCTAATCATGTGCCAATCAGAGCAGTTGACAGCTAGTGCCAGGCCAGTAATTAACTGCCGACAAAATCTCCTAAGTAGCTGACAGTTTGTCGCTCTTTGTGTCCTTAAAGCTTAATAATTGTTGACCAACCAGGCCAGGCAATCTGCAAAGTTCTCCATTGCACTTGGTATTATGATTATTGCCAGTTTTAAAGGAGCTTGGATGGAAGTGGTTGTAAAGTTTTTGTGTGTGGGTTTCACTTTTATGTATTTTAAATAGTTTTTATTAAGTTGACCATGTTTTAATTACCAACAAACTTAATTAAAATGGCTAATGTCTCATAAAAAAACATAATTTTTAGAGGCTGACACTACTGTGCCACTATTTTCATACTCTTGACGTTTATCACAGACGACTGTGATTTTAGCCCATTTGCATCTCATTCATCACAGACCAGCTAACAATTATCCCATTGCCAGCCATGTATAATTCTTGGTAGAGCAATTTGTTCGGCTGATTGCCGCGAAAACAAAGGGCCGCCACTGTCTGACAACTGTCAACATCTTCTGACAGAGTCCTGCGAGTCCTGCGAGGCCAGCGATGACGGGGGAATGATCAAAGTTGGTGTCTCTGCGGTTTTCGGCCATTATGGGGATTAATTGAGGCATTGTCTGCCGCTTGGTTGCTTTCGTTCCTTCTTTTCGCCATCCTGGCAACTGTGGGCATATGTCAATGACGTCAGCACATTGTGCGAGGATTCGCCCGGGAAACTCGTCCTCCCTGGCACCACCACCGTTCCCCCGAGCCAGTCGAGTATGCGCTAATTAACTGCGAGAGTTGGTAGGAAATGTGCCAACTGGCAGCCGGAATCGGTTAATTAATCTCTTTACCGGTTGGCGGTGCTAAGCGAAAGCGAAACTGAGACCGAAAACGAAACCGTTTCAGCATTTTGGTGGCACTTCCTCTGTTCTTCTTCGCGGCAAAAACTGTGTCAGGGCCCAGAGAGTAATGTCCTTGGACAACATTTGCATGCAAATCAGAGTGGTGAAGAAAATGTTCCAAAAATGCCAAGCCGAGAAAACAAAACCACAAAATCGCTGAAATCCATCTCGGCACTATAAACTTATTTCTTACTTTTTATGACGGCATCGGCATATGCCGACCAAGAATCCGACCAAGAACTTTTCAATTTTGACAGAAAATAACAGAAGGCGAGGAAAAGTGGTCCTCCTTCTGGTGGCGGAGTAGGGATTTCTGTTTGTTCCATAAAATAATAAAAACGTGTGAGCAACTCAAAGAGATTTCTGCTGAATTCAATTTTCCATGGCATTACAGAAGGAGCAAAGCGAAGACGATGGTGACAGAAAAAATATCACACAAAAAAAAAAAACATGAGGGAGAACGTCAACAAGGACATGGCTGCCAACAGGCAACTGGCAGGATTCCCTGGCTCAATTGTTTGGGGATTTTGTGGGGGAGTATGGTGTGTCTGCTGGGATGACATTTTAATAAAAATAAATTTGATCAACACTTTTGTTTGCTCAGTTTCGATTTCATGTTCGATGCCTGCGGCGTCCGATTTACGCATACGAATAGTATTTATTTTAGCCCGATGCCGAAAAATAAACAAAACGAAAATACTTAGAATATTTTAAATACGGAAAAATAAATGCCAACGTTTTTGGAATATCTGTTGTCAGGCACTTTCAAACAATACTTACCCTTCTGAATCCATTCAATAACTTTAAGTGGAGAACCTCCTCTGTTACTTTTTAAAACTTTATAAAAAAGAGGGGGACCACACCCACCCAAGGTGACCTTTAAGACATGTGAAAATTCTAAAAAAAGAAACCCAAAACTGATAGAAATCGCGATTTATGGTTCCAGGTGCCCTCCACCCGAACTATGGTAGCTATATTTTGTATTTGCGGTTCGGTACGAATGTCATCGGGGTCGACTTCCTCGCTTCCTTGGCAATTACAAATGTCACCTTCCCCATAAACACATTGTTGTGCAATCAAACAGACCGTAAATAACAAAAACCATCCGAATTTACGAGCCAGTACGTCGGGTGTGGGGCATTTCTGCACTTCCGTTGCATGTCCGTCTTCGTTCGCTTTTATTACATCCGGTTTTTGTTTGCGGGGGTGGGTTGGGATTGAGATCCGGCATGAATCCAACATGGCCATGAAGTTTCTGGAAATCCGCATCCGCTGACGGTAAGGCGTTGTCATTACCACGTAGTTGGAACATTAAAAACGCATTTCAAGATCCGAGAGAAAAACGCGGCGGGTGGTCATTTTTATCCAATATTCCATTACTGACCTGCCCGAAACCAAAGTCAGTGTGGAAGCTTGCCAGGAAAAGCTTTTTCCTGCTTTTTTACTTGCTTTTCCTTTTGCTTTTGCTTTTCCTTTGCTTTTCATTGCCTTTTCCTCACTCATTTCACTTTATTTTTTACAATCAATTTTATTGATTCGAATTCGCATTTGATTGCATTGCAATCCACTTTGATGAAAGTCAAGTTTCACTTTCTTTAATTATGTTCTCTTGCCAAATTCAATTTACAAACTCATAGATACACTCTCCTACACACACACTGGCACACACACTCACTTATAAACATGAATAAATAGAGATAATTTCGCACGTACTTTTCGGGGCAAATAGCCGGCGTCCATTTTCCATGCAGACTTGTGCGGAACTGACCAATAATATATGTATTGTACATATAGTGGCCCAAAGCGAGATTTGTTTATTTGCTTGTCACATTATCTAGTTTCCACATGCGTTTGTTCTACGTTATTCCTCCCATTTGGCCGCTTTTCTTGGCCATTACCATTGCCATTTCCATTTGGTTGATCTGCGGAAATGGGAAAATGCGATGAGATGAGCCGAAAGAAATGGCTAATGCGAGAGAAGAACTAAATGAAATGGAGAAAGCATTTCACACCACATCTAAGCTCTATTTAAATATTCAACAAGGTGCCTGGCAAAGTTTGTTTCCTAAAAATTAATAGAATTCATCTCTTAGTCAAAGTATTTACATAACTCGGTCATTTGTTATACTTGGCACTTGATTGCTTTTAATTACCCCATCCTGGAACACAACTCTCGAAGAGTCCCGTTTAATTTCTACCAATTAACTTGCCTAATGCCTTTCCATTGACACTTAGGCCAACAAAATGGAACTAGAACGTAATGGCTTAATTAATATTATTAACCGAGCGTTCTAGCTGTTCGCCCAATGACCTTCTAATTATTGTTTCGCGAGCGATAATCATAAGTAGTTAGGTTATATATGTGAGTCCCATATTTCCCTTGGCTCAGCCATTTTGGACGCCCATTTGCACGCATGAAATTGAGCGACAACGAATTTCTAAGCGAAACTTTTAGCGTGCCGCCAAATTATGAGTTTACACGCAACAACAAGGAACTGCGTGTGTGTTCTAGAGAGCTCGGTGGGGGCCTTGAAAGTTTTCCACTCCCAGCTATAGTGACACCCCACAACATCCATTCCCCCTCTTGCTATCCTCCCTTGAGAAATGGGTGCGGTTTTTCCAGCACTTGAAATAAAATATTAATAATATATAAGGTATTATGGTATAACCTTTTTAATTTTTATTAAAATTATTTCGAATAGCTAAAGGGCTATTATTTCGCATTATTTTAAATTATTCATAAACTCATAAACTAAAGCTACTATTTTCCCAGTGTGGGTAATTTTTAAAAGGGCTCGACTCCTAGGAAAATGTTGATTTGACTGGCGTCGAGACAAATCACGTTGACTGGCTCAACATGACAGCTGCCCCAGGACCTTCCTGCTCTAACCCCAACCCCTTCATAATCCCTGGCACCTCTAGCCTTGTCTGATGCCAAGGCAAAGCGATGATAAATGAACCCACTGAAAGTGACACTGATTTTTGGTCAGCTGCAGTTGATTTCCAGTCGAAGCGTGCACACATTGCGTATGAGTAATGTCCTTGTTGTCAGCGATTTCCACCAGGACCTTAACATTTTGTAACCCTCATTTGATTTTCGTTCTCCCACCCCACTTTCCACTGCGGCTGTAGCATTATTGACAATTTTATTAGGCCATTTTTGTTTGCCTGTTTATAATGCCGCCCGCATAAAGTAAACTCGTTAATTTCATAACATATGCCAACACATTTGGATTACAGGGGCATGGAGAGTAATCCAAAAGAGGAAGGGAGAATGGAGGGGCGGATTGTTTGCCAATGTGTTGTTGATGGCCTGTTGACAACAGTCGTGTGTGGCATAAAAACGACATCAGAGCCTGGGGAATAAAAACCAAGTGTCGGACTGCAGTCCTTGATCGTTTGTCATCAGAACTGATTACCAGATTTGAGGTTCTTGAATAAATAATTGCTAATTTCCTCATGGAACATGTACGGAAGGAGGTTTTTATTTATCATAACCATATTCTGCACCTATAAACCAACTTCAATTAAAGGTAAAGTGGATTTAGCATTTATTATTTAAGAAATCAAAGTAAAATATAGCAAAGTTATGTTATGGATTGAAGCTAAATTTAAATTTCAAAATATTAACCGCCCTTGAAAGTTTGCCATTGGCTTTTAGTGGCTTTGGTAACACTTATTTGGTATTAATGATCCTGTAAACCAGCAGGCCATGACTTCTGTTAAAAAGTTTCCGAAATTTCCTATAAAAGGCGACTGCTTCCACATTCATATTCAGTTTCGTCGGAGGCCTCCAGGAGGAGATTCTCTAATAAACTCACTTTTTCTTTTCTTATTTTTATTACAATTTTTATTTTAATATTGGATTGAATAAAATTTAATATTCTCTCCTATTTTAATTGAAGTTTGCAATCGATCTCATGCAGACCCACATCTGCGCACTGGTTATCAAGTCATTTTTCTTCTTTTCTTATGTTTATCATTTATTTTTTTTTAAATATTAAGATCCTATGGTCTCTGAGTTTGGACAACCCGATTCTCGTGACCTCTCCTCTTTTCTTATATTTTATTTTTAATAATTTTTAAATGCAATAATTTGGCGTCTTCATCACCATCTTTCTTGCTCTTCTAACCTCATTTGCTTATTTATTTTTATCATTTTATTAAATACTTTTTGTATTTAGCAAGCCATCTCATGCAAACCCACATCTAAGCACTGGTTTTCCTGCTCATTTTCTTTTATTTTTTTTTTTTTGTTAAGCATCCTGAAAAAAGTTCTTGGCTTCTATATATTTATTCTTTTGATACTCTTATGCATTTTTTTTTGTATCATTTAGTTTGTAAAAATAATCATTTTATTTATCTTAAAACGATCCCCTGGCATCTAAGTTTGGACAACCTGATACTCAAGGCCTCTCCTCCTTTCTTATATTTTATTTTTTTTCTGTTTATTAAATCGCTCCAACATTGGCTATAGTTGGCCTTCATCATCACCTTAACGCTCTTCTTTCCTCATTTTTTAATTTAAACGCAATTATAATTCATTTTATTTTGTTTATTCTTTTTTGTCAAATATCCTGAAAAAAGTTCGTGGCTTTGTTCTCCTATTCCTTCTCGTCCTGATCCCCCTCTTATTAATTATTTTTTTTATCATTTAGTTTCTAAAACTAAATATTTTATTTATCTTAAAACGATCCCCTGGCCTCTGAGTTTGGACAACCCGATACTCAAGGCCTCCCCTCCTTTCTTATATTTTATTTTTTTTCATTTTTTTATACGCTCTACAATGGGATATAGTTGGCCTTCATCAACACCTTATCGCTCTTCTTTCCCATTGTTTTTATTTAAACGCAATTATAATTCAACCCATTCTAATTTTATTTGAGTTCTGAATCCCGAGTCTCTTATTAACTTCTATATTAATTTAAATTTGTTTTTTTATTTTAATTTGATTTTTATTTAACATTTAATCAAGATAATATAGTGCAATAATTTAGAGCCAATTATGCTTAAGAAGGTTCGTGGCTTTGTTCTCCTGTTCCTTCTCGTCCTGATCCTCTTATTTTCTTATTTTTTTTTTTAACAATTTGGTAGTTCCTTTCCTCTTCCTAATATTTTTATCATTTTATGTAGTTCATTTTTTATTTTGCAAGCTATCTCATGCAGACCCACATCTACACACGGGTACTCCTGCCGCCTTTCATTTGCTTTTTTTTTTATTTTTCAAACTGTTTTAAATTATTTAAAATTGTTATCCCATTCTCATTTAGTTTGATTATGAGTGGTTCCATTGCTTCTTCCTTCTGCCCTGGTCGTGATTCAGTCTCTCATTTCCTTCTATATTTATTGAAACTTATATAATCCTTTAAAGAAGGGAAGAGCAATGGGTTTTTTTTTGGACCTGGTGCTCATTCTTGTCTCATTTGGATTTTAAATAATCTTTATATTAACATTGCACTTATGCCATTACCAGCGTGGTTCTCATTTTCATTTTTATAATTTTTTTAATTTTATTTCATTTTCCACTAATTTTTTTTGATTAAAAATTTGTGGAAGGTCCAGAAATGGGAAATAGTGGCTCTTGCGAAGGCTATATCTTGGCCAATATCCGTCGGATTAGCGAGCGGGTTACCTTAATCGAATCGTGGATTAATTCTCTTTAAATCTGCATCAAAATCTGGAAACAAAATTTTGGATTCCATTTTTGTTAATTTTCCTGATGGATCCCCTTCAAAAATGGGGAAAGCCCAGAAATTGGAAACAGTGGCTCTTGCGAAGGCTATATCTTGGCCAATATCCGTCAGATTTGCGAGGGGGCTACCTTAACCGAATCGTGGATTGATTTTCTTTAAATTTGCATCAAAACCTGGAAACAAAATTTTGGATTCCATTTTTGTTAATTTTCCTGATGGATCCCCTTCAAAAATGGGGAAAGCCCAGAAATAGGAAATAGTGGCTCTTGCGAAGGCTATATCTTGGCCAATATCCGTCAGATTTGCGAGGGGGCTACCTTAACCGAATCGTGGATTGATTTTCTTTAAATTTGCATCAAAACCTGGAAACAAAATTTTGGATTCCATTTTTGTTAATTTTCCTGATGGATCCCCTTCAAAAATGGGGAAAGCCCAGAAATAGGAAATAGTGGCTCTTGCGAAGGCTATATCTTGGCCAATACCCGTCAGATTTGCGAGCGGGTTACCTTAAACGGATCGTGAGTTGATTCTCCTTAAATCTGCATCAAAACCTGGAAACAAAATTTTGGATCCCATTTTTCTTAAATTTCCTGATGATCCCCTTCAAAAATGGGGAAAGCCCAGAAATTGGAAATAGTGGCTCTTGCGAAGGCTATATCTTGGCCAATATCCGTCAGATTTGCGAGCGGGTTACCTTAAACGAATCGTGAGTTGATTCTCCTTAAATCTGCATCAAAACCTGGAAACAAAATTTTGGATCCCATTTTTGTTCATTTTCCTGATGGATCCCCTTCAAAAATGGGGAAAGCCCAGAAATAGGAAATAGTGGCTCTTGCGAAGGCTATATCTTGGCCAATATCCGTCAGATTTGCGAGGGGGCTACCTTAACCGAATCGTGGATTGATTTTCTTTAAATTGGCATCAAAACCTGGAAACAAAATTTTGGATCCCATTTTTCTTAAATTTCCTGATGATCCCCTTCAAAAATGGGGAAAGCCCAGAAATTGGAAATAGTGGCTCTTGCGAAGGCTATATCTTGGCCAATATCCGTCAGATTTGCGAGCGGGTTACCTTAAACGAATCGTGAGTTGATTCTCCTTAAATCTGCATCAAAACCTGGAAACAAAATTTTGGATCCCATTTTTGTTCATTTTCCTGATGGACCCCCTTCAAAAATGGGGAATGCCCAGAAACTGGAAATAATGGCTCTTATGAAGGCTATATCTTGGCCAATATCCGTCTGATTGGTAGCGGGCTACCTTAAACGAATCGTTGGTAGATTCTCTTTAAAACTGCATCAAAACCTGGAAACAAAATTTTGGTACCCCTTCAAAAATGGGACTCACTAAGACATTATCTTGGCCAATATTGGCCCAGACCGACAAATGGACACTGAAAATTGGACTTCTCTCGAGCAATCCCAGCAAGCAAACCCAGCGACCAAGTGAAACGATCAATGCCCTTTTCGTTACACAATATCTTTTACACTATTTCTGTACTATTTCTGTAGAATTTTGCCGTTTTCTGATTTTTTGGAGAGTCTAAAATCCATTTATCCTATGCACGCAAGTGCCACTATGCAAATTTAAGCCAAGAGCTTTGCTTTCCGCAGGACCAGAAAAAAATATTGATTACACTTGAAAAGGCAGTTGGGAGAATTTACATATTTTTCTGTACCGGAAATATGGGGAATCGGTAAATCAGGGCAAATAAAAGAAGAGGTGGAGCTACTGAATGGAAATGAAATGGAAGAACTAAGAATTCAGGTTCGAAAATAAAGGATAATATCGAATTGGAAAGCTTTAATTTTTGGAATGTCTGATATACTTAAACTAAAATTTCCAAATTTGTTGTAGTTTTTGAAGATTAAAATATCTGAAATATCACAGCTGACATCACAAAGGCTTGTTTTAAAACTATGACAAAATAAACTCTACTGTTTAAAGTTGTTCTAAGCTAGATTTTAAAACTTATTTATGAAAATTTTGTTGAGAAGTTGGGGTGCCAAAAAGTTTACCTTACCTTTCCTCAGTATTTTTCCAACATAAATTAATGTTAAACAGTCGCCATATGTCCATAAAACTGTACTTTGGGCCAACATTTGTTTTACCCCGAAAAGTTCAAAGTTCAGACGCGTGCCTGAGAAGCGTAGCATGAACATGACTGACAATTCCCAGTGGCTGGAAGGAGCCGAGGAGAAATCAACAGTTTGCCATTCTTAATACACTTTCCCATCCCCATCAGCCCGTTTCTGCGGAAATGCGAAAATCCAGTAGAAGCATTTAGGCCAAAAGATATTTTCCTTTCCTCTTCATATTCCGGTGATGACGATAATTGCGAAGGCGACGGCCACTAAAACATTGAGAACGCTCCATTGAGCAGGACCTCGTAAATCAAAAGCAATGAGCTTCGAAACTTTGGCAGGATGCCTGGCAGGACATCCGCCTACGCAAGGCCCAAAGTCAATCCGGCCGGAGTGCTCTTAAAATTCGATGAGATGAGCTAATCGCCGCACTCTGTTAAATGTTGGCTCAGCTGAGCTCGTTCAATCAACGGGTGGGCCACGTCGGCATTGTTGGCTATTTCGGCAATTATATTCGAAGCAAAAACAAATCAATAAATGTGTAATTACAGAAGCTGGACTTTGGCTCTTCGAGGAATCAGAAACAAACAAAAGTGACTAGAAAGATTTCGAAAGCAACGCGTGTCTTTATTTTGATTTGGTTTGGATTTCTGTCCATAATAAAATATAATCTTTGCTTTTAATGAAAGAAAAACAAAGCTTTTATTATTATATTGATATATTATATACCATTTTCATATTATTTTTATTAAATTTAAGCCAATCTTCTTTGGCAACTCCCAACTCCAGGGCAAGAAAACTTTGGAGATGCGAGCATTCAAGCATTATATCCGCCGTGTAGCTTTAGTAAAACTTACCATGCTGATACTTTGTCAAGTTTTGCCTTACAAATACTCTGGATAAAACCTAATTTAAGTCAAACTCAACATTATTCATTTCAGCTAAACCAACTGTGACGTGCTCTTAGATGAAAGGAACGTGCGATGCAATTGAATCCAAGCAGACAAACTGAAACGCACTACTGGATTGTAAGTATCCTTTTGCAAGTCATTTTTTCTTTTCCGACCTTGAACTTCCAAGTTTTATATGATATTTTCCCTAACTTGACAACTCCTTGTGGTTACCAGTTCAGCTTGCAATTATCGGGGCATAAAAATGGCAGGCCAAAAAGTCCAAAATTGTTGCCAAAAAAAAAGAAAATGAAAAGGGTTGAGGAGATAAGTGCACACAAATGCAAAACGAAATGGTGGAAGGGCTGATGTGGCATTGTCTCGGAATTGGCAGGATGCCAGGCTGGCAGGAAGTGCCATCGGAGGCAGGATGAGCCCTAGAGCCGGAGACAAAGCCTGCCAGGCAATGTGTGCGTCCTGGCAATAGAATTTTATTGCACTAAAAATTGTTTGGAAAATTACGAAATTGTCGGAGAACGCGACCATTTTGGCTTTTTGGCTAAAGACTCAATTGAAAAGGGTTAAAGAGGAATAAAACTGGGTCCTTGGGCAATTCATTTAATCGACAGACACGAAGATGTCCCTCGTGGGCTTACATACCAGGTATAGCTAGAAAGTAACAAATAAGGAGTAAGATGTTTTATGCAGTTTCTTAATCGTAAATTAAATTTTTTGTTATTCTTTTTATTGAAATAGTTCCATTTATTCGATTGACCGACTTAGATAAAGTTGTCCTTTCATTCCTGCCACCCTACAGAGATTCCTGGTGATGCATATTTCATGGAAAATCCAGACACATAGTCAATAAATCATTCGTGGCCCTATGCCACAATGAATCGACAGATTCCCTTACACTCCCTCTGATTTCTATCGGGCTCGGTGTCAGGACTGACATTCTTTGGCCTCGTCTCTGACCCGAAATGCCAACTGCAATTGACATTTCTGGCTGCAAAATTGATGATCCGCCTCGGCTGCCATTTGAATCGGTGTCTGGATCTGATTTTGACTTGTCCGACTGCCCTTAAAATTGGGAAGATTCCCAATCGTCAATGATTTGTAACCTCCCACCAGGCTCTCATAAAAACTGAAATATACAATTTGATTAGAAAGACCAAGCGGGCAGGACCAAGTCTAATGACCCTTTTTTTTGGCAACGAAGATGTCAAGTTGTTCACTGAACTTTCCTCGAAAGTCCTCCTTTTTTTGGGTCAAGCCAATAATTTCATTTTTTTTTTTTGGCAAGGGGTACGTTTATCAGAAGTTCAACTGACAAGATATAACTGATTAATTAGAGTTTAAAAAAATGTTCAAATATTTAACAAGCCTTTTATATTACATTTTTTTTCAGACCCTTTTTTGGTGTGCCTTAGGAGGTTTGGTATTGGGTGGAATTGTTGTCATCTCATATTGGATAAGACGATGCAGGTATGTATTTCAAAAGCTTACCCCTTTTTGGAATTTTTCAAATATAAAAATAGTACATTGGTAGTCTGCGATTCGCGTGGCCAGAAGCGCAGCAGGAAAACTCTTTAATCCAATTAGTGGCTGTTGGTTTGGGCATGTTAGCCATTTCCTTTCTATCTCTGGCATTTGTTAAAAAAAAAAATGAAAAAAAAATCTTTCAATTTTCGATGGACTAAGCCCCGCGACACGTGATGCCTTGGAAAAAAAGGCGAGACAACGTGAACGGGCCAACGACCAGAGGGTATACACGTGGGGATTGCTATCGTTTCCCCCGTGATGGGGAAAAAAATAAATAAAAAACTATATGGCTGTGGCTGTTTCACTATTCTCCACTACTTGTGACAGAGAACTTGTGGTGACATTTGAAAAGACGCAAAATTGCCAGTTGGCCGAGCAGAACAACTGAATAATTCAGCCCGGCAATTGGACGAGCCGAGGACTGTTTGAGCAATTAAGTTAATGATGCAAGGTCACTGGAAATGGGCCTGGCCAAAGCCTCGCCTGCTCCTCCCTACCCAAAAAACAGCTCTGACGACCTGCCACCCCCAACAATGACGCAGTTGACTTTGGGCCTTCTGGAGGGCGGTGACCAGTAGGCCCAGCTCATCTAATTCCCATTCCCGTTTCTGGGTTTCATTACGATAGTTGGCGCCAGCTTGTCCGCACAGACAGTGAAATATATATGCTATAAACATACAGTCAGTATTCAGTAACAGGAACTAAGAAGGGACAAGCAAGTAGGAGCTTGAAAAGTAAAAGAAAATGTTCACTGTTTTATTTGATGTATATGCCAAAAGGTTTCACGGAATATTCCAATTAGTTGTCCACTTTATGGAGCTAAGTCTGTAGAGAACAAAAATGTATATTAAAGGACACGCAGTGGCAACAAAGCACTAAAAGGACAACTGACCGCGCCGAAAGGCTTCCATTTTCCATTTCCATTCCGCTCCCACCATACTTTCATTTTGGCTTCACGCGAGGCCAGCGCGTAAAAACTTTTCCAATTTCCATATGGAGCGATCAAAGGCAAACCAGCAAACAAACAAACTGTAATATTTGCATATAGCCAAATGTCCTGGGAGTAATGGAAAATGGAAAAAGGTATGGGGTGACCACCGTATGGAGGAGTGGTTGAGTGGCTTAGTGGTGCGGGTGGAGCTGCTGGTCAGAGCGAAGGTAAACAGTCGTTGAGCGGGTCATGATTAATGTGTCACGAAGTGGGCAACACCGCAACTATTTGCCGCAAATACACACAACACATAAACATAAAATGGCGGACATGGCACATTGTATCCAAACTAGTTAAAAAAATGGATAAAAAAGGCTATTAATGCTTAGAAATTGTTAAGAAATAGAACAAGATTTAATAATTACTCCTTGAAGCTCCTTGTAACTTCTTTAAACAAAACTTTATAGAAGCCTAGAATTTTATGTAAATAAAATTTCAATGAAAATGTAGACTTATAACTAAGCTAAAATACATACTAATATTAATTATACTTATCAAATTATATCTCTGTATATGTTCCTAATGTATTACTGGCCACAACACTTACATGTTTGTACTCCCAATACCCTCAAGCCCTCTTTCTTGACCTTGTCCTTATTAGGCCAACATTTCCTGGCTTAAGTCTGGCACCACGGTACATTATCCGTACATTGTTAGCCCATTGTCAAGCCAAACAGACTGGCATGCCAAGTTCAACGTGGATGGGGCTGGGGCTGTGGCCCGAAGGGGTTTTAGCCAAGCAAGAGCAAATAAAAGTGGAATGAATACGCTCGAACGACAGGCATTCAACGGCGACGACGACGACGACACTCGCCATGAGTCAGTTGGAAATTGTCATAAAAATTAAAAATCAATTTTTATAATCCAGTTAGAAGGGGAAGACGCACAGCCCGGCGAACCAAGAGAGACAGATAGAGTGGGGTGTGAAAGGGAAAGGGCTGGTCGTACCGACGCTACGAGTAGTCGGCCACGAATACAACCGCAAACGTGAAGCGATATGAGCACGCAAACACTCTAAGCCACTCACCCACATGCCGCCATATTGTAGTACATACTAAGGTATATACTTCTGGGTGAAAAACACACCTCAGTCGGACTGGAATGAAGAAATTTCATAGTTTTCGCCCCAGTCGAAACGATATTCGGTATCGCACCTTCATTAACGGACGACCCGAGCACCGTGTTGGCCGCGTTTTCATGGCTTAAATATTCAACCAATTTACACCGCAGCATATATACCACGTCAAATTTTCGGCGCGTCAGCGAGTTAGAAACTTTGAAAACTTGTTGGAACTTCGAAAAGTTAATTTTGGTGGCATCTCTCCCACCCCTCCAATCAAGAGGCTAAAAATTTTCTAATCCATTACATGGCAAGCGGTAGTGCGACACCCAAAACTGAACTCTTTCCCAACATAGAGAAACTTTGTGACGCAGCTCAGAACTATTTAAGAATTTATTAAAATTTGTCTGACCCAATCAACAATGAGTGCAACCATAATGAAGCCGAGGAGGTCGTGGAAAGTGCTGGTCTAGGGGCAACCAACTCCCCAGGCTCAATCATCAGAAACAGGTGCCACTCGCTCTCAGGAGCTTAGACCGCCATTTCCATCGTTTTCATCATCATTTTTAATGTGCAATTCTATTTTGGTGCTATCCATTTGCGTGGGAAGATGAAATAAGCTGGGTTCCCTGTAATAATGCAAATTATGCTCTGTTTTTGGCGCAAAAAGATGATAGGGATTTTCGGTAGATTAATCGAGTAGCAAAAATTCTAAATGCGGAAATGTTTCTATGCGGAAAAAGTGAAAGAGAAACAATTGAGGGCTTCCAAGAAAATCAATCTCAAGTATTTTGAATTTTTTGAAAGGTATTTGAAGAACTGGGTATTAGAAAACTGTTTCTACATAAATATTTTAAAAGTGATTTAAAGTTTTGTTGTTCAAAAGTGCTAATATATTTCAAAACTAACATAAAAATCCATTGATTTTAAACAATTCGGATAAACATGAAAAAATAAATAACAAAAGTGGACAAAGTTTATCAATAGACTGTTTCCCTTGATAGCAAACCACCTACTTCTTAATCATTTTTGTTTGTACTGCCGTATTTGACAAAATCCCACATAATACCGACAAAAATAATTAGTAATTGTGTATGGGCATGGAAAAATTATCTGCCTATTTTTAACTCTCGGCATGAGTAATATCTTCCCGTTGGGTTCTTTCTAAAAGCAATTCAATTAAATAGGAGGGACTTAATGTCTGGAACATTGAACTAAGCCTTCGGCAGAGCGCCAGACGACTAGCCACCCGATATTGATTAATGATATTTTTTTTTATTGGAACACGTTATAAACAACAAAGTCTTCTCTCTCTCTGGCAAATCGCGTTTCTGTCGACCATTTACCAAAAATGACAATTTAATTTGCAACGAACAAGCCAGTGACGGACAGGATAATGCAATAATCAAATGGAAGGATAAACCTGAGACCGACTTGTATATCGTGATTGCGAATATGAATATGAGCACGACACCCAGACAGTCGAAGAGACAGGGCGCTCGTGAACACCAGAAAGCCAAAAAGGGCAAATAAAACGTACTACTTGCACCGCTCCTTAAAGAAAAATCAATAAAGTGTCTTGAAAGTAAAAGCAAGAAACGAACTGTGCCTGATTAGATAAATGGCCTAAAGCGCGGGAGGCACAGGGGGGAAATCAAATACGATTAAATCGGCCAACAACACTAAGCGTGCAATAGCAACAGCAAGTAAAAAACACAATTTAAAATTAGAATTAGACAATTGGACAAATGGGCCCAGAGCGGCAAAAACGTGCAGTTCACATGGCAGAAGGAAGGCGGCTCTATGTACACATATAGAGCTCAATGTCACGCAGCCACAAAAACATACACCCTACCCAGCCGCACTCATACAGCGAAGAAACAAAGGGACGTGCGGCACACGGGGCGTATGATTTATTTAAGCGTCTATTAAAGTCCTTTCCATTGTTCCGCCTGTGCGAGTATAGTTCTTCACTTCTTGTTTTTGTTGTGGTTTACTTTTCAGAGTGCGAAGGACATTCGTTGAACTGCAACGCACTTGCTTTCGGTAAAATAACTTCAAAAGTTTTTGCATGTTGAAGGGGCGTGTACTTTTTAATTAACACAAAACATTCAGGCAGCCCAACAATGGCACCAACTGAAGTGCCATGGACGTGGATGTGTTTGAAATTGAAATCTGATCCACGTCAGATATTTAATTTGCAGCTATGGCCAAAGCCAAAGCAGGTACTTGACAAAGCAGTGACATGCGAAAAACAATTATTATTAGGCTATAATTGGCGATTTCAATTGCTTTTTTGTTCATAATCGCATGAGACTACAATTTAATTGTTTATTGATTGAAAAAGTTATGGGATTACCACGGAATTGAATTGTAAAGAAATAATCGTTAAAATTAATTTTCAATAATTATAAAACATTTGATTAATGTGTATCTTTTTGTGGAAGGAGTGTCTGTAAAAAACTAATTATAAACAAAAATGAATTCATCACATCACCCGCAACAAATTTCCCGGGGAAGCAATCAAATTATGTAGATATAAGCCCGAAAACCGAAATGAAAAATTGAATGGGGTCAAGTTTATTTCTCTTGCATCACAATTCATCAAAAATCAAATTTCAATCCAATCCCACCCTCTGTACAAAAACTGTGAAAGTGAAAAATGC
The DNA here is from genome assembly GCF_017639315.1 of Drosophila ananassae. Lineage (NCBI taxonomy): Eukaryota > Metazoa > Arthropoda > Insecta > Diptera > Drosophilidae > Drosophila > Drosophila ananassae. Next base: position 13,024,697 of record NC_057930.1, read on the forward strand.
AATTGTAAACTAAATTTCTGTAATCATCGAACCACAAATATAGGTGTCGTGCCATTTTGGACTGTAGCGAGGTTTTGCTAAGCGATCGGGATCGGTAGGTAAATTTGCTTTGCAAGTCAAGTTTTCGATCGAAGCAAATTAGCCAGCAATTTGAGAGCAAATCAAATCACCAGAGCAAATCAAAAGCAAACAAACTTATGATTTATTTCAACTTCTAAATTGGCTGCATAAATTAAACCAAAATACGAAAAGAAAAAAACACTCATACACGCTGAAATTTGTTAAACTTATTTTTATTTCCATTATTCACGCAATTTTTTATGCAAATTTTCTAGATTACGCTTCTATACAAATTGGCTGCAAATTAGATTAGTTGATTTGAAAAATTGGCATATGATCGAAAGCATGTTTCCACCTTTCTTTTGAACTTTATTTAAACTTACATTTAATGAAAAAAATGAAACACATTAAAATCAAAACAAAGAACTTGGCTAAGTTCGTTACAAATATGCTTCTGTGATTGTCTTTTACAGCAAATTATTATTCTGGTTCCAATTATTTTACACTCTTTGAACGATTGTTGAGCAAATGCAAACGCAATTGCAACTGCCGGGGTGATATTAGCTTATAGATATACATTTTATTTTCCCCTTTATTTCCGTTCCACGAATCGCTTCTGTTTCATTTCTGTTCATTGCTGTGCTAAGCCCTGTGCTTTTGGATTTAAATATATTTTAAAAAACATTTCTACCGCATATTTCTTTCCATCTCCTTGTGGCCACTCAACTTTTGTTCGAAAACCACCCACAAAACCAAAAAAAAAATGCCACTTGAACACTTGAATAACCACCAACAACCACGTCACGGTTCAAATAAAAACCAAAACCACTACAGGACACTTGTAGCGAGGTCAACGATCCAGCGGCATCGGCGCATCCGGAGCCGGAGCTCATCTTCAACTGCCATCGGGGGGACGACAGGCGGGATCAGCGGGATCAGCGCGAACGGGATCATCTCCCGCGGGATAGCAAAGTCATCACCCGATCACAATCATCGGCGTCGGCGCCGTCGCATGCTCCAGTGCATCAACTGAAGCAGCAGCAGTCTCTGCCCACACCTCTCACCCAGAAACCGGATCCGCAGTCACAACACCATAATCCGCACGCCTCCAAGTCCGTCTCGATTCTGGTCTACAAGACCTTGAACACGGTCTTCAAGAGCAGTCGCAAGATCATCGTTCGCGTTTGTGAGGTCGCCAGTGCCAAGAAGTCCTTCACCATGTTCAAGTTCAACAAGGCGGCCCAGCAGCAGAGGATCGACAACAGGGCGAATGCCGTCACAGGTCATGACCCCTTTGTCCGACCGCCAGTGCCCGAAAAGTGAGTGTTCGAAATCGAATCGAAAAAGGACAAGCCTTGTGGTTATAGAAGAAAAGGGTTGGAAAAGCATTTTACATTGGATTTAAGACTATTTTCAGAAATATTACATTATTTTTCATTGTATGATTTATGGCATGCATTAGGATCTCGTTCTGTTCTATTCGGAAACATTTTTAAAAATAATATTAAAAGTATCACCTAGAAACAGGTTACGGGGCGTATACGTAATATTAATCATACGCCCTGTAACCATGAGAGCATAAAATAAAATCATCGTACTGGTGTTAAAATGAAAGATTAAGATGTTTAAAGGGGGAAAAAAATGCCTTTCCAATTCACTGCAAAAAAACCTAATAAGAAGAAATGTCGGGATGAACAAATGACTGCCAATGTGTGTGTTTATTTCTCAATATGAAATGCAACCGCTTGGATCGATAACTCGATTACCGTATCGATAGGAAGGTGAAGCATATTATGAAGAAGCTCCACAAGGCGAACGGCCTGAAACGCTCCAACTCGGCTATAGAGTTCGATGTCTCGGCTTTGACGGCCGCAAATCGTCGCCAGATCTACTCCAGGTGAGTAATCCATAAGATACCGGCACTGTGTTTTGTAAATAAATATAATATATAGAACTTTTGTGCAATGTGTCTGCGGGTGTGTGGGTGGGCAAACACAGCAACAAAGCCACTCACACACCTCTCAAAGAAAAGAAATAATGAAATTACTTAGCACAGTGCACAGGTTCCCAAAGTATATAATTTTAGTTTGTGAAGCTTCTTGAACAGACTGAAGAAAAAAAAAAGAAGAAAACACTTACTTATCACTTTTCTATTGTATTTCTTTTTCGGTTTTCGTTTCGAATTATGTTTTAAAACCAAAAAAAAACCCACCAAACAACCAAAAAACACCCACCGCAACCACCATTGTGTACCCTTCTATTTGCAGCAATCGGTCGGCGAGCTCGGAGCAAGATAACTCAGATCAGTCCGAGCATTCGGAGAAATCGCCGCTGGTTAGCGCGAGGTTAGACAATCTAGCTAGGCTCTTCTTTAGCAAGTCGATGCCAGCGGAAACCGGAAGTAGAGATACCATAGATTCAGTACTGACAACAAGGTTGCATTTACTACTCTACTCTGTACTAAACTAATCTCAATTATATTTAGCTTGTATAATACTTTTTTGAAATTTTTCAAATCAGCATTCAACCTCACCTATCTCAAGTACAAATTTTTACCATTATGCTTGCCGAGTTTGTTTCATTTTTCTTGAGTTTTTTTGTTCCTTATATTGTATACCAGCTGAACAGCATTTTGCATGCCGAAAAATTAATAGAAATAAAGATCCGAAATGCTTTTAAATGTTTCGCAACACGTAGAATTGATTGTAGTGGATCGAAAGAAAAGCATACACACCCCAAAACCAATTATTTTTCGCATTTAGCATTTATTTTTATGTAGAACACATGCACAAGTATACAATAGCGATAACACAAGTAATGTTTTCAAGAGGGTCTCAACCACAAAAACAGCAGCAGCCAAAAAATAATTAACTTGAAAGCTTTTGTGGGCAATGGTTTCTTTTATTTTGGGTTGGACACGAACCAAAAGAGAGTACGAATTAAACTTAATATAAAACAGATCTATCTAACGTCGCTTTGGTCTGACGGTAGGAAAATAATTTACACAACTTTGAGAGTGTTTGAAAAGTTTTCTCATTTCGAGTGAAAAGCCAACGGCAGCAGCGTCAAAGTCAAAGTATTAAATGCGATGATAGCATGCATTTCATCGCCCGCAGAAAAGGGGCGCCCGTCCTTTGTTCGCAAAAGGCAGGTGAAAGTTTTTCCAAGGTGAAAATTCTTCAAATTAGATGCCCAGGCAGGGACACACACCTCCTCACACACACACGCAAGCAGTGCAAATTAAATTATCAACCCGGCAAAAGTTCGCCAAAAAAAAAGGGAAACCAACCTGAAATGCCAGAAAAATCGAGTATCTGTGTGAGTCTTCCATAGGCGTATGTGTGTGTATGGCCCTCCCCATACCCTTCAGGTACGTGCTGAGCCGTATGATGAATGTGCAAGCGAGCGTGAGCATCTGTTCGTGTGTGTAAGTGTCTGTTCGGCTGTATTGGTGTGCCTCTAACGAGCAGTTGAATATGCATGTGTGAGTGCTGCAAAGTATGCAATAAAAAATTTCACACACGAGCACGTTAATTACGCGCAACATCCAAACATTTTTGAATAACTTCAACCGATCCCCACCTGCCCTCGTCTTCTGGGCCTAGATACAAGTGTATCTGTGTATCTGTGAGATAGGTTTGGCCGTGGAAATGTTCGGTTCGCTAATTTTACGAGTCGCAGTTGCGAGGCTTTCAAGAGACATCTGGCAGGGGTCATCATTTTTGGTTTTTACTCTTCAAAGTTGCCTTTAATGAATTTAATGGAAATTGTTGAACAAATTTTAATTAGTAGCTATTTGTTAAAAGTATTTTAAAAAGAAGCTTAGTTTCCTAATTAAATGAACTGTACAGAAACTCCATTAAAGCTCTTCAATGAACACAAAGGGTCTCTACAAATAGATGAAGTATGTTTCCCATGACATTTGTTGGGCTCCTACACTTTTACTTTTGGCCTTTCCATTGCTCTGCTCTGACATTTTTCACTCACTTTTCAGAGTTGGCAAACAACAAGTGTGTCGAGTGTTTGGTAAATATTTAAGCTGCAATATCACAAGGAAGATAAACGAAAGAAAGTCACCTTTACTTTTTTTTGCAACAAAAATTAGCTTAAGTCAACAAAAACATACTCGCCCACCAGCTCTCACACTCCGATGCGAAAAAAGGAAAGTGTTTCAGCTGCAATCGGAATCAAGGCCTTGAGCAGCAGGGAAATGAGAAATATTCCGCATACGCACCGTTGGCCAAAAGCGCAAGCGAAGCGCCTAAAGAGATAGGCAAAGAGTTTTGCCAGCTTTTGGTTGTTGTGGTCTAGCAGGCACAAACTCTATATGCAAGGGCACTGAAAAAAATTTAAAATTATTAAGAAATTAAAATTTTGAAGTATTTAATAACTTTTTAAGTTTTAAAATGAATAATTGGACAAATGCAAAAAATCCTAAAAATCTATATACAGTTTTCTCCAAGTGCAGTTGTATCTTTTCATTTCGTTTTCGCATTTCGCAAGTTCTTGTGACGCAATGAGAGTGAAATGGGGTGAGAGGAAGGACAGAAGAAGCCTCTTGGCCAACATTTTATGCCACACACGAACACACTTTCACTTTCCTCCTTTCTCCTTTGTCCTTTCGTCCCCTTCTCCACTTTGTAGTCTCTACTCGTTTCGTTTTGCTGGCACTGCCGGCTGCCTTATTAAATTTTCAAACACATGCTAAACTTAACCCGAGGATGTGCTTAACCTTCGCTCTGTTTTGATTGAGTGGCCGTAAGTGTTTGTTTATGAGCCTCCCTCGCTCTGTGCCCTCCCGCTCAAGAGCTGCCAACATTTTACGTTTTCCAGCCTTTGTTATTTTTCTATCTTTCACACTCTCTCTCTCTCTCTGTGTTTCTGTCTTTTTTGTTGTTTTCTTTAAGCCTCCAAGTGAGTGCAGTTTTGTTTAGCTTTTCTTGGCTCTTTTTCCTTCATTTTCAGTTGCTTTTTTTGCACTCTTCTCTTTGTACAACTCTTCACTTGCAACAAACAAACAATATAATAAATTGTTTTTAAAAAAATGTCTAAAAAAATGAAAGAAATAAAGCAGGACGAAACAAACGAAATGAAATGATAAACTCTTGCTTCCGTTTCCGCTGCGCCATTGTGCAGGCAGTTACTTCCTCTTCCTTTTCACCCTTTCGTCCTTTGGCTGTCCTCATTGAGTTGCAAATTCCTTTGCCCTGCGGCACCTTTCAAGAGCTCTCTTTTTTTTTTGGCAACATTTCAACTGCAATTGTCCTTTGGCCCGTGTATAAAGTTGGCCCGAAGGCTTGTGGTCAAAAAAGGGTTATTATTTGTTAACAAAAGGGGAGGTCCTTAAATTCATAATTCATTATCATTGAGTATCAAATTTGTTGTAAATAAACCATCTATACCCCCTATGGGAATAAAGTTGATGGGGCCTTCCAGTACTTGGTTGTATATAAGTCTCTCCCGCCATTAAGTGTGATGCTTCATAGCCCCATAAAAATTGGTTATACTTTTAGTTAAATACTACAAACAAGTTTCCTTAGTTAGCAA